>NC_133581.1:34981595-35312095 GCF_964106895.1 Numenius arquata
TTTTCTGACTAGTGAAATAATGCGAGACAGATGAAGGAAGGTTCATATTTTCATTTAGTACCTTGTTTCCTGCTCAGGATCATGGTTGCAATTTGGACGCGTAACTCACACATGGCCAAGGAAAATTTTGGACTCAGCTCTTAGAACTGTCCTGCAAGCATAGATGTTCCATGAGGAAACAGCTTTTCCTTGCTCTTCACTCCATTTGAGAGTTGAACTGTTAACTGAATTAGCGAAAGGCTTCTAATGCAATGCCCAGGACATGGCTTAGAGGAACAAGCAAAAATATTTTGCCTGACTTCCACAGACTGTGGAGCAGGTGTCTAAGGAAAAGTTTTAGCTTTCCTCTGCTGATCTTAACCTTCAGAATTAGGAAGGATAAAAGCAGAGAAATGTAAAACTGAGCACTCATCTGCTGATTTTCTGCCCTGCTAATCTGCACGTAGCTGAGCTGTCATACTCAACCCTATATACACATATGGTGATGATTTTTTCCCCCATTTTGTTTTCACTTTCTCTCAGATACCCAGAGAAGCTGAAAGACAAAGAGACTTCCCTTTCTGCAGATTCAATGATTTTGCAGGATGCTCAAGGTATGGAAAGAAAGAATTGAGCCCATGATATTGGCTCACCCAGTCCACCTCCCTGACAGCACAGGGTTATTCCATACCATGCATATCCCATGTTATTTGCAGACTAATTTTAATTTAGGACATTCCTACTTTTCCATTCTCCTCATCTAATTATCATCTCCATATCTACCTGAAATAACCTCCATTTAAAAAAAAAAAAAAAAAAGGAAAAAAAAAGGGATGGTCTTAAAAAAACAACTACAAAGAAATCAAACCCTCATCCATTACCAGGTTTTTCTTTTGTTCTGGAGCCACGCGTGTAACCTGGTTAGACCTGTTCTTTTTGAATACTGAGGACTGAGCTGGCCTTATGCAAATATTCCCAACCTCATCTCGGTTGTTGTCGTTGTAGACCCAATCAAATGAACAGGAAGTGACCTAAGGAATTTCCCTATTGGCTGCCTGAGTGTTCAGCAAAATGTTTTAAAATTAATATCACATCCATTTATCTTCACTCCTGGGAGTCTTTAGGAGACATAACCTAGTACCTGTGGTTACCCAACCTACTGTTCTGTGGACAGTTTTCCCATCATCTCTGTTAAGGATTTCCACTCCAGAATCTGCAGCTAAATGAGGTAAGGTGTTTGGGGTATTTTTATTTTTTTTTAAATATACTTCCTTTAAATTAGCACCAGTGGAAAAAAAAAAAAAAAAAAAAAAGAAATGTCTACTGGACTCATGCCTACCCCACCGAGCCCCTCCCTTCCCACTTTGGAACAGCAGCTAAGCTCATTTGATTAAAAGGCTTTTTAATGTTACAATAAAGACTTCTGTTTTCCTATTTTGAACTTGTATCTTACTTCTGTTTAAATTTCTGTTGTGTTTATGTTTCATTGGGGCCAGATCTACTGCCTTTTACTTACCTAGTATAGCACTGACTTTGAATTGAGTCAATGGCTTTGTCAGGATTAGTTAAAGTTTCCTGAGGATCCTTTTTATTCCAATGTATCTAATAAGATTTTGGGTCCTAAATCTGCTGCTTTTGTCCACAGAGTTGTCATCTGTTCACTAAGGCAAGGGGCAAGAAAGTGGACCTTGACAGTGAGTCCTGATGTCACAGAACTGGGAGACACTTTACAATGACAGTGTTTCTGTTGCTTTTGGTGATGAGGGTCTTGATAGTGATTGTGCTGATAACAAAAACTCCTAAAGTACATTTATAATTTGTCTCTGTTTTGTCCTCAAGGCAATTTCTTGCCAAGTCCTGTGGTGAGGGGGGTTCTGCTGGTCTTAGTCTCTTCTAAGCTAAAGCACTGCAGAGAACCCAGCCTTTGAGCTGGTTAGATAAATACAGTGTGAGTAGAGGCCTGCAGTGTCTTTGCCTGTTTAATTTGTTTCTCTTCCAATGGTAATTTTATTTGAATAGAACCAGAATTGCCCCCTTAAGGTATAGACACAGCTGTTTAAGTAATGGTAGAAGTGAATGTAAAGGAAAAGTTGCTCAAAATTATGTTGATCTAGTAAAATTTGTATAATGGACTTAGTGATAAATGTTTACATTTCACCACATGAGACATTTTATGCACATACTCGTTTATGTCATTATAAAGTTATTGAATTTTATCAGTGATGTGCTTTTGGATTGCTTGATCTAAAAATATAATATATCCCCTCTGCTTCTAAAGTACATCAACTATCCTTTTTTTCCTATCCTTTAGACCGTGAAACCATTTCATAATGACAGAAATGAACCTTCCGGTAAAAGTTTCATTTAGTGATTTTATTTGTACTTGTGCCACATAGGACTGTGTTAAATATACCTATCTTGCACCAGTATTTCCTGTAATTTGGGAAAACATTAGTGGAATAAAAAATGCAATCCTTTTAAGGGTTTTTTTGAAAGCAAATTTGCTGGTAGCAATTTAAGCCAGTTTTCTGACATCTGTTTTGCACTGTAGGAAATACCAGAGCTAGCAGTGTTATATTTAATGCAAATGCAGAAACCAAGGGAAACAGTTGCAATTAAAATTGAAAAGCGATAGGATTGAAGTGTTTCACCGACAAATATCACAATTAATGATGGTTTAATTCTTGGCCCTTGCAGTTTTCAAAACCAGAAGTGATTGCTGTGATAACAATGTAGGAATTCCCAGAATTTTTCAGTTTAATTTGGTGACTGGAAGTACAGCTTATCTTCTAAAAAACTTACAGTCTTGAAAAAAAAATTCCGGAAGTCCAATGATGGGAAATTCACCAGAACTTTTTAAGTGCCCCAGTGACCAAATACCATTAATCTAAAAATATTTTATCTCATTTACAGTCTGATGTGGTCTGGCTTCAACATTCAGCCACCTGATTTTGTTGTCCTTCAGTGGTTAGTGTGAAGTTCCTCTGGGTGACAAATTTCTGTTCAATGTATAGTTAGCTGGGCACAAGTCCTTCCTTAGCCTAGTCTTTGATAACTGTGGTAGTCTGAGCTCTGTAGGCTGTTCCCTCTCATGGGAAAACTTACACTACAGTGAAAACCTCTAGGACCTCAACCTGTTGCACTGTAAGCTTTTCGATCCTTTAATGACTTCAACGGGCCCCTCTAATTTTCCAACATCTGCTGTGAAATTTGGATGTCAGGAACGGACACAGGTTGTAGGAACAGCAGTGCCAAACACAAAGGTAATATGAATCAATGTACTGAGAGTTCAGGGCCAGGGGTTTATAAAGCTTGCCCAAGGCTTTCTTAGGGTCATCATACTCCAGTCCCCCTTCGAGCATTGATCCTACATACAGAGACAAGGTAGAGTTGATGTTATTTGCTTGCACTTTTTTATCATTTTTTCTAGCCATTTGTAAACCCTGTAAGGATGGCAAAAAAAGTATATTTTTCTCATGTCATAGTAGTAAAATATCTCATATCAGACCAGAATAATGCTTTGTTTGCCCCAACACAGTTTAGGTATCCCTTCACAGCAATTTATAGGGTGACAATAATACATATTGCCCCAGCAGTGGTGAGATTGGGTAATAGAATGTAGTCTGGTTAACATGGGATATTATTACCCTCTTGTCACCTGAGAGAATATGCTGTGGTATTACCCTAGTAATTTCATATTGCTTCAGATATTCTCAGGATATTGTGAGTTTTCAGCAGTGGTGGAAACAGACAATAGGATGGTTGGACAAAGACAAAATTCAATCATTTGGCTCCCACTGAACTTCCTTATTTTTTTTCTATTCCAAATGAATTTTATGGTTAACATCAGTACTTGTTCTGTCTGGGAGATGCAAGGTAACAAATTGCAATGGAGCGAGATCAAACTAAAAAGGAAGAATCATCCAGAGACACAGATGAAGAGAAATTAAAGAGGAAAAAGAAAGATTTCTGTAGGTGTGTCTGTGTCCAGCCAGGACTGATGTGTTAGCCTCTTACCAGTCCCACAGCAATTCGCACAAAGAAAACCCTGCGAGGATGAAATTCTACACCTGCTCAAGAAGCGAATATTAATGTACAGTTTTGCCTCGGTGAACACAGAGAACTGTCTGTGAGCCACGACACTTTTCCAGAATCAGTGCTTACCTTCCCTTCCTTGTTCACCCCTTGCACACTCCTTACAAATGTCTTAACAGACCCAGCACCAAACCATTCAGTCTTCTTCCACACAGACTTTCCACTGACTGCAGTGTAAAACAGATCCATTCTGTGGACTCTACAGTTACATACTTTCTATTGCTGTTTACTTGCTTAGATTCAATTCTCACCCAAGTGTCCAAGCTCTTTCTGCAATATGATTAGTAGTGTCTATGTAAACTGGAGCAATGACCCACTATGGAGAGACGGGTTGGAAAGTCGGTGCTACAGGAAAGACCTGCCTGGCTTAAAAATTGGTCAGTGTGCTGAGACCAAGCTATGGATAGAGATGAATGACCCCTTCTTATTCTGATGGTGGTGTGACCACCCTTTATAGGATTTTCTGTGGTCTTGCAGTTCTCTCTCGTCAGCCTTCCTACAGTTGTAAAGTAGGTATTCTTGTTGAGGACTAGGCGTTCCTGTGGCAAGCAGCACATAAAAAGAAAAGGGTCACAAACTTAATTGTCAGTTGTCATTACTAATGACACATGATGTTAGGATGTGGTAGAACCAAATATAAAGGCTTTGCTGTACATGAGGAAATGAACAGAAATGCTAACAATTTTTGTAGCTTGCATAGTGTGTGATGTTAAGTGAAGTCTCTGTCTGGTCTCACAGCTTAGTTACTATTGAACTTTCAAGCATGAACTCATGGACTTTCCTTCCTAATAATAAGTGCCTTGTGAGCACCAGTGAAGTCAAACACCATCTTCAGAAAAGTGCTCTGGATTCAGCCGCTCAGCCAGCACCACGCTCAAGGGCACTTCAGGATCTCTAACCACAAATGTCTGCTTCACCTTCTTCCCTGCCTTCAGCACACTCTGCAGCTCACATGTATTGTGGCCCCTGATGAACCAAGGATTTATTTCAGTAAGTTTTCAAGAAAAGAGCACATTGCAAACTTGGTAAGCGTGAAATTCATAACATTGCTGATAGAAAGGGTAAGGAAAGAAGGGTTTGTTCACGTAGGTGGTATATGGAAAAGTAAGGATTAATTTGGTTTCTGTGGAAGTCATCAGGAGTTTTAGTATGAGAGCTGCTTTGAGGTCTACTGGGGATGCAGCTTGCACCAAATCCCTCACTGAATGCCTAAAATACTTGGGACGTTTGTTGGTCATTGGCCCATACACAGGTGAGAATGAGTAACCACGGAATCATGTAGACAGTGGGGCAATCAACTGGCATTTGGCATTTTGAGTATCTCCCTCTGAGGAAGACCCCTCAAAGGCTCCCTTTTCAAAAGCTGACCTTGCATGTGATTATCGTTACCTATTCCTCTGCTGATCTTGTGAAATTTGCTCCACAGGAAAGAATATGAGAACTAGTAGACAAAACAGCTAGCCGGGGCTGGATAATCTCTGGTTATAGACCAATAAGATGGGGCAATAAAAGAGAATTGCTTTGCAGTGGTGAAAAGAAATTCATTCTACTTAAAGGATCTGCAAACACATAGAATAAAATAAAAGTTCCTGCCTATTATGGAGGAAGGATAGAGATATAAACACTTGAGATATTTCTCAGCTCACAATCTGATGTAGTTAGTATATCCTCCTGAGACCCTACAAGTCTGTAAGGATTAAGCAACTATGTGTAAAAATATGCTCTATTATCCAAATTACTAGTGCCATCAACAGAAGAATTGGTTTTGTTTTCTAAAATGGCTCTGGGTTTTCTTTCACCTAGCAGTGAGCAGGTAACTAATTAATATTGCTATATAATTAATGAAGCTGTGTAAAACTGCCCAAGATGCTATGGTAAGGAATCAGACTAAGTCCATGATATAATGGTTACCCCCAAACTTTTCAAATTATTTTCATTGAAACATATAATTATTATTACACAACAGTATAGAAGCTTGCATCTTGATGATGCACTTTCAAAGTATGCTTGGTTAAGCAATTGTCTCATAGATTGGCATGGCTATGGAGGGGCTTTATCACATGCTCATCTCTTTTGCAGTGGGATCTAACACACTCACATAAAACAGACTTGACTTCTATCATTCTTAGAGGGCTGCCCTGACAGAGGAAAATGAAAAAGTTTTAGAAGGCTGAATTCATAGGGAATTAGATGAGTAAGATATCCTTACAGACTTATCAAAAGCAGGATGTATAAAATGAAATAGGTAGTTTTTCCTTCATTTAGTGACTTGTAGATGTCCTTACCCTCCCTAAGACTTTTTTTGATGGAGCTGTAATACTTTGTAAGAACAGGTAGAAACTTCTCTTCCTTCTTTAAAATCTCAAATGATTAAATATTTTTGGATGATAGTCAAATTGTAGTCAATCCAGTAAATTTTTCTTAGTCTGCCTGCAGCCACTCCCAATATGCATACATTCCCACAAACACACTGCACTAAGTACATGCACATGCACATCCCTTATCTCCTGCACAGGCTTTCTTGCTTTACTTTTTAAAATAGGAATTCAAATATTGTCCCCAATTTCAACCAATCTTGTTGCTGGTCTGAATAACTCCTTCATTTAATCCTTTAAAATGCAAAGCTATTTGTAGTTGATTATTTGGTATATACATGTATTTTGTTGGTAGGCATGAATGAGTGGCTCGCCGTGTCCTGCAGTGAGTGAGGGGCTGCTCGTGCCAAGAGCCCTAGCCCAGGCTGTCTGCCACTTCCACGCCTGCTGGTATTGCCCTGTTTTTTCTATGCTAGCATTGATATAACGGAGGTTATATATATATGAAAGACTCCAAGGTGTTAACATCATCAGTGCTACTATACATGAGAAAAGGTGATAGGGCTTTGTGTCATTTAGAATCAAGGTATCAGCCTGCCTTATGATATGACACATCTTCCATATTAAAAATCTTATGAAGATTTAATCATTAAAATAAGAAAAAACTCCCCAGCACCTGAAAATAGCTGTTATAAGGATCTTGCTAACATTCCTTTCCTAGAACAGTGTTCAAGTTGCTATAATTCACATGGTACTAAATTTCCTTTTGAAGAAAATAGTTGTTTGAAATAGTCCAGAAATGTTTTTATTAGTTTTGTTGGTGGACTCTGTTCCAGTTACTTTGAGGACTGAGATACATACCTGTACAGAGGAGCAAAAAGCACTGAGGGAAGCAAGCTTTTTTCCCTGTTTTGGACTCCTCCACCGCCACAAACTCCACAGTTACTGTAAGACCTGGGACTCTTATGCCACAGATAGATAATAGAATATGATGTTTTTGTCTGTTTCACCAGTTAAAGGCTTATGGTGGTGTTTGAAAGAAGCTTCCTTGGCCAGGTCATCCAGTAAAAGTAAGAAGTAGAAGGCAAAAAATGAAAGAGAGAGAAAAAAAACCCAAAATTTAAAAACAGAGAAACGAAAGAAATAAGGAGGAAGAGAAGGAATAGCAGTGATCAGTGAAAGAAGAGGAACAGGACTGCAAATTTCACATCCTTAGTAGCATTTGAGACAGTCAGATCTGTTAGTCTGCAGAAGCTGCATTTCAGTATTACCATGGCGAGGCTCTGCAGAGGGTTCCCTGGTGATCATGTGCACAATAGCCATGTTAGGCAAGTTTATCGCTTCCAGTGCAACTGCTCTACGGTGACATTACTGCGTGTTTGCAGTCATATTTTAGTTTGATATTTGACACTTTCTGTCTTTTATTAACAGTTTTACATAACATACCGAGTTGCACATTTGTTACTTGGACAACTTGAATATAGGCTTTTACATGTCAACTGATTGGGATGGGGAACCTCCCTCTCTCCTTCCAGGGAACTTGCTTTATAAAACTCCTTTCTTTCATTGTGATTTAAATAAAAAAAAAAAAAAAGAAGAAGAAAAAACCTTGAAATAGCCATTGCTCCACAGAACAGAAATTTTGAATTTCAGCCAGTTCTACTTAGGAATTTCTAGATCATTTTTAGGATCATACATAGGTCAAGGACATCTTTTTTGATTTAATAAGTCAAGTTTTGCTAACTTAACATTCAAATCTCTACTAGACATAGAATAGCCATGATGCATAGAAGCATCTTGGTTTCAGTCTGAACAGGTCTCTTTTCTATAGAAAATTCTTTCCCTTCTTTAATACCTTGTCTTTGCCCTCAAAAAACCTGCAATCATCCTAACTCATCTGCATGTTGAAATTTTTACTGGAGACATGATGCAATGGATAGCAATGGAGCTTGAGCTGGAAGACATGAGTTGGACTGGCTTGTCCATTGACTTGTTATATGACTTAAGCAAAGAATTTCAGCTCTGTGTCTCAATTCACCTATTTGTAATACGGAGTTAATGTTAGTTCTTTCCTTCATTTTTGTGCTTTGTGCCTTTGCTATCTGTGTGGACTCTTCTGCCCTATCATTGTCAGCGTTTCAGGAGTTCTTCCATCACTGTAGATGCTTTTACAGTAGATGAGCCCTGCAGGCTTAATTTTCAGAAGAATGTAAAAGTAGCCCAGTTCCTAGCTGAGTATCTACTTCTCATGGACTTTTTTTTAAATAGTAGATTAAGGATTGGAGTGCATGTAGGTTCATATGGAAAAGCAAACCCTCCCAGTGCTTCAGGATTTCTTTATCTCTCAAGAAAGTTCCTTTACTGCTTACACTTAATTTGTTGCTTTTTCCAGCTAATTTTTGAACCACTGTGTCTCAGCTAAAATGTATTTTGTATAACACCTTTTCTGACTTAAGTCTTAACAACAGTGTGTAACTTTGACCTGTTGAGGTTTCAGTTGATGGAAAAATACAGTATTGAACTCTCCTCCAACATCAGGCTGTTCTGTAGCAAAGGACTATTTATGAAGCAGGAGAGAGTTCACATAAGAATAAAAAAAGTACATTTGTACAAAACCCAATGGGAAAAGCTCTATTGTCAAACCGGCCCAGGCTGTTGAGGCAGATGCCTGGCTTTGCTCTTTTGTTTATATTCCAACAAATCAAAGCTGACCTGTGTTGTTATCAGAGTAGAGCAGCAGGTGCAAAAAAATAACTCTGCTGCCAACTCAAACGAAAGGGTAAGACTAATACCCTCTGGGAGGTATTGAGAAGATAACAGAGAGCCATGCCAGCAACTGAATTAACGGCTCTATTTACGATGGGTTTTACTTAATAACCTGCTCCTAACACTGACACATAAATACTCCATTGTATTGTTTAACACAACCACTGGAGAAATCAATGGAAAAAGGATGGGCAGCTCTCGCTGTGCCAGGTGAGAAGGAGCAACACCATAGAAGTGTTGCTACTCTAACCACAGGCAGGAGTGAGGAGGAAGCTGTTCTCAGCTTTTACAAAAGTGGGGAGACATTGTTTCCCACAGCTTCTTGCCTTACCTGTAGAAGGTGGCTGCAGAACAAGGACACTTCATTCCCCTCATTTTCTGGTTGCTTTTAATGAAGACAGGGAGCATAAATGAGCCCCAGCATATACATCAGCTACCGTCCCAGTGCCATGTGGCTCTGGGAGGCTCAGGGCTTCCTCAAAGTCCTGGGTGTGTGGGGCGAGTGAGCCTGATGCTACACCCTGGGGTGAAGCAAACAGCTCTTGTGCAGCCAGGGCAGTGGTCTGCAATCTCTTACTCTTGACACAACAAATACAGTATGAAGAAACCACATGGATATAGCTGGGGTCCAAATAAATGTTTACTAAAGACACACAAACATGCAAGCCTGGATGACAGTCAAAGTAATGGTCTGACAGCAGCTTTCTGAAACAGGGTCAAAGAGCTCCATCAAACCATTTCAGTGATAGCCACCTGCTTGGGGACATTTTTCTTTGCAAACAGCTGCCATACTTGGTAGTCTAGAGAGGAATGCAGGGGGAGCAGGCATCCTGGCTGGAGCTATCACGCAGGTGGAATCAGCTTGGTGCTAGGGAACATGGCTGACCCCGGCACAGGGCTTAATAGTCAGCCCTATAAACCCTCCCTGTTGGCTGCACAGAATGATCCTTCCCACCGTGAGCCCTGCACTGCCTCTGCTATGTCTTCTCCTTGAAATACCCTTTTGCTATCATGGTAGCTAAAGAGTGTGCTCAGATTACGGTTAGTCAGGCAGTGGGTTAGTCCTCCAGCAAGTTATTTCATTTGGATAAAACGCTTTACGCTCAACTTCCAGGTTCCCCATGGTAGCTAATTTGTACTGTCCCCCTCATGTATTTAATGAAGAAGCACAGAATTACAGAATCACAGAATGGCAAGGATTGGAAGGGACCTTCAGAGATCACGTAATCCAACGCTCCTGCCAAAGCAGGGTTACCCAGAGCAGGCTGGACAGGAACACATCCAGGTGGGTTTGGAACATTTCCAGAGAAGGAGACTCTACACCCTCTCTGGGCAACCTGTTCCAGGGCTCTATCACCCTCAAAGAAGTTTTTCCAATTAGGTTGTTGATTTATGTAAATGTAAAAAGTAGTAGTCACAATGGGAAAATTTGCATGTTCCCAAAGACGCTTTCTTAGTTTTGGTCTCCATCCCATGTTGCTTATTCTGTTTAGTTCTCACTCGGAAAGCAGCCCCAGAGTGGAAGCCTGCAGTTTCCAAGCAGATGACCTTTATAAAAAAATGTATGAAACAGTTTAGAAAAAGGAAAAGAAAAAAAAATGGATCTTTAAATTTTGCAAGTAGGCAAATTAGTAATTGTTACTGCTAGTCCCATAAGAAAAGATAAGTGCTGGTAGTGACAGTGTTTAAAATAAACTCCATAAAATACTGGCTGCTGCAGTAGTGTATGTCAGAGTCTTTGTATTTGTGGCTGTTACATCAGAAAAACTTCAACACCTAATGGGAGCCAAACATGAATACAAATTCAATTATTATTGTTATTATCATTATTCACTAATAACTGAATAGTCAAACAGGCTACATTAGCAATATGAAAGAGGTTCCCTCAATATGCTGTTAGTCTGTAATGCAATGCAAAGAGAAACTGTCGTGGAAGGCAGAGGGAAGTGGTTGGGGAACCAGAGCCAAGGGAAAAGGAGAAGGTGTTAGAACATGATGGTAATATTTTGTTAGCTGATGAGGTTCTTGTCTAATTATAGACATGTGGCTTGTCAAGCTAAGGGGCATCTAGAGTGCTTTTTGGCCATTTGTATATTTAGTGTATTGTAAGCAAAAGAAAGGTATTTAGCAAAAGAGATTAGGTAGATGAGCTGGCTCCTGGTTAGAGGAAGGATATACCAAAGAGATAGGAAGGACATGAAAAGAGGTGTGGAGTTGTTCTATGAGGTGTGGTATTAAGTGCTGAAAGAAGAATAAAGAGCAAAGGCAGTTTTTCCCATTATTGTGTTTTCCAAGACTCTGTACCCCTGAGGCTAGACTGATGAATATATGGCAAATGACTACTAAATATTCAAGAAAAATGGCTGACCCAAATTATCATGAACTTGCTGAGGTGGTGCAGACAGTAATTAAAGGAGTGCCATACACTGGTCAAAGCCATCTTTTGCAGCACAAAAAATGTTTATAATTTATTCATAAAGAATAAAAAAAGAAAAAAGCCTGATTTTTTTGCCAGTTTTTAGCAAATATATCTACTTGTTACACACATTCTAAGGATATGTTAATGCCAAAATGACACAAACATTTTATCACAAGGAATAAAACCATTTTTTGACTTGCTTTTTTCTTAACTCTAAGAGTAGCAATCCCACTGATAATATACAAATCTGTGCACAAATCTTCTGCAAGAGGAGAATGAGCTTTTTGACAGTAAAATAAATTATGATCTCTTTTCATATTCAAAAACTAGTGGCATGGCAACAAGAGACACATCTAGCCTGTGATGTGGCAAGGAAGAATGGATCCCACACACTGGATCCTTGTTAAGTGGCAGATTCCAGTTCACTGTCTCCTTTGCTAAGGTAACAACTATGGGTAAAATTTGCAGAAGTACCAACCTTTGGCAGTTAACACTGCCAGACACATTTATGCCTTGAGGACTCTCTGTTCACAGTTGGCCTTCTGTTTGCTTCTGATTTAGAAAAACAGACAAACAAACAAAACCCCTTTAAAATTGTACCTTTTATTTTCATTATACTAATGAGTACCTTGAAAATTGAAGTCAGTTCATATGAAGATTGTTGATTGTGAAGAAAAAAGGTCAGAGGAAAAACAACCTATGAGACTTTGCATACCATCAAGTAAATTTTAATTTTATTTTTTTTTTTTACATTCATAAAATGAACTTTGTTCTCTCTCAAAAAGGAAACTGAACTATAGTTTTGTCTTCAAATTACATCATTAAGAGAGAGATAAGAACCAAACCCTGGAGCAGCAGGATAGCTCAGATACGATCTTGATCCTAACTCTTCTACCTAAGCTTCTCTTTAGTTAAAATATATATACAAGATTTTGAAGCATCCATATGAACATGTTTAAACAACCACCACATATCTCTTACAAAAGTTGCCTTGTAGTGCATCATGAAAATCAGATCTTTAGTAATAAAAGATTCCAATCAAGCTTTATTTGATTTTGTTTATCATGAGCCTATCTGTAATGTAGGTAAATATTAAATGCTCCTTTTCTATTCATCTTCCTTTTGCTGGTCTTTCAGTTTACCTTCATGTTTACATTTAATATACAAGGTTCAAAGAAAACAAAAGAATAAACCCAACTCTTCCTTTCCAAAAGCCCACAACAGTAAATGATCAAGGTCTCAATGTAGTTCTCTGAAAGCTCACCAAGAGTGAGTTTTGCACATGCAAAAGTGGGTTTATGCATATGAACCACAGCTGTATATACCAAAAATAAAGTAGCACAGGAATGTGCAGTTCAGAGAGATGTAGAAGGGAAAAAGATTGGCTCCAAAGCCCCAAACCAGAATCCTGAACACAAAGAGTTTTGGTGATTATTTAGGCAATTTTCTTACAAAAATGATTCCTTGAGCTTCTCACGCACAATGTGATTCAGTAAACACATTTTGTTGCTGTGCCCTGGAGGTACATATGATGGACTAAAAATGAAATACATCAAACACAGCATGTTATACAACAAATACTGCGTGTGATCATAGTGCTTTTTCATATTAACTTTCTTCAAAGCTTTCAAGGAGTTTGGAAAAAAAATTTTATGGACTATGTTTGCAATGATATTAGTGATGAGTCTTGAGACTATCATCAGCCAGGCCAGCTGCATGGGCTGTCATCTGAATGGTACCTCGCAGGTCATAGCAAAGTGGTCCAAAGAGCTTTTTTTTTTGTGACGGGGATCCCTGCTGGGAATCAGCCTGCAGATTAGTTGTTTCTTTTGAGGTTTCTCTCTGCTTTTCAGGCACTAAAACAAAGGAATGGAAACAAGGAAGTGTGTGATGGCTACGTGTGGATCTACGTGTCCAAAAGAGATCCTAACACACTGCAGAAAAGGCCATATCTGAAAGTGATCTGTGGCAGGGATGATATCTTACCTCGGAGTTTGGCACAGACACCAAGGATGAACCTGAGACCTTTGCAAAATAGGTAGACAGAGATCATAGGGCAATCTTAGGGTCAGCCATAACTGTACATATAGGCACACTGGTTCAGAATAATACCCTGCAACCCTGGTAGTAATACACACTAAATGAGAGAGGGAAAAAAAAACAACAGCCCAAACAAAAAAAAAGAAGACCCAAAGCTCATGGTGACATGCAAACAGGATCTCAATATTCATATATTCAATTTGTGCCTGTGCTTACCTCACTGGAGAGGTAAAATTGGTCATTGGAATGCAAAGTAGCTAATTGATCATATACATTACAAGTGCGATGCATTTATGTTTCTGAAGTAACCATATGTGTAAAGCAGGTCCACCTGCTTTGTTGTGCATGTCCTTTGCTTCTGGTGTCTTGAAAACTCAGCCCACTTGGTTGTCTTTTGATTTTTCAAGAAAAAGATTAAAATCCAGATTCCATTCCTCTGCAGCTGCACTTATTACCTGGTATAATTTATTTTAGATTGCTGTTTAAGTGCTTGACGGTAATCCAAGGTGCCGGAATGATCTAAAATATTTAACATACTCTGTACATACTTGTTCCATAAACTCCAAGCCCTGAAAAGCAGGGATTGTGACTTCACTGTGTATATAACATACTTCAAAGGAAATAGGCCCAGGTGAAACCTACATTTGAAGTTCAGCCGTGACGGTAAAAGGGGATAAATAGGGAAGGATCCCATAGGCAAATACACCAAAAGAGATCCACCCTTTGGGACATGCCAGGAGGAGCTGCACTGAGCTTGTCTGAGCTAGAAGTCACTCTTAGACTTTGCATAGCTTACGGGTGGAGTCATAGGTTAATAGATTCAGTCAGTTTTGACTTAGACATCTTTTTTTTGTGTTTTGCAGAGAGTACATAGCTTTACAAACCAGAAGACTGTAGGCCCCCTTCCCCTATGGGGTCCACACTCCTCTCATATTTGTAATAAATGAGACCCTTAGTTCAGTGTTGCTTAACTGTACAAGTCAATGTCAGAACAATCACCCTAGTTGTAGTACTTTAGGATTCACTCATTTTCTTTCTACTAGTTATTCGCCTTTCATACTGCATTCAGCATTTTCCTGTCATTTAATATGAGCTGTTCTTGAAAGATTCTTGTTCAAAGAAAGTCAAAGCTCATTATCTGGATGTTAAGGCTCGTTGGGTTGAATGTGGAAATGGGGATCAGAGTAATTTATTTTCACAGCACACCTGTACTGCAATAAAATAATTTGCATAGAGTGCGCTATACAGTGTTCAAGGTTCAAGGATTTGTAAATATGTTTTTCTGCAATGCTCCATGTTTTGCCCCATGGGCAGGCCAGGGCTCCTTGCTATTTCCATTACTGCTGTTTACTCAGAGTGGTCAAGCAGTCAAGGAAGACAAGAAGAACAGAGCAAATGACCTCCTGTTACTGCGAAGTTCCTGGGTTGTGGTCCAGTCAAAGCTCCTCCTGACTCCAGTGAGAGCTTTCTCTAAGAGAGGCCTTCAGGGTTTGGGCTTTGAATACCACCTGATATATTGAAAGATGTTTTAATTTTTTTTGATGTATTCATCACTTCTCACAGGACTATCTCTAGAAAGAATGTTGCTGAACACCAGTGCACCACCTTGCTGATTGAGTAAAGTGTTAATTGTGTATCTCGTAACTGTGCAATGTTCCTAGAAGTATCAAAAGATTTACTCCAGATGTGGCTCTTCTTCAGTGGAAAAGAATGGAAATGTGTGTACAGATACCTGCAATGCACACACACAGAGGCATGTATGTGTATATAAATACATGTGTATATACACTTATGATATTTCATGTTTGCTTTCATTTATAATGTACCATGTCTTAGTAGTGGGACATATCCCAAGATTTTTATATTGTTTTCCAAAATCTCAGCTCAGCTAAAATCCCTTTTTAACATGGCTTCCTGAGGAAATGAGGCTTTTGTGGTTATTCTCTCTGCGTGTTGGCTTTTGCATTTGGCCTGTAACAATCTTTTAGTCCCATCACTGATTTTAATTAAATTTGATATGGGGTAGAAGTCTCAACGATATGAAGTTCTTACAGGCTTAATGAAAACTGGCTGCCAAATACAGGAGGAAAATCTATTAATACTCCATCTGAAAGAAAGAGTGAAGCTTGAGCTCACTCCTTTGAGACAATAAGATATTATGAATGCCCCAACCGTGGGAAAAACTTCAATCAGCACTCACACTAGAGAATCCAACCACAAGATACACATTCATAGGAAACCAGGCTTCATCCGCCGTTTGCTTTGATACATGGCATATGATTAAAAGAAAACTGAACATATTATGTGTCCTTTCCCTTGAGGCTTCACACCCTGTAACCAGGTTTGTCTGTATGCAAGGGAGATTTGAGGATTTGGCCCTAAATTAATGAAGAGCACGCTCCTTCCAACATCCTGACTCAAAATCTTTCCAAGTATGGGCTGAGACACTGCTATAAGTGTAAATCTGCCATAAACTTCTATCAAAGGAAGGCATATATAGGATGAAATGGAGAAAATCACAGTGTAGTTTTCATAGGGAAAATACGCTTGATCATCATTCATAATTTGCAAGGAAAGGTGTGGAAGTTATGTTAGTCGGACTTTATAATCACACTGAACAAAGTGCTAGGATGATTTCCAAATAAGGAACACCCTTGCCTTAAGATAAAGGAGGTGACTTGAAAATTTTAAGCACCAAAAAACCAGTACTTTGAATAATACGCAGAACCTCGGGAAAGCTTGGGTTAAAGCTAAATCCTGTCAAATTGCAAATTCTTCCTTTCATGCACAATTGTTCCCACAGGTGATATTGGAAATCAATTGTTATTCTGGTTAAGATAACTTATATAACTTTCAAAAATGGGATGTATTGATTGATTAGTTTATAAAGCAAGTTCCATGCACATTATCTGAAAATACTATTATCTTGTTTATGGATATTGTCTGCTAGATTGTTAGACAGGGGAAGGAGATTTTAAAGGAAAATAACTGAAATCCAAATCTGGGGAAAAGGCTGTCAGAGTGCTTCTTCTCAGATCTCTAACGTGCATTGCTTTTGGTTACTGCTGGGGTGGAAAAACTATGCAAGATTTGGTTTATTTAAGTATCCATACCTTCAGTTGCTAAATCCAAGTGTCATAGGACCTTTTGGGTTGGAAATTCACCTGATTAGTTATGAAGAACAAAAAATGAGAGTTTACCTGAAGTGAATTTTTGGGGCAAAATTACACAGGAGCTTGAACACATAAATCATTTCAGTTCATATGCACACATTTTCCCAGATACATTTTTATTTGTACAAGTATCAGGCATGAAAATTGTGTAGAATTCCCAGAACTGCATAAGTTGCAGATGACAAAACCACACAACACAGTACCTGAAATTCTGACATGGCTTCTGAAATGTGACTTCAGATCAGTAAGTTGAAATTCAATATTAAATGCATACTGTAATTTTTTAAAAAGAAGTGAATTTACCAAACAAAGTTCCGAAGAGTATTCTGGTAATCCTCAAGCTTTGTAGTTTTCCCAGAATAGCTGTTATGCTACCTCACCTCTATTTGATACTGTAATAAGGTCTTTATCATTAATACTTCATTCATTCATACTTAATTGTCTTAAATGATTAAAACCCAAATTAAATAAATAACTTGTTATATCATTAATCTATATAATCTTGCAAGGGTAAGCATTGACTGTCAAACATGCATTATTGCTTAAAAGTCCTTATATATCAAGTATATGAGATAAATTGTATTCATGTTACATACTGAATGTCTTTATAACCAGTATAATAAATTTAAATGCTTCCTTACACTTTCTCCCTCACAATCCTGAGTCACTTTGATTTAACATGGGACTAAAAAATGTCTCTCTTTTAAACTTGCAAAAATTTACTGACTGGTATGACAGTCATCTTTTATTTGGCCAGAGTGGGACAATAGATATCTCTCTTAATGGTTAATATTTTATACCCTGACATAGCTGCTATGAAAAATTAAATTCTTCTTACTGGTGGTCACAGACTAGAATTAAAGGTCAAAAATGACTGTTAAAACATCCATGGTTTGATTTTGCCATTCTGTATAGCTACAAAAAAAAGGCCCTGAACTAGGTTTTACTGTAAAGCGCCATTCCCTGTGATAAACTTCCAAGGCTTTGGATTTTAAGCAATTCTTAGTAACGTCCCTCTCTCTCCTCCCCCCTCCAAACGTATAGATACATCTGGTGGGGAGGGAAGAGAGAGAGACTTGCAACTGTGTCATTTTCAGGCTGTTCTTTAAAACCGAGGCTGTGAGTGTTTCTAGTGACCCCTTCTACCAAAAAGGTTCCTGGTATGAGCTTGTTGGGGGTCAGGGTGTGCCCTCAATGGAAGTTTTCTCATTGGCCTCAGTGGATAAACAGCCAAGACCAGTGACTTTAACTTTTACAACTCCATTTTGTATTTCATCCTCTTTTTAATTCTGGGTTGAAGTCTGGCTGCATGCACCCTGATGACTAAAGTCTCATTTTTACAGATGTTGTAGCTTTCAATTTAGAATATTTTTGAAAAAAGGTTTGGCTTTCTTTCTGTGTATTTCTATAAGAATAATGATCTGAAGCCTTTATAATATTTAACAAATTACTTTGCCAAACTCTTGAAGAACGTCTATAGTTATAATGTATATTTTTAAACTTCAACTTCAAACCACTGAAAGACAATGTAAAGTATCAAGAATACCTGTAATTGGGGAATTTTGTATACTTTACTGGAATGATTAAGCATGTGATAAATATATGACATTTTTCTAATATATAAGTAGGTGGGTTTTACAGTATAAATAAAATAAAGGACAGTTTTACTCATGGTGCTAATGCTAAGATAAGTAGAAAGGAAAGTCTGTGTCACTGAAAAGAGGGAATGCTGTCTTCAGGGTGGTGTCACTGCAAAATGCTGTTTCTGTTATAACAATAGCTGTCTCATTTACAAGAATTTACAATTTGCTGTCTGGTTTTTCGGTGGTTTGAAATGCATGACACTTGTTACTGAGAAGTGTTATGGACAATGTTGACACAGATCAGACTAAGAAACTGGGTCAGCTGACAAGATATTCCCTATATCATTACCTCCCTGTAGCATTAACATGTGGGTCCTTCTGTGTGAGTTTCTGAACATGGTTTGCTCTCAACTGTATAGTTTCATTTGCAATTATTGAAAAGTCCTTTCTCTCTCCTTAAAAAAAAAAAAAAAAAAGAAAAAAGTAAAACATGTATAAACCACATTTCTCTTTAAATGAGGGGGAAAAAAAAGTAAAACTATTTAGTATTTAATTTCTCGAAGCTTGGCAGTTTTCCTGTATTGCTCTGTCTGGAGCCTTGTCTTTTCATTCAGCTTCATTTCTGACTACAGATTATTCATTTATGGATGGGCAGCTGTAGAAACTTGCTTCTTGCATATGCAAATCAATCATGGTAATGTTTATCATAAGATTTTGTGGCAGTGGAAAAGGGGTTGTGGCAACATGTTCTTGATTTCAATTGTATCTTCTACAAATGGAATTGGCTTCCTCACTTCACCTTCAGTGGATTTTACTAATTTTTTTTTACATTTACCTCTTGGACCACTCACTAAGCAAGCTGTTCGATTCATTTACAGATCATGATTTTGGAAGGAGCTGGCAGAATGAGTATCAATTCCAGCAGCAACCTACTCCACCAGCAGCCTTCCTGGACAGATGGGTATTCCACATGCAATGGTAGGAAGAATTCAATGTCTCTGAGCCATGGTTTTGAGGGGGGAGGCAGGGTGGAAGGGGCTACTACACCTTTAAGCATGCACAAATGTTATTTGTCAGTAATACTAATTTACAGGAGTTTCACTTCTGGTAAGAAAAATTTCCAGTTTTTTACTTTATTTTTAAAAACCTGAACTTGCAACACTGTTTCAGAAAGTGACCAGTTTATGGTTCATTTCCTTACTGGTTCTTTTTCTTAAAATGAATTTAGTGGTGCTGAAAGTGCCAAAAGTTCCCTCTCGTCAGTCCAGAATTCTTTCTCTCGTACCTTCACCCCTCAAGCCTTTCTGAACCAACATTACTCTTCAATGCTAATCACCCCTCCAGCTTACCAGGGGAATAGTATTTTTTGCTCCTTTACTGTATTTGGCTTTTCAGCTCAAATTACTAGATATCTTTCAAATTAGACTGGCATTAGAGCACTAGGTAACTTGTGATCTGAGAACTTTTCTTTTTTTCCTTACTATTTTCTGATTATTTGGCTACAGGTATAAAAATGTGTTCATATCTACGTATATGTAGTGTTTCATATAATTTTAGAATTCTTTTTATCACTCAGTCAACAGCTAAACCTTTAAAATCTAAACAAACACATACTGTAGTTGTCCTTCTAATCCAAATAATGCCACAAAAAAAACTTGCAATAAAAGTTCCCACTCAATGAAGCTCTTGTTCTCTTTTATATGTGATTTCTAAATACACAGGAATACTTAAGAGTGCACTTAATAAATGTGCTGACTTGCCTGTAACAGATTCATAGGGGAAAAAATCCTGACAGAGTTTCATTTTGCACAGGATTTCATGAAGGAAAATGGTAGGATCTATTTTCATGTTTCCAGTGTGTGACTTCTCAGAATTCACTTATGTTTTAGAGGCACAGGAAGCCGAAAGCTCAGACCAGTCTCTACAATCATTCACCACTTCACTTCCTTTTACCTAGCTACTCTTTCCTCCCACTAAAGGCTCTCTATTTACATTAGGAGTCTAATGGCCTCTAAAATTTCTTTACCCTTCTGAAGTGATGGGAATACGTACCAACCTCCTTTTCAGGGAATACTTGATGGCTCCATCAAACCTTTATTCTCTGACATGCAATACTCTTAATCATTTCCACACTCATTCCCTAAATCCTTCAACAGGAGGATGAGAAACAGTACTGCAAAATCCCTAAGTTACTGACACAGACCTTGTTGGCCAATATTGATAAAGAAACCTAAGTAACTGTAGAGCTTTTTTGTGTTTACCTGGAAACTAGCATTGGGCACTGTATCTCAATCAAAGAGACTTCAGTTCTAGTGGGACATGAGGGGAGGTGATTTCCTAAAATGTGCCAACTCTGTTGCTTGTGGTCCTCTAGCAATATCCTCTGTTGTCAGTATTTCTCACAGCTGTGTGGGTAATCTTTTTCTTGGGGACATTGAGAACAGACTGGTGCCATGTTCTGGACCTAGGCCATGGCAGTCTTTTCTCCTCCCATAATTCAGCTACCTCTGCAGTCTCTCATTCCCTCATCCTTAAAGCGTTCATGTGTTTGTGAGCATTTTACCATGCCACCGTCTCTGCCTGGCATATTCCATTGTCCTCCTTTCCCAAGGAATAAATTGCACTGAACTCCTTTCACCAGCTTTTCTGTGAGGGCAGACCAAAGCAGTCCTGCCTTTGCTCTTATCTTATATAATTATCCTATCCTCACATACAATTTCTTTCATTTACACATATAAATTACTGTTGTCCAATGTCATACAACTGAGAGCAGCTTAAAAGTTTGCCAAGAAAAGATTTAGGCGTCCTAACAAGAAAATTAGGCAGCTTCTGTAACTAAAAATGAATTTTACAACTGCATTCAGAAATCACCTTACTTGACTACAGATGCGTTCATCAGAAAGTGAGCTCTATCATGAAGCTGTGGGCCATACTGATAGGGTTTTACTGTAGGGCAATATGAGAGTGCCTTGGCTTTTACCATTCTTTGACTGAATCCCACAATTCATATTCAGTCCTTATTAAGACTTTATTCAAGGAAAATTTCCACATCATATTATGAAAATTTTGCAAAGCTTTTCCATCATTTTCTGATGTATTAAAATTGTTTTCCCACACAAAGATCAATATATCTTTTCAACAGTACTTCTGTAAGGTATCTTCCATCAAAGAATTTTGTTGTACTTAGCCAACATTAATAAATTAATACTTAATCTGCCAAGAGAGGTGTAATGAAATAATTCCCAGTTTTTAAAAGAAAACTGAAGCAAAAAAAAAAAACACAATACCTTCTCCACCAACAGATACTGAGCTAGTGTTAAGGACTGTTCTAAGAAAAGAATCTAGATCTGTGGACTTCCAGGCAATGCAATTTAGCTATAGATCTTTCTTGTTGTCTACATAATCCTGTGGTCTTAACAGAGAGAGTAAATACCTATTCTCTTTTCCAGTGTCCAGCAGCTTCTATGGAACCCAGTGGCACGAAATACACCCGCAGTACTGGACTAAATTTCAAGTCTGGGAGTGGCTGCAGCATCTCCTTGATACCAACCAACTGGATGCCAACTGCATACCCTTCCAGGAGTTTGATATCAATGGGGAACATCTGTGCCGTATGAGCCTGCAGGAATTTACTCAGGCAGCTGGGACAGCAGGGCAACTGCTTTACAGCAACCTTCAGCACCTAAAATGGAATGGTAAATAGATGTTAGGCAGAGACATATGTACAGTGGTCTGAATTCTGGGATCTTCAGAAGTTCCTTACATTCCCCAGAGACCTACTTGGCAGATCTGACTTGCTACATTTGCTATAAGCTGCTTATTCCTCATTCATTGTATTGCTAAATTGCTTAGATATGACGTAAGGCAGAAGTCTGAAGGACCAGGGGAAAGGGTATATTTCCCACTCTAACGGAACTCTAAAATTAGCCCTCTGGCTCATCTGTAGCAGTTGCTGCTTGGACCTAATACCTATGATTCTTCTGTGCTCATTGTCATATAGCCTGTCTGTCATGCTTTCTTGCAGGCCAGTGTGGAAGTGACATGTACCAATCTCATAATGCCATTGTGAAGACAGAACAAACAGGTGAGTGACAGCTGGGTGACTTTCTTTGATGGTGACAAAAAGTGGAAGCTGTCCATTCCAAGAAAGAGACATCAAAATGGCATTACATAAGTGTATCATGCAGAATAAAGGAAGTAAAACAAATAATCAGACAATGTCTACTTTTTCAAGTTTTGAGTAGTACCACCATATCTTAGTTTGCATGTGGCCACTTTTTCTGGGAGACCTCTGCAGTATCAGTCTTCAGAGTTGGAATAGTTTGCAGTGCTCAGTGAGTACAGCTTTGTCGAGGACTTCATTCTATGCTTCATTCAGCAGATATCAAAGGAACTATTTTCACAGTTCTTAGTTTTAAAAAAGAGAGAAAAAATATTTTGTTGTGAAGTGCTGTTAATGTTTGAAATGAGGAAATTTACAAACAAAACAACTTTGAGAGAAAAAAAAGTTACATTTCAATTTCTTCACATGTTATAATGAAACTGAAATACAGGTAATATTTTGGTTTGACCAAATCTACATTTTTCCTGTGGCAGTCTTTTTTTTCAGTGTTTTCATAGCTACATCCCTTTTCTCCGAGGACTTCTCAGTTCAATCTCAGTTTTCTCAGTTCAATCTTCCTCTTCAGGCACAATTATTTTCCTGGTTCCTTTGCCAGAGCACCTCTGTCTGTATCCAAACACTCTCTATCCCACTAGTCCCAGCCTCTTTGTGTGGGGGTTTCTTCGTGAGCAATGTTTTAATAACTCCTGGCAGAATGAATACAGATTCACAGCGTGCGGTGTCTCTGACAAATACTGCCAGCCTGCTTATTCAGCTAACCCAGAAGAGTCCAACCTCTCCAGCCAGTGACACTATTCACCTTCTTGCAATGGGCAAGCACTGTGATCTGTGATGCACTCTTTGCCTGTGCCCACATAGCACAGGTGATGTGCATACAGCAGCTTCAATGTTTGCCATATAGGAAACTACCGTAATCTTTTAAGTCCTGATTGAGACCTTGGTATAATTTTAGTTTCTCTTCCCACTAGAGATAAACAGTGCAGTGCAAAGTGCCCCAGCTGCACATCCTGGAAAGGTCAAAGCCCAGGACTAACTGATGGTTCTCCTAGCTGTGCTGAATCAGGAGTGGTGTGGAGGGCCTCTGGCAACGCCGACCACGGGCAGTGGGAGTGGGTTTAGTTTCTGCATGGGGAGGAGCAGATGGTGTGGATTGGTGCTGCTGGGGAAGGGACTCCTTGTGAACCAGCAGGGACAGGGCTGGTTGTTTGGAGGGGAAGCCTGCCTCATCCCAGCAGACCATCGCAACTACAAAGTCATGGGTATTGAAAAAAGCCAAAACGGGAAGATAAGCTGTCTCCCCATGTTCTGGCTAGGTAAGGCTTGTTTTCAGAGGCAACATCAGGCAGATCAGGTGTCCAAGCAAGCAAAGGGTGTGTGCTGTTGTAGGAACACAAGCTCTGGGTGCCCAAACATGCAACTATTACTTAGCATGCCAGCTAAATTCCCGTGTCATAAGTGGTAACTCAGCCAAACGTGATGATTTAGCTATAACTAATTTTCGGGGTGTTTATTTCATTTATATGAAGATGAAAAGAAATTAAGTAAAACCTAGATTTGAACCTTTTATCTCATCCTTTCTGACTTGGATTCAAAAGAAAAAGATATTTTTAAGGCTTCTGACCTCAAAAATGCACTGTGAAGAGGGTAATTTCCTGATCAGTGTCCAGGTCATAAAGGCAATGTTTCTGTTCTGCCTATATTGACCCATCTGACCAGAAGGTTACTAAACATTATTGCTCTTCAATCATTAAGGTGTTTTTTATGTTAAGGATAGGAACTTGATGTGCCTGAAATAAAATGTCCCTTCATATAGGATTAGGCTTTGGTGTTTCTCACTAGGTGCTTAAACATGAAGCTCTGTTTCGGAGGGGACTTTTGAGTTCTGCCATTATAGAAAGAAATGATTCTTATAAGCATCCTCTGGTTTTACTAGATATTTGAGAACACTTTCATCTCTATGGCACCAAAGCACTGTCAAAATCACTATGAGCTGAGAATTTGGGACTAGATTGGGTAGAATTAGACTTGATCTGGCATAGGAAAAGTCCTTCAAGGGCAGACATAAATGATATATTAGCTAGGAATAGGAAGAACCTGCTACATTATTTCTAAAAGTCAGTGCTTTGTGTAAGTACATTTGCCTGAGTATGCAAAACCCCATCCATAATTTGAGTGAAAGGAAATAATTTCGTGCATAGCCCTTTCACTTCTTGGTTCCTTTCACAGCTCTTTTTACAGATTTCTTATTTGCTCCTTTCTCAGTATTCAACTCTGTGCAAAAAAATGTTCTTTCAGCTATCTGATTTTCCTTTTTGTCCTTTACCTTCAGATCCATCATTAATGGTGTCCTGGAAAGAAGAGAATTACCTGTATGACAGTGGCTATGGTAGCACAGTAGGTAACTAACATCACAGTACTTCATGCATTTCTGAGATGGCTTTATTGTCTGAGTCTATTACTTTAAATGTCTTCTTTCTAATTCCCAGAGCTACTGGACAGTAAAACATTCTGTCGTGCTCAGATTTCCATGACGACACCTAGTCACCAGCCTCCTGGTAAGGAACTTGTAATTATATTGTTAATTGTTTGTCACTTGTCCCAGAGCTACCGACGTATAATAGTCTCTGTGGTCTTCTGTTGTAAGACTGAATCTGAGCTTCCAGTAATTTTAAACCAAGCAATAGTGATCCTGACAGCTCTTTTAGCTATCATTATTACAATAGCTTGCTTTAAATAAATGGTTCTCTCTTCTCTCTGTCAAGACAAAGAAGATCAAATAATCTGGAATCTCCATGTATCTTTTAAAGTGACTGAGTCAAAGGGGAAGATGTTAGTGTCAGAGAGATGCAATGTTCCAGCTCCACCACACTTCTCTGTGGTGTAGCTGGGAATGGGCAAATGAGTGCCATGTTCCTCCCCAGAAGTGTCTGTGTTTCCCTAGTGAGGCAGTGGTTCATGCTGAGTAGGTTTCCAGTTTTAGGGCTGAGTTTGGGGTCAGCCTGGGGGAGCTGTAGGTCAGGCATGAAGCCCTCTGCCCAACTGTTCCAGCAGAAGGGCTTCCTCCTGGAGCTCATCTCAGCTGACAGCAGGGCAGGTACCACGTGCCTCTTGACCCCTCCATGGTGCGTCCACAGAGCAGAGATGCAGTCTGCCTACTAAAGGGCAGGAGAAAGAGCAAATCTATGTGCAGTAGTGCCCAGCAAAAGTGCAGTCTGTGCACATGTGTTGGGGCGCTCTGTGGGCCATGTCCCAGGGGCAGGCACCATGGGCAGAGGTGAGAGGGTGAAGCAGTGGAAAAAGAGGAGAGCAGTGATGGCAGGGGAGTGAGAAAGGGGGCAGGTCCTTCCTAGAAGGCTGTTAAGCAAACGGACCTGAGGGAGAAAGCAGTGGATGTCATGGGAGGCTGAGAAAGGAAAGCACACTGCTGAGGATGCAGCCTTGCAGCACTGTCTCTGCATGGGGGGCAACCCTGTGCCTCTGCACGCCCAAGCAGTCACCACTTTTGTGCCTGCCTTTTCACTGCATTCCCTGGCCTGGCAGCACAGCTGGACTTGCCAAGTGATATACAGTTTAAACTAATGCACTCAGCAATAACTTAAAAAAAAAAAAAAAAAAAAGAGAAAACCTGACCAGAAGAAGAAAACCACCAAACTTTAAAGCTCTCTGTTTGCTTTCTCCGCCACCTCCACCCACTCTCGCAAGATGGCAACCAGGATTTCGGAACTCTCTAACAGGACTGGGGACCTGTCAAGATCCTGGCATGGTGTGTTTACCCTCTGACTGCTTAAGCCTAGAGCTAGGGTGGCATGCCAAGGGCACAGCCTCCTGTAAAAACTGAATTTGTATATCCCGTAAAAAAATGGCTCATTCCTGAATCATATGCAAATACTGTGCAACCTTTTGTCAAAAGTTTTGCAAGACAGCTTTGTTGAAACTGCATCATAACTCTTTTCATCTGTCAGGCCCCAGCCTCCTAACATGGCATGTTTGAAACCGGTCTCCACGTAGGAGTGGTGGCAGAGCAGGAGACTATTTACACAGCTGAAATCCAGAATAAATAACCAGCCAGGCAGAAGGCAACTAAACTTCCAAGAATAAATCTCCAGTCAAATGGAGCATAATAAACATTTGCAAGTGCATTGTGGGATTTTAAAATGAGGAGGATTTATATAAGAGGCCAAATAAAGGACTGGGTCCTTCTGTCCTTGACTAGAGTTCCCACAGACTTTTAATAACATCAAGGGAATCATAATCTGAGGAAATACAGTGAAATAAGGCTCATTTTACTTTTCCCCCCTCCCTACCCCGCAAACTGAGTGAGGTTCAGGCTAGTTCCTGGTCTTTGAGAGCGGGAAGGCAAAATGACTTAGAGCGCGGTTGCTGCTTAGGGATGAAGGACAATAATTATGTCGGGCTCAGAATAATGGAGGTTAGGCTTATCCTCACTGACCTGTTCAGTTTATGCTTCCAGTTATGTATGAATAAAGTAAGTGTGTGAATATCTTTGCATCTACCTTTTCACATGCAGTTATTGCAGTTGCTTGTGCAAATCTGACAAGTTTCTATGCAAATGATTATTTCCTGTGAGTCATTTTCCCATGCAAATGCCCGGTTTCCTTGAAAAGTATGATAATCATGCATTCAAAGAAGCTGGGAAAAGGTGCGTGGGACCTTAAGCTTTGCTTTATGGAATTCAGGCACGAAGCGTTCTGAAAAGCAAACACAGAAGCAGCTCCCTCTCAGGACTATCCCACAGCTTTTGTGAGACTTAGAGCGATCAGATGAAAGCTATTCATTAATGACAAGAGCAGAGCCAAGCTGCAGTGGTTTTAGGGCAAGAGGGTTGAACGTGCAGACTGTGAGGTAGGTTACAGTCATGAACAGGGGGGAACTTTGCTTTTTCTTCATTTCTGAAGAAACACTTGTGCCAGAAACCCTATTCCTCCTCTGGCTGGCTGCAGGTGATAAAAGTACCATTGATGAGAAATGGCTTGTTTCTATGGCTCTGAGCCATGAAATAATATATGCACGTCCAGCTGCCAAATACTCCTACCAGCACAGTCCTGTTCCTCACCCCTGCCCACCCCCTTCCTCCCCCCCCAGACAACAATGCTGTGCCAGTTCATTATGTTTTAGTCAGGTAAGTATTCTGTGCATTGGTACCAGTGCATACCTTTCACATTAGATCATCCCTTCAGAAACAAATAAGCCCCCAATGATACATGCTTCTGCAAAGACTAAGGCATAATGGGACAATTCAGGATTCCTTTTATAGACATGATCGTCTTATTTTTCTCTCTCTCACACATAACATGGGGTGAGGTATTTGTTAATCAAATTTAGGTTTCAAAAGCCAAATGTTTATCTCTGCATTCATTCTTTATTCATCAATGGTCTCTTTGTGAAATATGCTGATTTTCATATAGTACAGAAAATAAAACTCACGCCCTTCCTCCTCACTTAGATTACCTTCTGAAAAGTGATTAGCTTTTTTGTGGTTTTATTTCTTTCAACCTGCTAGTCAATGGAAAGCCTTTAATCAAATCTACAAATAAGCTTCATTTTCCTTCCCTGCAGATTCTTCAGATGTGAAAAAAATGCAAGATCATACCCCAAAGTCCCACACCAAGAAGCACAGTAAGTTGACATCCGTGTTTATAACGGTTGGTGGACCGAAGGAAAAGAAACACATTAAAAGCAAATCCCCTTCGGGAAGGAAAAGGAAGCATTTTGAAAGCAAAACTGGTTGGATCATTATTGTGATTGAATCCTCCAAGGATCTGACTGTTTCTAGTACTGTTTGATTGTGTTATTTTTGACTCAGTTTTGTTATATTTTTCAAATTGTTTTTATCAGTGAGGGCTTAGGGGGAAAACTAGAAGTCAGTTGCCTCTGCCCTGTGCTGAGCTGGGCTGTCGGACTGGAGTAAAGGAATGGTGAAGGAGACCCAGGATTAAATCAGGAAGGTCTGTGTGTGGGCATGGCCGTGATCATGCCCATGCATGCTGGGTGCAGCATGCACCAGAGACCCTGCTCAGCGCCTCCTTGTAGAACTTTTCGTGCATGGTGCCACCAGCAAGCACCTGCCCCTCAGCCCTGCCACATTCTTCTCCTCTCAGTCTTTCCACTCCCCTCATCTGCTTTTTCTGCTAGTTTTAAGTCAATGTGGCTCTGGAGACAGGTTACCATAATTGTGATTTTTTTTGCTGTGGTCCCATTAATGTACTTTACTGAGATTTTTATGATGAAAATATCTTGTGTATGTCTCTTGCATCTTGTGTCATTCCCTATTTATAATAGAAAACCTGAATATTGGTCTTCCACTGCAGTTTGTAGTATTTCATTTCATTTCATTTCATTTCATTTCATTTCATTTCATTTCATTTCATTTCATTTCATTTCATCCTGTTTCAATATGGTCTCCATATTATCTATCTCTTCCTGACTCTTCTTCTTAGCCTGCTCTGTGACTTTGCCCAGCCAGAACTCCTGGACTTTTTATCTGCTCAAAGATATTTGTTTCCTTTTTCTGTATGTATATCAAGGTTGCTAATGAAAGGATTAGATAGGACTGGTCTGAAGACAGACCTGTGAAGAACTGAAGTCATTTGGTTTGTTCAGCTTAGAGAAGAGAAGGCTGAGGGGTGACTTCATCCCTCAAGGATGGGCAGCGGAGGGGAGGTGCTGATCTCCTCTCTCTGGTGACCAGCAACAGGACATGAGGAAATGGAAAGAAGCTGCATCAGGGGAAGTTCAGATTTGACATACAGAAAAGGTTCTTCACTGAGAGCGTGGTCAGTCACTGGCACAGGCTCCCCAGGGAAGTGTTCAGAGCCCCAAGCCCAACAGAGATCAAGGAGCATCTGGATGAAGCTCTTAGTCATATGGTCTGGTTTTAGGTAGTCCTGCGAGGAGCAGGGAGTTGAACTTGATGATCCTTATGGGTCCCTTCCAACTTGAGATATTCTATGATTCTAAGAACTCGGTTACAGCCTTGGCATATAGAAAAGGTCACTTTGCCATGCTGGATTACCCCATGTCTCCAGTTTCTTCAGGTCTACTATGTGTCATGATCTATGTTACTGATGTCCAGATATTTTGTTGGCTTCTAGAAAATAGTTATAATTAAAAAGAGAAATAATGGATTAGTTGACTGAAATCTACCTCTACTCGTTGCACTGTATACCATTTTCTATTTACCTTCACATCTTTGACTAGCTTGTTTCCTTCTTAATTTGGTCTAAACCCTTGCATGCTTTTGAACTCAGACCAAAGGACTGCTCTCCTTCTGTCCCACCTTGGCACTGTGTTTGTTATTCTTCATTCATAAACTACTACATCTGACTTGTTGGATTTATTTAATTCTTTTTCTTTTTGACCTGGACTTTCTGGTACCATCTCTACAGTAACTATGGGGTGAGTTTGTCACTATCTCTCTGTCCACTTTCTTACTTATTTAAGTCTACCTAAGGGACCTAGGACCAAATACTCATTGATGTGGAATGGCATTTCACCTCCTTTGCCTTCTGTCTCTCTTTTAAATGCGTGGAGATTCAGCGCCTTGGCTGTATCATGTACCGCATGATAATAGCAGGTTACATGCCATGCTGTAGAAGACAGGAAAAATGGGCAAATGAGATGAGGGGAAGACTTAAGCATGCTATCTTCAGGGCAGAAACAGTGCCAAAGGTAGAAGGAAGAAGTGGGTGATTTGGACTCTGCTTCCCCTGGTTGCTGGGGCTCCTACCTGCCTGCCATGGGGCTCAGACTGCCAAAGGCTGACACTCATTGCCAGCATCAGTGTAAAGGCTATCAGCATTTTTTCGCTATTTATCTCCAAGGTGCACTCCAGGAACTATGGCCTGTCCCTACTGAGTGGTCACCATCTTTAGATGACACACTGTAAGAACATGACATAAAAATGGCAAGCATAGCCCAGATAGCTCTTTAGACACTCCTGCCCCCTTTCCTCTTTCAGACCCTCGAGGAACTCATCTTTGGGAATTTATTCGAGATATTCTTCTCAATCCTGAGAAAAACCCGGGATTAATCAAATGGGAAGACCGGTCAGAAGGTGTCTTCAGATTTTTAAAATCCGAAGCTGTGGCTCAGCTCTGGGGAAAGAAGAAAAACAACAGCAGCATGACTTATGAGAAACTCAGCCGGGCTATGAGGTGAGCTGAGATATTGCTGTAGAAGACTGGGGCATGTAAAGAGACTACCTGAATAGAGAATCTGGTTGACTTTTAAAAATGAATTGTCAGCAGCACCAGTTGCTTTCTTTGACAACTGAGTCTCTCCCACTAGTTTTGAGATTGTAACCTTATGTTCTTTGTCTTTTCTTTCCCCTCTTGTTTCTGTACTCTATAATATATATAATATATACAACGTACATCCCTATTTTATATATACAACTTACATTCTGTTGCTGTCCAACCAATGTAGAAAGGAAACATGGGTGCAGCAAGCTGAACGTTCACGTACTACTGAATGGCCAGAGACCTCCAATGTTCAGAAACTAGACATACCCCCCCAAACATTATCTTAAAATAGATTTACAAATTCTATGTGAGGATTTTCTTTGTTTTTTGCTTTAACTTTTTGAGCATTTTCTCCATAATATATGAAAGTTCAAAAAGTTTTTTTGAATGGAAGTAGAGATTCTTTCCTGGTCTGATTTCAGATCCTGACGTATCTGGAAAATACACCATGAAATCTCATAAGAGTATGTGATAAATACGGCAATAGGCTATGACTTGAAATATGGTGAAATTCAGACAGAAAACAATTAATGTAAAGTAAAAAGGAGACAATTTTTCTTTTCTGTCTTTCAGTTATAATAATCTTCGGTATTGTATACACATCAATAGAAAATAAAGACTGTTCAGCTAGCTGAGGAATTGCCTAATTGGCAGTGGCCTTTTAGGACCATAGGTGAATTTAATCTTAAATCTTTTTCTATGTTTTTATTTTGACAGATACTATTATAAAAGAGAAATCCTGGAGCGTGTGGATGGTCGGAGACTAGTATATAAATTTGGAAAGAATGCCCGTGGCTGGAGAGAAAATGAGAATTAAATATGTCAAGAAATAACATTTAGAACACTTGGATGTAAATATTCAAAGACTATTTTCTTATATTTATGTACCAAACTGGGGTGAAAAAACAATTCTACTTCTGTTGGGAAGAAGGAACATTATCACTATTGGTTTTAAAATTATTTTATGTGAAGTATGTCCTGTATGGGGAAAAATGTACACAGTTTTCTGTGGTATAAGATAACATTATAGAATTATGATTATTTTTTCCCTTCTTGTGAAGTTTTTCTCTTTTTTTTTTTAAATCATACAGGCACAATGTGATTTATGACAATGCTGTGAGTCATGCAAAGAAAGGGAAGGAGCGAAATACTAGGGCATTTGGGAGTATAATAATCCACTTTGGAAGGCAACTGTAAGTGGAGGAAACAGTAAAGCATCTCTGAGCCAAGTAGTCTTCCCATAGTCAGCTGGTTTATAAGCTTTCATTGGCCAATACGACTTGTTCCTTCCCTCCTCTGATTTCTGAGTGTTTAAACTCTTTGCTGATTTTCAGTTGCTTTTGTTGAGTCAGACAGTGGGTTCTTCTTCAGTTAGCTTATCCCAGCCACAGGGAGCAGTGGCTCTGCAAGGTGGCTGTCACCATTTATTCGGAGAACCCATGCTACCTCCACCACTGGGAGCTTCTTCTGTAGACAGAAGTTTAGGACCTGACCTTGCCTGATACTGAGTATCTTCCCTAATCTCCAAAGGGCATTCAGCTCATCCCAGGAAAAGGGATATTTGTTTTAAACTAACATCTTTGAGGTGAGCTGCAGGAAGAGTCAATCTCAGGGACCAAAAGGAAGGTCCTGAATCAAATAACCTGAAGGAAGGTTATTGTTCTCTGACTGGGCAAACTTACTAAAAGGCACCAATTTCCCAGTAGAAATACTAGTACTTCCCCAACCTTTTATGTTCCTAATTAAAGCATTCAAAACCATGTCATATGAAGCAGTGAGGAGGTGGGCAAGCAGAACATATATTAATCCCATGGCATGAGCGAACAGTGTCCCCATTCCTTCGAGTCGTATGGTCCTCTTGGCAGATCAAGTCTCACTTGGATAGACACTTTCAAAAAAACCTTCAGAAATGCAAAGCTCCAGTGCATGTAAAATATTCGTTCCCTTTGCTTCTCTCAAGCCTAACTCTACATTGTATTTGTCAGCTGTGCTTGGGATTCTTAGTTGGAGAAAAATCCACCAACATAAAGACAGTGAGATTTTGGGAACATTCACATCTGGGTCAGTATTTTGAGCTCATCTTTAGCAGCACTATGTGGAGACTGAACATTCATTGGCAGCTTTTTCTTTTTCCAAGTCACAAATGCTTCCTGCGGGCACCAAGCACATGTAGAACACAAGGAAATAAAAGTTAGACGAGGCAGCACTTCACCAGGTCATTAAGTACATGAGATGCAGGAGTCGAGAAACAGGATTTTCTTTGTGATGTTAACAGAGGTGAAATCAAGATCAATTCCAACTCACTTTTTCAGGGATGGGGACTTTGGAAAGCAGTAACAGCAGCTGAGAAGTCCAGGAAAAAAAATTAAGAATATTAAATCCATCCAATATCCATTTCTTCAGGCTTCCCCTGGATTTGAATACATATTAGTTTGGAATGCAGCAAGATGCAGCTGGAGGTTGTAGGATATTCCATTTTTTGTTTGTCTTAAAAGGAAATAGAGATGAAACCAAGAGATGAAACCAGTATCAATATAAAGGGTATAAAATGTGCTTAGCAACAATGTGTAGGCAAACATGAGAGCCTAACTTGTTATCTATACATGTAGGTCATGTCAAACAATAACACCACCTCCTGCACTGCCTATGCCAGAGCTGTCACTATCAATTACCCATATACGACAATTTTTACTTTTCATAACCTGGGTGGAGAGAGATTCATCTTATTTACAAATCAAATTACAGGCCTCTGTACTTCAAAGCACTTTTTTTCTCTCGGTCTATCTCTCTCTTGTCTTTCTTTTTTTTGACTGCTTTTGCGCAACTCAGTAATTTCTTTTTTTAAGCTTGACTAGCTACATTCCATTTATTTTACAATCATTTTGTAGTTCATATAATAAGAACCAGGCCACCAGACGTGGAGAGCACCTTCACTTTACTCCAAAGACTGCTCCTTCCTGTCACCCCCTGGTTATTTGCAGTCCTTTGTTCTATGCTCTTCACACTCCCCCTCCCCCACAAATCCACACATTGGGTGAAAATCTGAAACCAGTGGCACTGTCACAGAACTGCAAAACTGTTATTCCTTATCTCAGGTTAACATACATTTTTAGAGCAACTGATTGTAATACCTTCAAAAAGCTGCTTTCTACCAGCTCTCTCATCAAACTTCTTGGGAGATAAAATGAACTTGTGATCTACACATGACACCACTTGATTACTGAGCAGCAGCTAAACCTGCTTTTAAAGGTTTTGAAAAAAAAAAGGCTTTTTACAGAAGCATACTGTATAAATCTAGAGAGTGATTTACGCTGCGGTGCAGTATAAATGCCAGTTTTTCACTGTCACATCTTTTAGCATGTGGAAATTGTACAAGTTTCTATTCCCACTCAGCAGAACTTTTCAGACTAGGTACTTGTCATTCAGCATTATAATAGCACGAAGTTGGACTAGAAGCCAGCCAACATTTACTCTGTTTTACAAATATATTAAATTTAGCCTTAGACAAACAAAAGGACTGTTTAAAACTACAGTTCTTGCCAAGGACAGATGCAACCAACCACAGGGAGTCTTTTTACCAGACCTAAGGAAATGGAGAAAATGAAGAGATGTTTATGTAAATTACTATTTAAACAAAAAGCATTTCTGATTGCTCTTTTATTTTATATTTCAGAGGCTGAGCAATCATATTTTTAGATGTATTCTTTAAGTTAGTAGCTGCTGAACTGGTAGCACCATGTGTATAGATTTTTATTGTACAATAATTTTTCATATGTATAAAGCTCTAGATAGGAAAGTATATTATATTTATATAACTACATGCAAATCACAATGTCAAAGGTTTTACATGAGCAGTCTCAAACTATATTTTCTGCACAAAATTAAAGCAACTTGCTCTAAAAACATCCTGATAAACTATACGTAAGCTGGTGAACTACACAGACATTAAAAGGTTTAGTTACATTTTCATCTTTCTTTCTGCAGCACATTGCATAATTCCTGCTTGCTTCTCCCAGCATCATCTTCAATGTATATGTATGGAAACAAATCCACGTTAAATATTTGACTATTGCCATTGTAAATCTCAGCTTGGTGAATATATGTCACAAAATGATTCTAAAAACTGTTTCTATTTTTGTGGATATGGTATAAATTCAAATAAACCATTCATGAAATTTTCTGATGAATGTTTATCTTGACTTTTTTATGTCTTGAGATTGGAAGTGACTAATATGAATTCTTTCAATATTGGAGAATATTTCAATATTGGAGAAAGGACTGATGTAACTACCACAAAATCCAATAGCTTAAATTTACTAATATGCTGAATAGCCCATCTATTGTGAAGGTACTGGGTTTCCAAACCTGTTTTATGTCTCACAGGTCTTGTTGGAATACTTGATTATGTTGACACAGCTAGATTGCCTTTCTTGTTCAGCTGCTAAACTTCACAAAGGTCTTACTTCAGCACTGATTTAACTTCAAGGTATTTTGAAGTGTGTGCAAGGGCTAGGCTGATTAAGGATGACATTACTCACACTGAGCATTTCCTTTACTGAATCAAAGCAGCTAAAAGTATGAAATCCTGTCCTTCATATTATTTTTCCATCTATGGGGTGGGTACAAAAGCACTCTATGAACAAAGAGAACATCTCTCCTGATGTGGTCTGCAGCTTGAGGAAAAAAAGTGAAAACCCCTGTAATTAAGAGAAAGCCAAACTGGACCTGTATGGCATCTCACTCTGTGGGGGACTGTGGCCATATCAGCGCGGTGTGAAGGTGCAGTCCATGGACCTGCAATGAGCCAATCTAGAGTCCCTGCCACCGCCTCGCTGGGCACCTCGAGCTGGTTGGCAGCAGGGGGCTTCCTGCTGGGGTGACCTATTCTTGTCATTGTACCAAGCATGTCTGGAGCTGAGCTTGATTCTCAAACTGGGAGCTTCACTGCAATGGGAAAAATCACTCCATCGTGCTCTATAGTCTGCAAACATGCTTAATGTTAAGCAAGCAAGTGATTCCACTGCATTTGAAATGATGTATATGGATGTTGAAGGAAGGTGGCTCTAAAAGTGTTTAGTCTACGTTGAATGAGTTTGATATTCAAACCCAGAATTTCAAGGGGCTGCAGAATTATGTCCACCTAAGTAGGAGAATATGATTGGATTTTAAACACAGGTACAACCCCCATGTTTAGCATGCAAAACCAGGCCAGTGCCCTGAAAGGGTTGTCATAGTTTGAGAACTTGGGAGTCCCGGGTTTCAAAAGGAATTGTATCCAGATTTCAAGCAACTTCAGACTGAATTGTAAATAAGCACACAGCTGGTTTTCCAGTAAATGGTTGGGTGTTTTATTTCAAGCAATCTGAGGCCAATATTTGAGACAAAAATGAGAATATTGTTTGGAAACATGCAAATAAATGCATGTTTAAAAACAAACAAACAAACAAATTTCTTCTTTCATTGTGACCTAAAATCAACCAAAACTTCAGCTTTCGGAAAAATTCAGAGTTTGAAAAGCACATGTAAATTGAGAATAAGAGGAGTACTGTAAACAGAGTCTACTAAACTACATCTAAATCTGATACAAATTTGTGGGCACGTCTGCATCAAGGACGAGTGAGAATTACTTCAGGTAAGTGAAATCTGGTCCTGCAGAAAGATGAGTAATTGAGAGTTACCAATACTAATAGCTTCCAAGAAGTGTAAGTGGGATAATTATAGTAATTTGAAAGATAGATTTTCTATCCAGGTTTTCAGTGTTTTCTCCCTTGCTGATGCTTTGCAAAATGCAGTCTGTCCTGAGCTTTGTGCCAGCCAAGAATTTCCTCCAATGACAACTCTTGCTGCCTTTCCCCACATATTTAGCTCCTTCAGCCACCTGACTGTTTCAACACATGAAAATGTTAGAGAAAATAATAGGGAAAGAAAATTTAAAAAGCAGGAGAAAGAGACTGAATACATGATCAGATCTTACTGCACCAAAGAGCTCTGTGTGGAAATACAAAGGCTGTATGCGCAAATAAAATTGATTACATCCAAGTCAGTATATTTATAATCTTTCCGTCAGAGGTTGGTTGCAAAAATTAAACATAAATTAGTGTGTACAAGTCTAATTAAAACTGTAAGGAAAACAAGAAATTAGAGCAATGTGCTATGTGCACTGCATAATCTTGTGAACCTAAAAAAAAATTTAATTACTGAAGATTACTGAAGCACTATTTCTGCTGAAGAATTTCCCCTCTCTGTTTTCAGAATGGTGTGATATTCTCCTTCATTTTCATCTGATTTTGAATTTTCAACAATAAGATTCAGTCTCAACACAGAGAATGAAGAGGGAAAAGGATGATCTTTAATGCTGTAGCAGGTATTGCAAAACAAATAGGCGTACGATACCTTCTTCTTCCAACCTTTTTGTTCCTTATTCAGCATTTATACCATTCTTGAGAACAAGGTGCTTTGTGTGAGGTTGGGAATATAAATATAGTCTAAACATATGATGTCACTAAAATGAAATGGAAAAATAAAATTATTTTTAAGTCTGCATATGTTTCTTTTTCTACAGCTGAGGTTCTAATGCATCTGCCCCGATCAGTTACTATAACATGTAGTATTATTTTTCTTAAGACGAGACCATTAACTTGAATAGCTAAATCTTGTTTAAAAGAGCTAATTACTTCTGTAAGGAATTTGAAACACACTCAAGTATTTGCATTTTAATTTAAGTAGCCCTCTAATTTTTCTGCAAGAAGAGGCTAACACCAAGATATATTTTACAAAGTATTTTCAAGTTCAAAAGCTCTCATTGGCAAATTTTGTTGTTGAAAACCAAACAGATTTCCAACACACGAGGAAAATAAACAACTCTAAATAAGGAGGAGATTTTTTTGCCATTTTATTTTAAACTTTTGAGAAAAGTTTAGGTAGTAACCTTCCTTTTATCGTTTTGTTTCTGCCTTTTACATTATAGTCATTGCACCAGCAGGAGTCTGATTTGCTGAATGGAGTCATCCTTTAAAAAATATTTTGTATTTTCTATATCCTATTGAGCAGATGAAGACACAGGGAAATTTTAATTACTGACAGCACCTGTTGAATATCTTTTTCTGTATAATAGACACATACATTTGGGAAATATGCATGCCGACATACTCTGGATGGGATGTTCCCACAGGAACTGGCTTGACTAAATCTCTTAAGCTGTTACATTAATACGATTCAACTAAAGATCTGTTAAGCAAACCATTCAGCAATGATAATGTAAATTCAAACCTAGTGAGAAGGCCCAAAACCAGTCAGCCTGTCAAAGGAAAGTCCAAGAGGAGTGTTGGTGACACTTTTGTACTTCTTCAGTGACTCACCTGTTTTTAGAAGTTACAAAGATAAACACAGAGTTGTGATCAATTTTAACCATGAAGCTCAAGACTGCATTAAAATCCCATGCTCACTATGTTGGTGTCAGTAGCTTATCGTTCAGCTGCCCCTCACTGGACAGTTTGTTCTGGGTTGAGGTTTTTCTAGGAGAAACCTATTAATGAAAATTTCTGGGTAAAAATCAACTGCACCATGGTTCACAGCAGATCTAACAAAAACGATTATATTTTTTCATTAAAATTAAACTAATTATGGATATGCCCCATGAATTTACATCCTGGTGAATCATTGCTCTTACCTTGCTTACCTTTCTTTCTACTACAAGACCTCCATCACATTTCGCTCTCATCCCTGATGCATGCAGAATATTTGATCTAAAGTGTTCCTTTGAATGCTAGATGAGAAGTGGTAAAATCTGGACACAACCTACAAAAATGTCAGCAATGCAAGTTTTTTTGCCTCTCAAACCTTGTTGAGGAATGCGCAGACAGGCTGTGTCAAGAACAACACAAAATATACTTTCCCCCCATGCCTTTATAAACAAGATTGCCCCATATGCAGTACTTCTTAGCCCTGGGGGGGCAGGAATGCTTCATAAATATTTGTCAACTGGTGTTATACATTTTATGTATGTCTTGTACTTGATTTTTCATTTGTATCTGAGTCTGCAGTTTTATGGCACTCTAGATGTCAAGAAAGATTCTTCTTCCAATGATTTAGTTCAAGTGATTTACCAAGTCTATCAGATCACAACATGAGATAAGCAGGTGGACTATTTATTGCAAATATCACTCATTGTGAAAATCACTTTATTTACATTGGCAGACGCTCCTTAACTAATCCTAGATTTTTACATAAGTATATGATTTGCACCAGGATTTCCTCGTTTCAGGCTATGGGTATTTCAGTGAGGATTGAATGTTTTTTTAAACAATGATTTCAGTTATCAGTGACACATCTCATGAATTTTGCAGAGGAGTCTTCCCCTCCCTCCTCTAAGAGTGGTGAAGAGACCATCATAGCACGAAGAGTCTCTGAAAGCCTCCTTCTTTGACCTGAAGGTGTTCAGGGCCTGAACACGACACCTTATAAGCTGCTTTTTAGAGGTCCTTTCTGAATCTCGAAAACTTCAGGCAATAACGTGACCTCCAGCATTGTGTGGCAAGGGGGTAATTGTGCTTCACAAGTCTCTAGGGAAGGCTGCAGGATGGCTCCATAGCAACCTGTGGGTGAGGAGAGGCACTGCATTTATCCAGGTTGCTGCCTCTGGAGACTAGGATTCCCTGTGTAGAAAGGTTTAGTGCCACAGTACTAACTTGTCTCCCAGGCTGAGGGTCCTGAATTTCTCAGATGTGCCAGGCAGATGTAGACTGAAGACTTTTAATATTCTTGAAGCAGCACCTCAAATGCTGTGACTGTGAGTGCTGCAGAAATGTCAGGAGACTAATGGGAATGTTGAAGCTCCTGGAGGTAATGTTCCCATGAGGATGCTGAGATACAGCCCTTCATTGGAGATCATGAAGTGCTCTGCAGTCCTCTGAGAGTGGACTACACCTTATCCTTCAAGTCTTGCCAGTTTTGCTCACTATTTGTCAGCTCCTGCCTCCAATGTTTTCTCCCATCCCCTTTTCCCAAGTGGGGTGGTTCTAACATTGCTGGCTGTACACATGGAAACTGTTCTTTCCCTGGAAGGGAATGTAAAGGGTTTTTCTGTGAGCCCTCCGGTCTTCTGAGTCGGCTTTCATGGGCTAAGACCAAGCTAGCCCTTTGGCTCTAGTTTACCTGGTTATAGGCTGTGAATTTGCCAAGTCAGGGAAATTTAAAAGTGCAAATCAAATCTACAACCAGGGGCTCTCTTACCGAGCCTTTGCAGTTCAGAGAGAATAGAGGACCACACCACAAGTCTGATGTTTCTCGCTTTCCTGTGGACTACTGTACTTCTCCTTGACACAGTCATCCCACCAAGCATGTGCCCAAACATTGACAGTGGGAGAAACAACATTCTCTACCAAAGACTCACAGCTGCAGTATTATGCTGTCTAAGATCCCTATATTTTCAAAGAAATCTTTAAATAGACAGAAAATTAATTTAAGAAAAAGGGCAGGGGGGAACACTTTGAATTTCATCCTTCTCATGGAAGATACAATCACAATGTCTCAGGTAATTAGCTTTGCCTGAAATGATGATCACTCATTTTAGGAGTATATAAAATCTATGAGTTGTGATGTGAGGCAACCTGCAAGTCTCCATGCACCCTTCTAGAGTTCCCTCTGTACTCTTATATCTCTCCCTAAATCGTACCTCCTCTCCCGGGGGAAGGCTCACAAGAGCTTTATCAGATTGAATTACTGCTGCTTCATATCAATGTTCTCATGTGAAACCAGAATACAAATAAGCCAAGACTACCTCCATACTCCCAAACAATTACAAATGCTGGTGATTCACCAGTTATTCATGCCAAACCAATATTTTTCAGGATTTTATAGTTCATGAGTGAAACATTTCAGCATGTTCAGGCTCAAATCATTGGCATGCCAGGAGGCATCTATTGGGGAAAGGCACTCTGCACGGGGAAACATGGCATATTCAGAGCTGGCACACAATCATATACAACTTATGGACACTGTTTGCTTTTCCAGTAGGTTTAGGGGTGAGAGTATACAATATAAAAGTTATATTTGCTTTCAAGAAAATGTAGAGTTAGACGACAAAGCTAATCCAATCTGTTACCTTGCTGCCTCTGGAAGAGGGACACCCTTTATCCTTCTGCCTCCCCAGACTGTGCTTGGTGCAGCTTTGCTCATGCGCATTGCTGTGACCCCTGCCCAGCCATGCTGGTTCATGGATCAAAAGCTGCCTGATGGCCCTGCAAGATGATGCACTCCTGTAGAGTTCTGACTGAGCTGCCGTGGGTGAGGCAGCAAACCACCCCATTGTGTCAGCCCCTCTCATAGCCACCACTGCCAGCAACTGCAGAGGACTGGCAGCATGTCAGAAGGAGCAGTTCTTTAATTTTGCTATAAAAACAGAGATCAGGGTTGGCAGTGCTGAAAATGTGAAAGACTGGGGGACTGCAATAAATTTTGAGGTTGACAATCACACTTTGGCTCCCTAAAACCTATCATCTCACTACTTCAGTGAAGGAAAGTAACTCGCAAGCTGGGCTGTGTGCTCATTCTGATGAGGAGCAATGCAGTGCTATCGAATTTAAGGGGTCAGAATACAAAGACCCATTGTCAGTGTCCCAGGATCTGGACAAGCACAGTCTCATCCCAAGTATATTTTGTTGCCATGAAGTTTGGTCTCTGTGAACAGTTGAAATGAGACCTGCCCTTTATCTTAGTTTCCATCAGATGTAATTTTTAATACACATACAATGAAAAGTTATGTGCTGGTGTTTAACTCCCCCCCCCTTTTTTTTTTTTCTGGTGTGTAGAAAGAATTTAATTCACTATGCACAGATAAACCATTTGTTTATACTCGTTAAGAACAAAGCCAGCTAATAAGCTTTGCTGTCACCCTTAATAAATGGTTTCACAAGATAATAACACCAGGTGGCTACGCCCAGGGGCCATCAGCATTTTTAAAGCCTCTTTAAGTTTCAAGAAAAAGTCACACTGCAACAGCCAGCAACACTGTGGGAGAAAAACTACAAACTGATATTTTGGTCAGACATCAAGGTTATGAGTTACAGGGGACCTGTGGGCAGAGAACCTTTAGGCAGAGCCCCCACCCCAAAAAGGATGTACACAAGCAAGCCTTTCCTCAGCTTGAAGGAAGGCAAGGCTGGAAGTGGGGCCTTATCAGAAGCATACGTCCCAGTTTAGCCACCATGTGAAACACCTTGAGTTTAATTGCAGATTAATTTAGTCATAGCCTGTTTAAACTGACTTGAGATCCCTGCTGAAAGTGCAGCTCTGGCTCCTCCTTGTCTTGTTGCTCTGTGCCTGTTGGGCTGGCCCCATGCACTGGTAGATCCCAAAAGTAGCCTGGAATGAAAAAGTTTAAGTTTTTTTGGCTTGATCTGCGTATCCTGAGGTTATGCAGTCATCAGTCACAACTCAAGGGAAAAGGAAGAAACCTGCAGTCAGAGGAGCAGGAGAGGGAGATAACTTTGTACCCCTTCAGCAGTTGTTTCCAGTTAGACTGGAATTTGCTCTCCATGAAGCATTTGTGATTGCCTGCTTCATGGAGAGGACCAGGGGACCTTGCAGGTGTATTATGTTGTGATAAATATAGGAACACCTTTCCTTAAATTTTGTATGGTAATGAAATAATTTTGTGGTTTACTTTTGCCATGATGTTTTTCTGGCCTTAAGAGTGCTTTTGTATGCCTACCAAAGTACGGGTCTCCAGGTACTTGTGAGACTAGGGTGTGAAATTGGGGAACTGCCCCCCTGCCCCACCACTTAACACAAAATGTGGGACTCCAGGACAATTGCAAGTCTCCTCTGCTAAGCAGCAAGGATGAGTTTGTTGAGGAGCTAGTAGCACAGGGTTTCAGTTTGGGAAAGATACCTCCCACCAGTGAGTGTCCTCACCAGATGATGAGGAGGTCATATAAGTCACAGGGATCTCTGAAACTCTGACATCCGTCATGCCTGGGAGGGTATGTACGGCCCATGCTGCTCAGGAAGTAGGGGAAGAAAGTGGATCAAAACTACTGAAAAATGGGTTTGGGTTTTTTGAGGGGGTGAGAGTGTACCTAGGTGAAGAGATGTGTTGTAAGTGATGGAATATAATTAAGAAAAGGAGAAACGGTGAAGATGAGCTTTGGGAATTACTTATTGACTGTGCAGTTTGTCCTTCTGAAGGGCTGGTAGTGTAGTTGGAGGTGTTTTGACTGCATAGCTGCACTGTGCTCACCATACTGCAGTGTGTGATCAGAATTAGAAACTAATGACTGAAATTGCAGTGTGATGCATGTAGTCCTTTTGAACTCTGGATGCTGCATTTGCATATTTATATCTGAGAACAAATACCTCATGTCTCTGAGGGGAAGTGGTTGAGGCCCCATCACTGAGTACCAGTAGGGCCTGATTTTCAGATGTCGTGAGCAATCACCTATCTTATGAAAAACCAAGATGGAAAATAAACTGTAGATAACAATCTGGTACTGGCAGAGGATAGGTGTAACCTATTATGGTGGGTTTTTTCCATCTCAAAATTTTATGATTGACTGTATGCATTCACCTAATATGCTAGTTAAAATAATAAAATATACTGTGATCAACCTACACAGCTCTGTTCCTTAGTCAGTTCCCACATCTTCATTCCTCAGCCTATTCAATGGGCTTGGCTGGAAAAAAAAGCCCAAAGAAACCACAAGTGGAGTGGTTCATCACAATGCTGCAAAGGCTTGGTTACAGACAATTAATTTCTTTGGGTAGATTATTCCCTGGTCTTATACATCTGTCCAAAGGAACAAGGCAGAAAAAAGCGTCTCCCACCTAATGCTGAGCAGCAACTACATGTTTGGTTTCAAATGTGATGCCTGGGTCAGGTGTCTGTTCTGCACACATCTTCCCAAGAGCAAGGGCACAGGGGTCAGTTTGAGTCATAGAGGTGTTTCTCTGGCTCTGGTGGTGAAAAGGGGGAAGTGGGAACTGCCCTGTGAGGAGTAAAAGGTGCTGCTTACTTCGAGGAAAGCTCAGGAAAGAAAATATGACTCTCGTTGAGTGAATTTGAGGAATTTTTTTGGAGCAAGACAGCTACAAGTATCCTTTCAATCTAGCCCTACATAAGGAGCTAAAGGTAGTAATATGTCTGTAGTCCAAATATTTGTTTAGCAGAAAGGGGAACTCTTTGTAGCTTGGGGGGCTGAGATACTGCAGTAACAGAGTCCATCCTCCTGTGCCTGCCATGTTCTGGTGAAAAAGCAGGCAAGTGCACTGAGGGTGCCTTCAGTGGAAAGGGATAGCATTGAAAGGGTTAAAGATTTACTATTTTAAGATGCTCTTGACTATGTTGTTTTCTATCTACCAAATGCAATAAAGCATAAATACGACCTGGATCATTACCTGTATATGAAAACATACCCATGTGATCATACATGAGTGGTTTCCCAGAAAAAGCCAGTTATCTAAACTACGGACAATGAGTTTCTCCTAAATAGATCCTCCTTTTGATAAACAAGGTAGTATGTTCATACTTCTGTGGAGTGCTATGTGATTACTTATTAAGGGATTTGTTATGTGCATGGGAACATAAAATGTGCTGTATTGTTTTTTGATCACTTGGAGGGATATTGCAGTGGATTCCATCAGCCGTTTCAGATGGAGACTCACCGGTTTATCACTGTGCCATGTTGTATTCCAGACATGAATCTTTCTCAATGCCTTTAAGTCATTGCAGCTGAAGCACTGCATGCAGGAAGCTGATTTATGACAAATGTATATGTGTGATACGTCAGAGATCTAGCTGCAACATCTAATCTCACTAAATTATTTCTGGAGTGTGAGATGCTTGAAAAGATTATTTCTGCAATGCCTTGAAAATAAAAATGCTTTTCTGTTTTATTATACACCTTTATTTTCTGCACTAATATGGAGACCACAATATTTTGCCAAAGGGAACCAGTATAACCCACAGATGGGACAGCACAGGTATTGGTCTCTGGAGTTGTTTGCTCATAAACCTTTAACTCTACTTCGGGCCTGTCAGTTTATTTCACCATGTAGAAATCATAGCCCACATACTGACTGCCAAAGGCATATAACACAGCTTATAAATCTTGACACTTGTAGCATAGTATGGAAGAGGAAAATCACTATCAGTAAGTTTTCCTTGATGTGTATCCCAGCTAAAAACAGAAAAGAAAAACTAATCTTCTTAAATTAATGATGTTTTTTCTTTTTCTTTTTTTTCAGTAGACATGCTACAAATAAGTAAAAGCAGCCATGAACTATAACTTCTAAATTTTTAACATATTATTTTTTAAAATATATTACAATGTAAAAAAATAATATTTTTTTCAGTTTGAAACAGATTTTTTTTTCTTTTTCCTTTTTTCACTGTCCCTAGCTGACTAGTGAGAGCATTTTGAACTTTTGAAATTTTCCCACTGGAAACTTGGTTGGACTTCTGGTCAGTGTGCCCATCAGCAAACAAAAAAAAAGACACTTCAGACTAGGAAGGTAGAACATGAGTTAGATGTTTCACATCAAGTGGTCTTTTTAAAATCCGTTCAAAATTACTTAGGAAGGTGGCTGAGGTAATCTCTGAGTTGTTAACAATTACGTTCAAAAAAGAAAAGCAGAGGCCTGTTAAACAGAAAAATATAAACACAGAAACTATACTTTAAAAGGGGGTGGTGAGGAGAAGATGACCAAGGTAAATATGGGTCAGGAAGAGCAACTTCAGCTTCTCCAAAACTATTGCTATGAATAATCAATCTACTTGAAAAACACATACAAAAGCTACAATCGATTTCCAAGCAACACTCCAACCAATTTTACCCTGTGACAGTATGACAGGCTGACAGCTCTTTAGGAATAGGAGAGAGAATGTGCTTGGTTAAATGTGCCAGGCTTTCAACTTAATAATGCTTCATAGGATACTTTCATAAACAAGGTATGGAAACATGGTCTAGCTGAAATGACTCTAAACTGTGTTCAAACTGGTTGCAAAATTGTACACCAAGCGTGGTTATTAGTGATTCACTGTCAACCTAAGTTGGATTTAATGTGGTTCCACTGTGATCTGTCATGGGCCCAGTACTATTCAGTATTTTCATTAATGACTTTTTACTCATGAAAAAAGACAGTCAATTTGCTGAGATTGTAGGTCATGCCAGCTGGGAGATGCAGTAATCGCTTAGAAAGAAAGGACAAAAATTCAAAATGAGTAAAGGCCATTCTAGATGGACAAAAGCAAGATCAATGGCTCAATATATTGCATAAATATGCAACAGTTGCACAAATATGAGATGGTAAATCACTTATTGGATGGTTGTTTTGTAGAAAAAAAGGAATGTAACGTTGCAGTGGATCACAGGTTAATAATGAGTTGGCAGTGCCATGCTGTTGTGAAAAAAATAGATGGGAACTTATAAAAAGGTGTGACAGCTGTGAGATACCTGCAATGCCCTTCCAGCCTACTCAGCAGCAGTGAGAACAGCTTTAGCTATAATATCATGTCCAGCCTTGGACACTGTACTTCAAAAAAACCCACAAAACATCCCAAACAAAACCAGGAACCTGGTAGTGTAGCAAGAAGGTCTAGAGATCTTGTAGATGTGTTTTATGAGGAAAGATGAGAAAATCAGGGTTATTTTACAGAAAGGTGTTCATCAAACATGTAAAAAGTCACCAGAAAGGATAGGTATTTCCCCATTTCCAGTGAAACAAAATGAGAAATAACAAGCCTAAACTATAGCAAACAGGATTCAGGTTAGATCTATGCAAGAGATTTGTGAAGGTACAGATAGGAATCCCAGCAATAGACATTTATAAGAACAGGTTAGACCAAAATCTTCGGGGAATTTTATGTGCAGCTGATCATTCCTTTGGATTAGGGATGGACTGGCATGATCTTAGATCTCCTCCAGCTTGGCTTTTTATGACTCTGCAATATGTCTTTGCAAGTCATGTAGACTATGATGAAACAAGAATGTCTCTATGGAAAAAATATTTTTTTCAAAAATATGTTTTCAAAATGTTTTGGCCAAGTTGCATGCATTGACAGTTTATAAAGTTGCTTTTGCTAGGATTTCACTGTTGTATTTGGCCACTTGTTTCTATATTCTGCAAGAAATTATAGGCATTTCTGGGACAGAACAGTAGTGTATGGACATACCGTTTAAATTAGACCATGCAAAATTCAAGGGGGAGAACAGATGTGGTGTTTGTTTACTGGCCAGCCCAGCCTAAACCACAACAAGATCACAATGGCCTACTCTGAGTTATGTTTGAACCTCAACTATCTAACATGTTATGCAATTGTTTACTGTTTCCCTGCAGGTGAGTGATAAAGCAAGTTTTAAAAGGAATTAAGAGAGGTTGTTGATGTCATTAGATTGTGGGGAGGGTTAACCTAGATTGGTCTATACTACTCCACTGGCAGCATCATGTGTTCCAAATAACTGCCTTTCTATCTACAAAAAGATAATATAAAAATTTTCCTGTATGCATTTAACACTTTAAAGCCAATCCTGGCATAGTATCCTAAAACACTTTTCCATCCTGTCCTTGAAATATTGCTGTCAGAAACAGAAGTACAATTACCCTGGTTTTACACATCATTTATACACAGAAAATAAAGTCAAGATCTATTTGCTGTTTTTGAGATGCTTATGTACCTGTGTTGCTGAAGCAACTTCCTCAAAGACATACAAAATAAAGAGATCCTGAATGCAAATGCATCTGCCAGATACAGGCAGCTGTCCTGCCCTGGGATTGTTCCTTGCTTTCATTTAGCTGTTATGAAGTGTTAAAGTGCCTAGTGGAGGCAGTCTGTTTTCTAGTGAACTGCTTTTGGTTCTGCTGAAAGTGTTAAAAAAAGGATTGATTATTTTTGTTTGTTTGCTTAAAAATAAAAAAAAAACTTATGAAAACTTGCCATTCTGTGCAAAACGGACTGTGGTAAATGAATAGTGCAAGATTTTAGCAAAACAATAATTAAAAAAAATATGACAAAAACCCCAAAAATGTGAAGTGACATAGACATTTCTGGTTTGACAGAAAAACCCATCCATCCACCATCCAGTTAATCAGCCTGCCAAGTTGACTTTTTTTTCAAGGGAAATTAAAACTTTTAGCCAATCTCACTCTTGTAGTTGTCCAGTAGGAGACAAAGGAACAGCAAAAGTTAAAGGAGTTTATGCTTTTTTTTTTTTTTTCTTTCCCACACCATGTGTAGATCATCTCTTTTGCAACACACTTTCATTCTCTGGTTTCATTCTCTAGTTTCAGTCTTCAGTTGAGTTCTCAGTAAGGAGCTGAAAAGAAATGAAGCTGAGAAATTTTACCCACCACTGAACTTCCATATCACTGTCAACAAAACAAGAAAAGGAGACCTAGCCATCCAGAATACAGCTGATACAAAGAAAATACACTGGCATCAATCTTCTAAGCTGAGTAATGCTTGGTATTTAGGAAGGTAGTTACAAAAGGCTGGCTGCAGCCTACTAAGACTAATCATCTGAGGATCCTCTGTAGTCAATGAAAGCTTTGTGTTTGCATTTGAATTTGGGACATGCAGCATATGTGATGCCCGTGTTGCAAGAGTCAACAGATAAACTCATCGTGGGTAAACAACAGAGGAATAAAAAACCTGTGCAAAATAGCCAGCATACCAAATATGCTGGCTCTGGTGTCAGACCAGGTCAGTTTGTAGCAACTATAGATAAGTGCTAATGACTGATTTACTTAGTATTACTAAATTATTCCTACTACTTTGGACAAACCTCTCTCTACCTTGGTGTTTGGAGAATTTCAGCACAGAATCAAAAGAGAGAAAATGACCCAAGAGCTAGCAAGATGGAAATGTCGTAATGAACTTGCCAGACCACAGCAAAAAGGATTTTGGATATCTAGAATGACTTGGCACCTGGTACTGTCATCCTCAGGCACATAGGCTGATGCGGGATCTGGGTGTGTCAGGAAGCAAGGATTGAGCTTCATGCTGCTATCTTCTAAGGATAAGTTGCTCTCTTCCTGATGCCTAATAGGAGCCAGGATATGATTAATCCGACCAAACAAAAGATGTAGAGATTAAACTGCACCATTAGTATGCAGTAATGAGATGACTGGAGAAGATCCCTCACATGCAACAGCTTCATTTCCATGCTTAAATGATTTACCTCTTTATTAGGTCCACTTGAATCAGCCTTTCATCCAGGGAAATTAAATGGCTGTGGAAGAACACTTGGCATCTTGACCACAAGTGATGCTATGGATGCAGATTTAAATACACAAGCCTGCAGAGTTAGGTATTACGAATGAAAAAAATAGTGCAGAAAAACCATTTGCGTATGCTTGCTCTTGCCAAAAATGTTACAGAAATCCTGAAGTGTAAATGAAGAGTATTTAAAAGATATAAGAAAGCAGAGCAAGCACCAAATATAACTTCTCACATCACTGCTGTTTCACTTTACAAGCAGACTATTGATTTCGGCAATATAGGAAAGGTGGCAAAATTATCTGCTTATAATTACGATCCTCAGAGCTTTAAGACTCTGTTACTTGTTATCTGACATTCTGGGAAAAAAAATTATAGCTTGTGAATATCCCTATCCTCCCCTGCTCCAGACCAGAGTCAGTGATGAAATGTTCTATTTCTAGAAAATGCTAAGGTGAAGTTCTGCTTATGGTGTCTCTGTAGATTTCACTACAATTTTAAAATTGGCTCCTGCCTTACTCCTCCTCAACTGCAGGAGACAGGAGGAGGACTGGAGAGATGGTGCTGGAGACAGTGGTCTTGTTGGTCACTACCTTTGTGCACCAGGAATCATGGCACCATCTGGCAAGAAGTTTTAGTCATTCCTAAAATGGGCTGTGAACTGGAGTTGACTGCTTTGGGACAACAAATACACCCTGAAATGACCCATATTGTTGGGATCTGAGCACATCACAGCTATCATCACAGCACCCATCACCCACTGAGCCCCTCCTGGCAGAGAACAACGTATTTTACTGATGGCGGATCTGCGTGTTTGCATGTTTGTACAGGAGAGGACAGAGACTTTCCTGGGACACCAGGTAGCACCAGGGTGAGGACGTTCTTCTGGCTTGTTTCTGTTAATCCAATGTGTTTCTGTTCATCATATGGCAGAATACAGTCTAAACAAAAAAACTGGCAGATGGGTGAAATTTATGAAGTAGTTCAAGCTAGCAGTGGAAGAATTTTATAAGTAAATTCAGGCAATCAAGCATTTGAGAAGTTTTCACAAGAAAATGATAGCAAACCAGGAGGAAAGATTTGGTGAAATGAGCACAGGTCACTGGGGAGCTGCCCAGGAATAGAACATGTATCTCTACTGCCTTTTGGATGTCTCTGAACCAAACCCCAGCAGTGAATGAGTACCTGGTGGAGGATGGGCGCTTGCTGGTGCCACGGCATTTGCTGCAGAGTCCTGGTAGATCACACAAGCTGTCCCCCTTCCCCAGTTCTTGTTCAGCAATGCTAGGGTCGCTTTTGAATCAGGTAGCCAAAAATAGCTGGAGTTTTTTCCTGAGCTGACTGTTTCTCTTGGTTTACAAGCTGTAGTTGTGCATGATCTCAGCAGTGAAGGAGCACAGCTTTGTGCAGAAGGCATAGCCATTGACTCTGCCTTCTCAGTCCCTCCTGTTCAGATCCTGTGTTTCCTTCCATGCAACCTGTGAAATGTTTGGCTGCTCTATTGATAGCTGGTGGCGTAACCCAATGGTTATCTTGAAATGTGGATGCTAAACCAAGGATCCAGAAGGTAAACCTTTGTCCCCTAGTAACCGTCCCCTCTAGTTTCTGTATATAAAACATTTCTTTCTATATAAAGAATATATATAGAAAGAAAATATATTCTTTCTGTATATAAAATAATTTTCTTCATATCTGTCATTTTCTTGTCTCTTTATGTTACATGTGGTGATGTTAGAGCAAAATTAATGAGTAGATGGTGAAGTTGTAAAAGGAGTCAGGTTATCTGACAGAAGGCAAAGGCAGGGACTGGGATTCATCCTTGGGTCCCAAGAGAGCTGATGGATGAAGTTGCCAAGCCACTATCCATCATATTTGAGAAGTCATGGCAGTCCAGTGAAGTTCCCACTGACCGGAAAAGGGGAAACATAACCCCCATTTTTAAAAAGGGAAAAAAGGGAGACCTGGGAAACAACAGGCCAGTCAGTCTCACTTCTATGTGTGGTAAGATCATGGAGTAGATCCTCCTGAAAACTATGCTAAGGCACATGGAAAATAAGGAGGTGATTCATGACAGCTAACATGGCTTCACTGAAGGCAAATTGTGCCTGACAAATTTGGTGGCCTTCTACAATAGGGTTACAGCATTGGTGGATAAGGGAAGGGCAACTGACATCATCTACCTGGACTTGTGCAAAGCATTTGACACTGTCCCACATGACATCCTTATCTCTAAATTGGAGAGACATGGATTTGACAGACGGACCACTCTGCAGATAAGCAATTGGCTGGATTGTGGGATTGAGCACACCTTTAGTAAGCTTTCCAATGACACCAACCTGTGTGGAGTGGTTGACATGCTGGAGGGAAGGGATGCCATCCAGAGGGACCCAGACAGGCTTGAGAGGTGGGCCCATGCCAACCTCATGAAGTTCAACAAAGCCAAGTGCAAGATCCTGCACCTGGGTTGGGGAAATCCCAGGCACAAATACAGGTTGGGCAGACAATGGAGTGAGAGCAGCCCTGAGGAGAAGCACTTGGGGATGTTGGTTGGTGTGAAGCCCAACATGAGCCAGCAGTGGTTGTTTGCATCCCAGAAAGCCAAACGCATCCCAGGCTGCATCAAAAGAAGTGGGGCCAGCAGGTCGAGGGAGGTGATTCTACCCCTCTACTCCACTCTCATGAGACCCGACCTGGAGCAGTGTCCAGCTCTGGGGTCCCCAAAATATGAAGGATGTGGGCCTGTTGGACCATGTCCAGAGGAGAGCAGTGAAGATTGTCAGAGGGCTGGAGCACCTCTCCTATGTGGACAGGCTGAGGGAGTTGGGGTTATTCAGCCTGGAGAAGAGAAGGCTCTGGGGAAACGTTATAGCAGCCTTCCAGTACTTAAAGGGGGGCCTACAGGAGAGATGGGGAGGGACTCTTTTTCAGGCAGTGCAGCAATAGGATGAGGGGTAATGGTTTTAAACTGAAAAAGGGTACATTTAGATTAGACATTAGGAAGAAATTCTTTGCTGTGAATTTGCCCAGAGAAGCTGTGGCTGCCCCATCCCTGGAGGTGTTCAAGTCCAGGCTGGACGGGGCTTTGAGCAACCTGGTCTGGTGGGAGGTGTCCCTGCTCATGGCAGAGTGGGTGGAACTAGCTGATCTTTAAGATCCCTTCCAACTATAACCATTCTATGATTCCATGATTCTATGATCTGATTGTATTTGTTTTCCCTCACTGTTCTTTAAAAAAAAATTATATTTGATTTGCAATATTTGCTCTAGCCTGGCAATATGTATAGTGGCAACAGATCAGACTGAATCTCAGATGAAGCCATTATCATCAGCTAATATGTGTGGGAGAAGCATGTAGACAACATTTGCAGCCTGTTTATTCAGTTATGTAATGGCCTTGTAAACATTTTCCATTTATGTTTTCTATTTAATTTACTCTAAGTCACAATGTTTTAATGTAAATCCACACCATAACATATACCAAACAGCTCAACCATAAATCAAACCCCCTTGGTCTTTGTACTTTTCTTCTTTAATGAAATAATAAAAAAAAGGTCCATTACTTGCCCTTTAAAATGAAACTTGAGAAAATAAATCTTTTTGATTACTCCACAGAACAAACCAGTTCAGGGAGACTAGGTCTTTGCCCATAACAAATGCAATAAAGGTTTATAAACTTCCTTTTAAAAATATTTGCACTCACCTTTTGTGTTGTCTGGCTTCAGTCATGATTGAAAGAGAAAGCACTCCTGCAGTACAACTTTCAAACTCTCCAAAGACAGGAGTACTGGAAGGCTCTTTTTGCAAGATTTCCTTGCATTTCATTAAAGGTGGTTTGAATTGGTGTCTAAATTAGGATATTTACTGAACTAAGCAAAACTTTGGCTCTGCTGTAAAAAAGTCATACAGTGAGTTGCAGCAGTGTGTGCTTCCTCATTTATCTGCAATTTAGCACTTCACTCTGCTCCGCTTTTCCCATCACCACGTGACTAACATAACAGTCGAGGATTTATCTCTTTTTATTAAACATATTAAAACATATCAATGGTCAGTTACGTTATTATCTTCCCTCTAGGCCCTGCACTGCAGTCATGAACCACAAAGCAAACCACAAAGATGGGGCTCTAGGGTATGTAACCCAAACCTCCTTGGCTTCCACCAAAGAGGAGCACAGCCCAGCATGTCCTGTGCCAGGCTATGCAGTGCCATCAGGCCCCTCCGCAATGTGCACTCCATACATTTCCCCAAAAAACGGGCAGGAAAAGTGAGCGAGGAACCTGGTGATGCTGGTAAGAGCTGTGCTTTTAAGAAAAACATCGTGCTGCAGCAAGGCTCTCCCCATGTCAGAGCCTGCAGGTCCAGCTCAGGTGCAGCCCAGGGCAGGGTACAGCACTGGGGTGCCGTGGTTATTGTGAGCAGCCAGGCTGGGTCTTGGGAGCAGACTAGCCACAAAACTAGCACAGCCCCTCAGCTGAACTGCCAGTGCACAGCGCCCACTGTGGTGCAAATGCATCCCAGGTGGTTTTACACTTGCTGCCCAGGGTTGTTGTAGCTCTTTAATTAGCAACATTCATCTTTTACATCATTAGCTGGAGTGCTGCTCAGTGATGTTTCTGGTGTTTGGACTGGATTGCACACTTTTGTGTGGTGCTGCCCTGCACTCTGACAGACAAACTGATCCATCTGATCAGATCTGTTGTCCCTGTAATGAAATAGCACAATGGACACAATATGAAAGGCATATGGACAATTAGTCCCCTAACTTGCCAATGTAGGCAACCCATGTCGTAACAGAATACATCAGCTGGGCATGCGAATGGACCCAAGGTAGCTTTCATTTAGCCTGCTCAGGTACTGGTGGAATTTGAACTGGAGTGTGTGGCCAACAGCCAAACGCGCCTGGGAAAGGGGGTAAAACCCTGGGCAATTTAGCCCACATAGTGCTCTGTGCAGCCACAGCTAGACCTGCAAGCTCCTGGTGAAATCAGCTGGCGTCCACCTCCACTGTTCTGCCTGCTGTACACCCTCGGGATGCACCCCTGGTGTCCTTGGTACTCCTGGTACTGACATCCATGGCAGGAAGGTGAGGAACAGCTGTGGTGCAGGTAAGCCACCTTGCTTCAACACCAATGGCCATAGCTCAGCCCAGCCCTCTACAACTGCGCTTCAACTTTTCCCTGTGGTGCACCTCACATTCTTCTTTAACATATTTCTTCCTCATTAGAAGCAGCACATTACACCACGGTAAGCCATACAGCGGACGTTAAACCTCTGCTGGTTAACTGATTATCCGTGTGGATGCCTCCCTTCTTGCTGCAGGCAGAGCTGGGGACAGAGGTCAGTGCACTCTGGAGAAAAAAGCACAGATCTTTGACACTCCAAACTCCCAATATTTCAGCCCAAGAGGCTGGTCCCCAAGTCTGTTGGGTTAAGAGCATGGTGCAGAGGGAGAGTGGAACTGCTGGGCCTATTTCTATGTTAATGGAGACAGACTGTACCCTATAGTTCTTCTCTGTACTGACTTTATCAGACAGAAATCTGATGGGTCCTGTATATTTGCGAGAACCTTGTGTGCATTGTTCTGCTGTTTGGTTTTGATAAAATGTGGTATTGTACTTGATGTTCTTTAGCTACGTCAAACTTTGCTTCATGGCTAATGCATGGCATTAGTCCATACCACAAGTTGTGCAACACTTTGCAGAAAAAATATTGATGCTTCTTGGGGATTAAGAGTGTTATTTCAGTGTGAGTTTAATGAAAGAAGGGAAGGCAGAATAGGAGGAAAAATAATTTCACTGCAAAATGTATTTTGGCAAGTTGATTATAAGGAAAAAGCCCCTCTTTCTTTAGCCATTCAAGCATTATGCATTCATCTGTTTCTAGAAGCAAACTTTTTTCTTTTTAACTTTTCAGTTTTAATTTCATGCTGCAGCAAACCAGTAATGACAAAAAAGCAAAATTTTTTGCCTGGAAGTCCTTCAGAAAGCACATCTAACCAGGGCTAGGGGAGAAAATGATAAGAAATTTTACTGCAGCCAGTCTCTCTCCCAGTGGGTATTTTCAGTAAAGTCTCAAGAATTGGAACAATTCAAGCCAGCATGAACTGTGCAGTGTTTCTCTCATCTGAACAAATTCCTATAATTCTGCTGAAGTGAATGGGGTGATAGTGGAGGTGGATTTGGTCCGTTCTGCACAAAGCTGGCACTTGGACATAATCATTCTGGGAAGCTCTCATGGGAACTAAATGCTTATGGCCTCTGTGGATGTATCTGAGCTGCTAAATTAAACAAGGAAGAAAAGAAACAGCCCTCGCTTGATCTTCTATGCCGTTACACTCTCACAACATCCCTGGCACGTTTTGCTACTTTCTCAAGCAGTTCCCAGCACATTTTAGGACTAGTCGCTCCCCACTAGCTGCTTGTGTGGGGTGAGGGAATCTGGTGGCCCTGGGGACCACAGGATTTAGTTTGCCTTCAGGGGCATAGTGGCAGGATCTGAAAACTGAGTTGGGCTTCACAGTCCTGGGGAAGCAGGGGTGACAAAACCAGCTGGCACTTTGGCACACCAGGCTGAAGGCTGCCTTCTTAGCTGAGGCCTCTCTGAGCCGGCAGCACTGGGGCTTTAGCCTTTATGGCATGAACGTGAGGGTCATTTCCCCTGCAAAGTGCAAAGCTCCTTCCTGCCCTAGTGGTGCCAAATTTATTCTTCTCCTTGTATTTCCTATCCAAGGATGCCCCCGCACTCTGCAGGGCAAGGACCAAGGCAGAGGAAATGGCCCTTTTTACAGGAGAATTGCTGCCTCCATTGCTCTAGGTAGCAGCAAGATAGCAAGGTAGCAGCTCTCACATTCACCCTTTGGACTCTGATCCATGAGCTCTACACATTCATGCTGGGCTGATTGAACTGATTAGCAGCACGATGGGCTGCCACGCCTGTCTGCCATGGGTTATTGCCCTGCAACGGGGGGCGACAACAAGGCAGAGTATCAGCTTCTGACACTCTCTAGGTCATAGGCTGATAAAGGCACAGAAATTGCTCTTTTACTTTTGGTTTGTGTTACTCTGCCTTGAAACGTGGCAGTGTGTGGCAGTGATTCATTAACCCTCAGCTGCAGCTAAATAAAATTTGAAATTTTATTTCCAATGTAAATTCTTTGAGACTGATTCTGGCTTTTAATTTATTTTTTTTTTTTCACAGAATCCAGTCTCTACTGAGACTGGCAGTTGCTATTCTGATATTAGTACTACTACTATTAACCATAACAGCAACAGCAGTGAATACCTACATGAACCAGACAATGAGTTTATTAAATGCCACAAACAGTTTTTATCATGCAATGGAAATGCTTATGTCATACAACCCAAATGCTTTGACTCCAGCTAAAAACTGGGCCATTAGCTTTCTTCCAGAGTATTTCTAAATATCCTCAGATAGCTTTGGAGTCAGAGCATCGCATGTCAGCCCAGAGCAGGACTGTCCAAAACAAGCAGGTCAAAGACATTTATGCGACAATTTATTCCACCAAGATCACTCCATCTCACTCTAAAACCCATGCATACATATTAGAGGAATCTCTACTCACCAGAGTTTGCATGTGGTGTTTTTGCTTATTAAATTCCCAAGTCATTTACATAACTAGTATCTGCCTCTCTTGGGCTGACAATACTGCAGTATGAAAACACTGAGGCTAATTGTTCTGCTATTACAAAGGCCTCTTGAAACAAAGCAGGTTTGGAGGGTGATTCAGAGCAGGTGCTCAGTATATGGGAAGCTCAGTTGTCCAAGTAACAGATACCACAGGAGGTCACCTGCTCTGCTATTGCTTACATTAGTCTCTAAACTCTTCGAGCCTTCATAAATAGGCAGCTCAAACAACTTCCATGAGTATCTTCCATATCTAATGCTATGATCATATTGTTAATTTATGTTTTGCATAACTATGCATGTTTTACTGGAAGTAAATTATTTTACTGACACTGTTTTACAGCTGTTAGTATCTTTAGGACATAGATTCATAACTACGTTTAAGCAGTGCAAAAAGTTGTGTTGAAAAGATGAAGGGAGAAAATCCTGCAAAGTTTTAAGTTTAGTACAAATCTTTTCAGGTCTTTTTTTTTTTTTTTTTTTTTTCTGGTAGGATGCTGTAATCCATCCTACTGAATTTAAAAAGGAAAATATTGCTATAGCAGAGCTTCATAGATTTTTTAAAGTTTTTCCAGAAAGCTTAGCCATGAAATTCTACAGAACTTCCAGGAGGAAAACAGAATATATGCCTTTTTATGACTATTTATCCTCAAGCTGTAGTAAGAAAAACAAAAACTTTAGCCAGTGAAAGGAGAGAGGTGAACATCCCATTACAGATTCCTTGCAAAATTTGTCCTTTTCCTTTACCTGCAACTGTTAATTGGTAGCAAAGAAAAGCAAGCAAGGCTCCAGTGGAGTTAGATATAGCCGAAACCGTATAAAGGGCCACAGCACTTTTAAAAGTAACTTCTATATTCATATGACATAAAGGATTTTCAAATATAAGGTATGATTTGTTCCAGGGAACTTTGTAGTTGCAATCGAATGGAAAAAAATCTAGAAATGTCAGAAACATTACTATAAATTATTCATGAAGTACAAGATGGAAAATTATTGTAGAGATCAATATGAAGGGGGTATCTTTTTCTTCTTCAATGAAATATGAGTAACATAGGACAAAGGAAAAACTACAATGCAGCAATTCCAAAACAGATCCTGCAGAAGTTTTGCCAGGATTTTACCCTGAAAGAAAAGCTGGAATATCCATGTTTAAGCTAGTCTGTGCAATTTATTTTTTTATTCAGATGGACATTCCAGGAAAATTACTTCTATATAATACCTGAATAGTTCAACTACAAATGCATTGGTAACTGTAGCAATATCCAATTACAATATTCGATAGTCAAGCAACATTATTTTACAGTAATTACCTTTGCTAGCAATTCCTTGGTGTTCATTTTATGTTTACTTTAAAGCAGGCTCATAATAAAGCATGTTCATAATGGCATGACCTTTTATCTACCTCATCAATGCAAAAAGTCCCCATCAAGCTAAGGGAAATAGTCATAATTAGCAAAGGAATGGGTAGGGGAAATTCTAAAAAAAAAAAAAAAAAAAGGAAATATTTAACAAAAACCCCAAATCACATGGAAATGAACACTTATCACTTTTTCTGCTGTGATGCCCAGATGAATAAACAAGAATTACTTTCCTCTTTTTTCATTAACAGGTGATTTTGCAGAATTATATATGTTTGGTTCACTACCAAATTGTGAGCTGTGAACAGGGATTTCCTGGGTGCTGTGCAATGAGCTGGCAATTCAGTGTTGTAGTGTTAACTCCCCCATGTATAACGCAGTGCAGTCAGCGTTATCAGCTAACTGATGAAGTAAATGAGCTTCAATTACTGCATGTGAAGAGTTAATGAAGAGTGGTTAATACAATCTACAGTCATCCTTTAGTGTGCTACTCAATTATGCACCTCTGTAGAGGGGCTTTCAGCCCATCAGAGGATAGTTTTGTGGATCATTTATCTTTTTTAAGGGCCTGCTTATTTAGCATTCCTGAGTTGATCTCCATAAAAATACGTTGTAAGAACTTGGTAGAAATAATTAATTGTGTAGTGCTTTTGGAATACGCATTTATATTGCATACATCGGTGTCTACTTTCTAACTACCCGTTATGGTAGGAAAGATGTATGTATGTACATGATGTGTATGGGTATATATATTCATGTTTTTAATAAAGTTTTTAGAAAGGAACATATAAATATTTATACTAGTTTTAGGACCATCATAAAGTTATGTTTCTTTATAAATAGCTTGTTTTCTTTCTAGAGGTTATGAATCACATTTTATGTTTCTTAACTACCTAGGAGTAGTTCATGAATAATTAGTCATGCAAAGCTATCACACTTGGTTAAATAGCTCAGTCCTGGTTTTACTGCTTCAGTTCTTTATATCATTTATTACGTTTACTTAGCTGATATAAATCACCCTAGAACACATGCTTTCCTAAGCAGCCCTATTTCTGCATGTATTCTGCAAAGTACTGATTGCACTTCTGGCTGAACTGCAGAACACAACTGTATCTCTTTTTCTTTGGCATGGCTGTGGAAATCTTTTCCATACTTCTTAATCCTTTCATCTAGAAAGAACTCGTTCTTTCCCCTCCTGCTCCTTCTTAGACATATTTCACTGCATTGGTATTCTTGCTCAGTTGCCTTCTCATATAGGTACATGCACTTTTGTTTTATGCCAAGCCCCTTGTAAGAATATGTCATCTTTTCCAGCACCTTCACTACTGGAATAAACTTCCTTGGATATGCGGCCCAAAATGCATTAGTGGGTTCTTCTCCCCTCTTTGCAATCGGATCTGCACTCCTTCTGCCTAAAAAGCTTTAACTCCCAAACTGCCCAACACAGGCAGTTTCTAGCTGACAGCAAGATACTTTATATTTAAGAAAGCAATTCACTGAGAAGGGGTTTGATAACTTAAAACATAAACAACATTACTTTCATAATAAATGCCTGGAAAAACCACTTGGCAACCTAACCTACTCAATCTGGTAGTTGTAATGAAAAAGTGATGATGGGTTAAAGCCATAGTAGCTAGAAAAGCCAGTCAATGGCTGCCAAAAACACTCTCAGGCTAATGTGAATGTCACTTTCCATTTATTTTATCACAATCTATCTGTCACAGTGGACAGACAGATTTGCTATAATGGCTAGTGTCTGCAGATTAAATGTGATTAATTCTCTGAAATGAAAGGAGTGGATCTTTGTACAAAAAGTTCTAACAGGCTCTAACAATTGCCTTGCAAATCTCCAAAGGAAAGAAGAACCAAAAAAACAAAGAAGATAAACTAGCCAGATTACTTCAGTATGATAATTTAGTAAGATCTATTACTTAAATTCTCTCCTCCTTTTTTGAATATGTTTTAACATTTGTTCAAGGACTGCAGCTTATTATGTATGTATACATCAGTATAAGCAAACGACTGTAGCTGAGAAGATGAAGACAGGTGTCCTATATTTCTGATTCTCTAACAGGCTTGTGACCAAGGACAAGGTATTTCATGTTTCTGTGTTTTGGAGAAAGTATGCGTGAGGATTCAGACAAGCTTTCTCTCTCACTGCTTCCTTGTCCCCTCGAGCTTTCATCCTGTTTTCAAAATTTTCCCTTGCAACCTCCAGCTCGTGAGTAATACAGCACCATCTATAAAAAACAATACCTACTCTGAAAATATCTGCTAGGGGATAGCTGCATAATGTCAAACACATCAACAAGTCATTAGCACCCTAAGCTTCTGATGCATCATCTGACATCAGTGATGCCTGCAATCAGACTGGCAGAGGCTGCTGTTCTGGCTGGTCTTGCTTTTTCAAATTCCTCTTTGCATGTTCACTGTCAACTGTACAAAACTGATACGCCTTTTTGATGAAACAAAGGAAATATTATTGGACAAGCTGCTGATAACAATATGTTGTTATTTGCATATCTAAATGCTGGCTTGTGAGTAAGTGCTGTAGGGCTGGGAATGGGTGGGTTTCTGTTAGAATGACTCAGACTGTAGCTTTGCCTAGTATGGAAGCTTTAGTGAATAATGATCACCGAGTATCCTCCCTTTGTATGTAAACATACAGGTAGGAGACACTCTTTCCAGTCCAGGGAAACTTTCATCACTCAGTATCGACAGGAAAAAGCAAGCTTTTGCTCTAAAGTGAATTTTTCTTGGTATTCCGTTAAAACATCAGTAATTTTTGTCACAGAAAGTTCTGTGAAATTTTCACAGGGGTTTTTAACCAGGTTTGGAGTTTCTGATACCCCAAATTGTTAAGACTTATGACCCCACCTGAGTCTGCTTCTTTGATTTTTCGTCTTTTCTGGGCCTGAGCTAACATTTGTGTCCCAATCTGAATATATTACCCCTTTAATTGGGCTCTGGTTCCAATGTTTTCCCCTTTTTTCTCTTCCCTACCTACCTACTTCCCTGCCTTTTATAGCACTGCCCCTCCACCTTTTTAGTGATGAATAGGAATGTTCCCTCCAACTCCCCTTCTCCTGTTCCAATGTTCAATCAGTTTTGCTAACAAGTTGATAAAGCTGCTCTCTTGCACGTTATACCGGCTATACCAGTGCTAATAGTGCCGGGCACCTACAGCTTATTTATTCCCTCCAAACTAAAGCATGCATTTTGTAGTCAGCCTGGATAAAACAGTTCCAGGTACGCACCCTTTGAAGGGAAAATCCTAGGTAAAAATCAAAATGCCACAAACTCTTTATGACCTGTAGACCTATTCCTCATATAGCAGGTGTTTCCAACACTGGAACTTCAGGTGCTTTTTGCATTTCTGCAGGCTTTGGAGATGGTCCAAAGCTGCTCTTGGAAGACCCTAGTGAGACATAGGTGTATTTTACATGCAATGAGCCATCGTGTCAGTTGTCACCGTCTCTCTGAACTCTGTCATTTCCTGAAAAAAGGGGTGCTTCCTTCCAAGTCTTCTGATGGATGAAGACCTTTCTCAAGACATTACAGTTCTCCACCCACAGAAGAAATTAATTTGGAAAATGTAGGCAGTGAGGCATGAGAAAAAACTCTCCTGTCCTGCATTTAGTTGAGGAGCAGGTACTTCCTGTGCCATGCCTGGGCACAGACAGTGAAACACAAGTTCCATGGCCCCATCACGCCCACACCACTCCCAGGTTGTGGGACTGGGATGTGGTGGTGATATACAGGGGGCAGCATGTAGCTGGGTTTCACCCTGGTGTGAATTTGTATGTGTGTAGCAGTGTCTTTAATCAGATTGATTGGCTCAGAAGCTCGCTGACTCCCAGTTTGTATGTGCATGCTTTACTTCCAGCAAAGCTGTCCAAGTAGTGATGTTATTAAGGAATCCTGGGACAGTGGGGGTTGTGCTCTTGGTGATGAATACCAAGCCAGGGACACTTTAGGAAGCACAAGAAGCAAGAGAGAAAGAGATAAATAAAGGATGGGTGTAAAGCAGCTGCGTGCAAATACTCAAGTCAGTGGCTGGACCTTCCTCCCTGTGTTTGTAGTTTGTGCAACACCCAGATTTTTCCACTGGCATGCTCACTGTAAGAGTGTCAGTGTAAAAATGGGGCCTGGGTTGTTGTTTGAGTGCTGCATAGTAGACACATTTGTGAGGAATCTGTGGGAGATAGTTACAGCCCTTGGTCTAACGAAGTTAATCATCTTCTCACAGGCTGTTCAGCAGTTATCTTTCCAAATTACCAGGGCAATTTGGAAAAGTCACTATGTGAGCACTTTTATAGACAACCCTCCAAAGAAGTGAGAGTATTAGGCAGTTGATGCACATCTCTGTTTAGTAGTGCTGTTTTTAAGAGATAGTTGAGAGAGAGCTGCTGTGCAGGGATGGTTGTGATAGCTCTAACCAGGAGCAAGTGCTCCAGGCTTCTCCGCCATGTGTGCTGAATGCTAAAGGGTATTGAAAGCCAAGTACTCCTGAATTCTCTCTGCTGTGATGCAAAGGAGGCCTTTTTCATGGTGCCCTGCAGGTTCCCCTCTGCTAGGGCTGTGGGAACATCTGGAAAGCTGAATTTTCAGAGCTCTACAGAGAGCAATCCAAAAGGCAGCAGCATAGGTGCACCCACCACGTTCCCTCGTAATCTTCTGGAGAGTAGGGTGTGAATGCTCTGACCTGGTCTGCAGGCACGATTGAATAGGTGAGGATGCCCTCTATTGACTTCCTAAAGAGAAAATGGGGAATGTTTTTGATCTTGTATAAGATCTATGATGACAAAGAATTCAGGTCCCCAGTCTTTATTTTTTCTATCTGAATGAACACAATTATTGCCTTTATTGCCAGCACTATGTTAAATCGTTTCAATATAAAAAGAGCTTTGTGAAATATTGGGCTTGGTACAGTCAAGCATTTTTGTTGAAGAATTCTGCTCTACTAGAGGGTTTGCATAAAAAAAAAAAAATACAGAGTATACTAGTTCTTTTTAAATAAAGACCTTTTTATAACACAAGGGCTACGTTTTCATACAAACCTGCTTAGTCATACTATGACTGTTTCCTTGCCATGGGAATACTTAAAATTCAGGTTAAAAAAATACAGTAACTGGATTTATTCCCTGCACTCACGTAGGAAACCTTGCTTAGCTTTTTGGGACATCTTTGCAATTTCTTCATTTTTTCCAGATGACTTAGGTGGAATTTGGATCAGACATTTTGGAAGGATGGTGTTAGTTATGCAGGCAGTGTTTTCTGAATGGAGAAGATGAGTCACTTGTGAGGAGTGCAGGAATGATGGATATAAAAGGTTGACAATCACTAGGTTTCCATTCAAAGGAACCCTGATCCATTCACCCTTTCCCTTTGCTATGCCCAAAGCTTTTCATGAATCCATCCATTCTGCAGAGACAATCTTGTTTGCTCCCACACCCCCATGTCCATGCAGCTTTTCTTGTTTCCCCCATAAATGAACATTACGATTTTTAAAGCACTGCTTCCTAATACCTCTAAAAGGGCCTCTTCCATGAGATTTATCATGTCTACACATACTGGTCAACTATCATTCTTGGATTACGATCCGAGTTTTGCTATTTGGTATCCATTCTCTTGGGAAGAGAGCACTTTGGCAGAAGGACTTTTATTTTTTTGTGTGTGTGCTTTTATTACTGAAAATCTGTCAATGCTAAATAAAAATTTCCAGATCATCTAAAGTCCAAAAACTCTGGTAGTTTCACCATGATTGTTCATGGCTTTGTTTAGCCTCAGTCTGAGGTGGAGTAGTAGGAGAACAAGGAAGGGAAAATATGCCCTTTGTGCTCAGCAAAGGAGCCACCACCCTACACCTTGAGTGCCTCTTACTTATTCCGATAACACATGAAAATGGCCAAACATTAGTAAACATAAGTATTTTACCTCATACCAAATCTGCATTCTCCTTGTTTGTTTCACTCCTCGTGTCTTCAAATACAGAGCCTGCAAGATCTCTAGGCGAGGACTGTTCTCCTGCTCTGTGGGTTATATCTAGCCCAGCGTGGCCCTCAGCCCTAGCTGTGGCCTCTGGATAAACATCATACCAGTGGATGGTGGATGAGTTTGTGAGGGCTGCATGCAGCCTATAGGCAAAGTGAGGAGCAGGAAGTATTGGAGATGGGAGACTTGAGAAGGGATGCAAAAAGGGAAGGGACACAGAGAAGAACAGAGGCAATAAATTGAAAATTGTAGGGAAAAGAGAGAGAGACATTGGGCTTCCAATTCAACGAGGTTCTCTGTATCTCAATACTGCTCCCAAAAGCTGAGAAGCAGAGGCATCACATTTGCAAGGGGTGAACAGAAAAGAGGGAAGTAAAGGAGGAGAGAAAAAGAACAAAGAAAAGTGTGTTGGAATTGCTGCAGACAAAAACCAGGTACGTGTCACAAGATACCCTAGCATTTTATCTTTGCTGTCACTTGCCAAATGACCGTTTGAAATAATCAGAGGGTATTAATTAGATTAGCAACAAGAATTCAGTGGGTGTAAAAGGGGGACAATCTGCTTGTATTATGCTTGTCAGCACGTATGACTTCTGTGATAATTCAAGGCATCTATTTTGTCAGTCCAGGGTGTTCCTTCAAGCTGACAGAAAAGTTCCCTGGGTGGAAGCAGATGTACTTAATTAGGAGCAACACTGATCTGTATTTTACTACTTACAGATCTCAATTAGAAGAGGGTTAAAAATGTGCTAGGCCCTGTATGAATAGGGTGTCACGCCTGCAGAACCTCCCCTCTGGGAGGATCAAGTGAGGAGTGAAACACAGGGAGGTTTCTCTATTTATTTGGTGTTTGGTGTGCTCAAGTAAGACTGTCAATTATCTAAGTTAGTCTTACACTTGGTTCATACTTTTTTTTTTTTTTTTTGTAGGGGTTGACTCTTTGTTATGTACACAAATCCTTTAAAAAACTAAGGCCCTACCTTGTTGGTACTACTATAATTCACATTTTTTCATTACTACCTTTTTGTGCACAGGTTATTTTTATATATAGATAATGTTGCTGAAAAATGGAATGAGTTCATACATTACTGGAGGAGAACAAAGCAAGCCTCTGCTGATGAGTTTGAATGAGCAGGTCTCTTTAGGACATGTGTTGCGTGAGCTTATGACTACATTATATGGTCTTACTGTCCTTTCTGTCTGCACTTGTGGACATTCCTTCAGCAATTGTGCTGCCTGATTACCTGCTATGGAAGAGTGTCTCTTAGGGATGTGCCTTGCCATCAACAGAGGATTATTTCAATACTATAAACTTGCCAGATACTGCGAAACAAAACTATAACCTCTGCTGTTCTTGTCATTTGGCTTATCAGAAGTTCAGTCCCTGAGTTACCAGCACAGAACCAGGTTAGATTCTTTTAATAAGGAGCTTTTGTTTTTATTTTTTCTTTCCTTTGGTCCTCTGAATGTCAAGAATAATTATTTTTGCATTATACTGATTATTTAATGACCAGTTCTTCACAACTGCATCTTCCCCCCTGCTGTCTATATTGTGAGTATTTTGACTTGCTTAAATTTGGGGGTCTTCGCTATTTCCTACACAGGGTAGCTTTAATATCAGTTTTAACCTTTAGCATTTTATGCTGTCAGATCTACAGTTACTTTTATTGGTTAAAGCTCCTTTCATCATTTCAGCCAAGTGGTGCACTCTGCCAAAGTAAAATAATATAGGAAATAAAATTTTGGAAGCTAAGAAAAATCCAGCTCTCTGTATTATTTATATAATACTCCATTTTTTCAGGATGCACTTCACCATACCAATTAGTCTTCCAAATACTTCTGTTTAAAAAAAAAAAAAGTTATTTGTTACTGTTCTTGCTCTGGCTATAACGATGGAGCAATACAGAACGATACGATGGTGCTTGCACTAGAGAGTCTATATTCTAAGCCTGAGATAAGAAATGCCAGTGGGTCACAGAAGAAAAAAATTACAAGACGCCATCAATGTAAACATTATTTTCTTCAGTAGACTTTGCAGCTAAGGAAGATAAATGAAACTTTTGTGAATGAATGAATGAATTTTTTTGATTTATGGGTTTTTTTCATGCTGTATCTGAAAAAAAAACAGAATAGATAAGACGAGCCTATCACCTTTCCAAGAGAATCAACACTCAGGAATGGCTAGCTCCTACATTTAAGCAAGTTATTCCTTGCCTATTGTTGAAACATCACAGAAAGATTGAAAGGAGTAGGTCTGTGCAGGTACAACTGGGAGCAGACTTTGCCTGCGAAACCTTGATATCTGGTGAGGGTATACAGAAGGGCAAAGACCTGTGTTGTATTTGCATAACTGACAGTTGAAAAAAACAATGCTTTCAATTGCAAACAAAAAAGTGCACAAGAAACACTGAGAGTGATTCCTTTAATCCTACACTTTCAGTCACGTGATGGGACAAGACCACACTTTGAGGCAATCTGATTTTCTTCCCATAGATTTAGGATTCTGCTGCAATTCCCTAATGGCTGTGGAATGTTGGTAATAAGCAGGGCATTATCACTCCATCTGGATTGTACAGTACTAGAATAGTTTGCATTTCTTTAGTCTCATTTCCATGGGGAATTTAAAGAGTTAATTGCTTTAACCCCTAAACCCCTAAATATGTACATCTTGCACAAAAAATCTTGATTCTCATGTGCAGGGCATACTCGGAAGAAATTCATAGTAGAAACTTCTTTAATGGTGTAACACAGAACAAGTTTTCTCAGGCTTCCAATATATATTATATTTTTAAGAAATATGTAAGAATTTGTATGAATACTGAGAACATACATAATCTCTTATTCCTGAGACCTGCTTTGTGAATACTCTTGTAGCTAGCATGGTTATTTGAGCGGTCAGTTCTACCACTCCTTCTAGGGTCTAATTCTGTAACACACAGAATTCTCATACTTCTTAGCTGATGGTTTTGACTACACTGTAAGGCAGCAAACAATTTGAACCAAGGCTTATTTGAACCAAGTCAAACTTCTAATGTTATAAAATTCACATGGATTATTTCTAAATAATACTTTCTTTTGAGTAAAATATAGTAGGATCTCAGAATTAAGATTTGAGAAAGATGTTTGCTTTTCCACTCTGACAAGTGGGATTTACAACTTAAGTGAAAGTGTGTCATGCTGACTACTTTTAAATACTTTATTATTTATATCTCCTTTTTTTCCACTGATAATGGAGAAATACATGTAGTACACTAGGAAGGTCTTGATGGTGATTACCAGACAACAGAAGAGAAAGAAATTAATATATCAAAGACAAGAGGACCATGTGTGTGGCTTGAACTCTCTCTGTGAAATGCTTTTACCACATTAGGGTGCAAGGTATGAGAAGCAAAATGACAGTCTCTCCCTTTGGATGTAAGTGTGGAAACAACTACATACATTGTGTTTAGGAGGAAGAGAAAAGCTCATAATTACATGGGTATTCTGTTTCCCAGTAACACAGTTACCAGTACTTCCAATAGCTCATTATACCCTAGAAGTGAAAAATCAGACTCACAAAGAAGTAGCTTTTTGTCTGAATTAGCTGGTAAGAGCTCAGGATCCTGGAGGTGCCTATATTTTGTATCCCCCTCTCCCATCCTTGTTATTCTGAAAGCTGTGTACTGAAATGACCAACTCACTTCTCTCAGTCTATGAGCCATCTGATGACCGCTACTGACCTTGACTGGACTGGAATGATTATATGGCCATTTAGCTGTGGGAGATAACATTAGTTCAAGTGCTTGGCCATACTTCATCAGTTTCTAGGCTATTGTGTGTAGGCATGATGAACCTATCACAGCTGTGGTTTAATGGGTATAAACAATTAAGTAATTATAAATCAATGAGATCTGTAACTCTGGTATTACAATAATTACATTTTAAAAGGCACTACTTAGTTACAACTCGGGGATTATTTACAGGCAATAATTAAGGTCAAACTGACTTCCTCCTGTTACACAGAGTATTTGTATGAGCAGTATGTCAAACAATAATTAATTTAAGGCAAATCTAATTGCCTAGTGTACTGAAGTGTGTCATTATCCTAGAGAATATTGTCTTGTGTCTATCACTGGTTGTATTTTAAAGAGAAAAGATGTCATTTTTTAAATATGCCAATTGTCTTAGTATGTTACTTTTCACTGTAAACAGTATCATTTCCTTCAGTTTTTTTTTTTTACTCAGCCCACTGGAAAGGGAATAAAGTAACAGGAAAAAGAGTATGGCACATTCCATGTATGAAGCAATCCTATGAAGAAAGAATAGATGGGAAAAATTACTGCAATCATTTTAAAGGATTATTCTCCACAGTATATTTCCCAGTGCTTTGTCTGGTCTAGTTTGCAAAGATGCAAATGATGTCGTTTTTATTGCTTCCCTTAGGGGAGATTATTCCAGTCTAATAACACTCACAGTTAGGAAATTTTACTGATGTTCAAGCTGTTTTTCTTTACCTGACTTTACCCCATTGCTCTTAGTTGCAAACTCCCGCAGGCAATTCAGAATAGCTCCTCTCCTTCCTGGGTGTTCTGAGCCAAGCAATACACAAGTATTTCGTTTAATCTTTCATCAAAGTCTATCTAAATGATGGACGTTTGGGCCTTGAAAGTATCCAAGTTTGAACATAGCCTATGATCACTGCCCTGTGTTCACTTGTATGTCTGTGCATGGACACAGACATGGTTTACTCATATGCAGAGACACGTACTCATGAAAAGCTTACTCCAGACTATGCCCCCTTGGTACCCACTGATGAAGCATTCTCTTGTTTCTTTTCCAGTTAGAAGAAAAGTCACCTCCAAGGCTGGTAGCCTTGAGGGAAGATGAATTCATAGGGTCAGCATAGAGTCAAAAAGGTGGGAAGGGACCCCAGGAGATCTCTGGTCTGACCCCCATCACAGAGAAGGGTGAACTATGGAATGCGACCATGTCGCACAGGACTTTGCCCAATTGGGTCTCAAAAACCCTCAAGGGCACATGTTCCCCAACCTTTCTTGGTGACCTGTTTGAACACTCCATCTTCTCATTGAAATATTTTTTCCTTTATACCCAGTCAGAAAGTAATCTTGTACTTGGTAGTCTTCTGGGATTCATTATACCTTTGATGTACACATTTCAGCAGAAAGAGCAGCTGCGAAAGGTGGCAGCATGAAAAGTGTCTCATGAGCTTTTAAAGGCAGCACAGTCTTCTCCAGTTTTGGGTCACAAGAACATTGTCAAGTTATCTTCCCTCTTTGGGTTTTGCTTCCCTGTCCACTGTTAATTTGTTTAAACGATAAACCTGAAAATCTTGAGAAGGCATGCTTAAAATGGGCTTGTATTAAAACACTTTTGAATTTAGTCATATGAGAGCAATTTCATAAAATGGTGAAAAGTTTCTACTGTTTGATGAATTGCCTAACATTACATGACCATTGGTAGTCCCACTGTGCAGACTTTCTGCATTATCTTTATGAAAAGTGGAATCTTCCACACGAAATACCCCTCCTCCTGGTCATGATGCCTACATCAGATCACCTCAGTGACATCTCCTAAGGGGATTAATTTTTAGACCCTGGTGGTACAACTAACTCTGTTGCCATGCTTCATTCCTGCTCAGTGCTCCTCTGTTTTCTCTGCACTCCTACTGCTGTACAGGCAGAGAGCCTTCCCCACCTATGTCTCACTAGTGCAAAACTCTTTTTCATCTCTGTTGGCACTTGATAATTCAGCCACCTACTGGTGCCCCTCCCTGAAACATATCAATATATCTCATAGTCTGACAGACTTGATTACCACCTTGGAATTGCACTCCTCCCAGCTGGAGTTGTTACTGAAAAAGAGATAATATCCCTCCTTTTTATAACAGCAAGTGTATTGCTGTTGTAGAAACAGTATTGCTGTAAATAAAAACATCTATTTCATTATTATTATTTTTTTAGCTAGCAAGGTCTAGTTCTTGCAGTCTTTTGAAGGCTCCTGCCCCTTCTTGCTCTCCTCTATGTCACTTCCAAGTTTTCTGAAGTTAAGCTGTTTGTTGTTGGAGTTTCCCATCCTAGGGTCAGTATACCAGCTCAAGTCTTACTAACGTTGAAAACAGATATTTCACGTCTGTCAGACTATGCTCTGCTTTACACATCCAAGGGTGATGTTAGTCTCTCTCATGTTTTTGTTCTGGCAAAACAAAAAAATGTTTACTCAAGTGCAGTCTGTGCTCAGGTAGATCCCCTGCCTCCATGTACTCAAAACCAATTTCTGGACAGTCATTCCCCATTCTGTTTTTGTACAGATGAGCACATCTGTGTAAGTGTAGCATCTTCCACTTGACACTGTTATTAAATTGTATTCTATTTTTCTTCCAGTTTCCTGAATTTTCTTATTGATAACTACAACAGTCAGCACTGTTTTTTGAGGCTGTTCTCTGTATTTATTCAGAAGGGTTTAGAAAAATATAGTTGCACTACTCAAAAAAAAAACAACAAACTGGAATACTTTTATTAACACATCAGATGTAACTTTGTTTTATAAAAGTCACAGTATTTGTTGTGTGGAAAATAGTCATTAGTTTAGGAAGAGATATATGTGAAAAGGGAACAAAATAGAATGCCTGCTATATAAATAGATGCAATGAAAAAACGACATGGCCTTATGATATAAAGTTTCCAAAAACCCATGATGAAGTATTTCAAAGGCTGCTTAGGAAGCCATTTCAAAAATAACAAAATGAAAGACTTATGTTCCAAAGTGATTGCATTTGTTTTTCATTTAACAAAAAATTGGGTTTACAATAAGATTATTTTGAAGATATCTACCAAACCCAAAATAATAACTGAGGGATACTGTAATATAATTTAGCAGAAATCTTTCAAAGAGGACAGGCTTTTCAAAAAGCTTGGCTTCTTTTTAAGAACCAAAACAACTAGCAGCATTCTTAGAGATTTCTAGCATGCATGGCTTTGAGCATGTCTGAAAATTTGCCTATAGAGGTGGATGCCGAGCACTTGAAAAATTATCCTTAAGCTCTTTGGAAAATCTGGCTACATTTTAGACAAATGCCTGTTCTATGATCTCTTGCTCTTTGATATACCAAAGCTTTACATTGTGCTTGTTGACAGATATTTATCAGTTTTTAGCTGGCTTAAAAAAATATAAGAGCGGGAGGGGAATCTTGGATTTTGTAGAGATGTAGCTAAATTTTATCTTTAGAGGCAAACTCAAACAGGCAGCCAAGCAATCAATCAAATTTCCCAGTCCCCTGAGAGGACCTGGAGCATACAGTCCAAGTGCAGGCCTGGAGAGTCTCACACTCCAGTCATCAAGGCTTCATGGTTTTACTTACATTACTGATGAATGTTTGCACATTTTTTGCCACCACCAAATGGGGAGAAAATACAGCAACCTTTTATGTTGATGCAGGGAACAATTAGCTGTTTTGGAAAGTACATTACAGGTAAGCACCGTAACTAATCCCACTGCAGAATAAATTGTTACTAATAAAAGAAATAATAAGAATATGCATACTTGGATCTATCCAATATTTTAGAAAGAGCTGATTTTTAAATATCACAGAAATTTGCTATATTAATTTTAGTGTAGCTCATTTAGTAAGATTTCTGGATTGCATTGATGTTTTTCATGTATACATTTTGACACAATACGTCATTCCTATTTTCAGTCCTGCTAGTGCTAATGTTATCCTGGGAGTTCTTTCCCAGCCTCCCACTCTCTGAAGAGCATCTAAAGTAAACATACAGAATACACTTTCCTGGAAAACTACTTGTGTATTTAACTGACAAATAAAATATTGTAGTGGCTTTCCTGCATTTCTGAACATATAACAGCCAAAATGAAATCTGACACAAATCCAGATTGGATCAGCAGGAATATCTTGGCTGGATTGAAAGCGTTCTAGGTGAAACTGTAAGGCTACCTGTTGAATTATACCCTCAGCTGTTACATGGGCAGTAGCCAGACTGCCTGGAAGAATGCTTCTGCATCCCTTTTCATCCATGTATATAAAAATGACCCAGTTTTTTGAACACAGGCTTCTCTTGCTGTACTCATGGATGACAAATTTACAAAAGTAGTAATTATTTGCAGCACTAGGTGGTTAACTTGCTTTTGTATCAACTACCAGTCCTATCCTGATTAATCAGTATTTAATTCTGCATTCCAAATCTCTATTGACCTTTAAAAATATTTTTTGCTATCTATCAGAATATCGTATATAGTAAGAATTATTTTAGATCTTATTCGGAAGATTAATTCTTTGTTTTTCAGCTTGGTGGGAAGGATAGAATTGTTCAATGCATTTCTCAAAAGTACATGAAAGTAGTTTCTGAGCAACAGAAAAAAGTGGCAGAACTGTGCCATCTGGGCTTCATCATAGAAGAAGACATTGATGCTTCTTTTTAGAAGTTATTTGTTCACTTATTCCCCATAGCCTCTTTCCAAAGATTTTCCAAAGATGCTTAGCTATAGCAACAAGGTAAAGATATGATTGTATAATAGATATGGTTTAGGATGAGTATTAATCTTTACTGAATCTTCTTACTAAATAGTGAAAGGTATGTAGCTGATGGAAGAGATACAGGAGAGAAAGAGCAGCTTATATTTTGACTGATTCTGTGATATTGTAATTATGTTTCTAAACTTGTGCCAGGTGCTTTAACAACTCTAGCTAGGTTTCATTTTATGTGGATGCAAATAAATAAAGATTGTGGTTAATTTTCCTGTTTCCTGAAATAAGATTTTATAGGTGTTAGTGAAAAGAATGTAACTGATGCCTAGAAAAAATAGGAGATGATTATTGGAACTGTACAACTGAAGTATTGGGGTGCTTAAAAGGTTGACTGGTTCGCTAGGGTGGAGATGATTTAGCAGGCTATTTATAGTCCATCAAAAGGTCTGTATTTGTCTTTTAATAAGGACATGAAAGCTGGGAAATGACCAAATATAGCCTTCGAGTACTTACAGCATGAACACATGGTGCAGACAAGGATTGGAGATAGCATGGGTGCACATTGTACGGATAAGTCATTAATCAGTTGGAAAAAGTGTGGCAAATTGATGACAGAAACTAAGCAGTAGGAAATGCATGGCAAAATCTAAAAGGAACAGATTAGATGTAAATTATGGTGGCGGGGAGAGGAGATGGACAGTCAAACCTGGAATAGCATCCAGGGGCCCTGGACAATTAGTGGAAGTGGGGCATGGAATGGGGGGAAAAGGTTTTGCAGCTGCCAATGGCACACGAATCAATTTTAGGAGAGCTTAATTATTATATTCTTAAGAGTTTAATTTGATTTAAATTTAGATGTTTATTTTAGTGCAATATAAATCAGATAAATTAATAATAATATGGTATTATCAGTTCCCAAATAACTGTATTTAACACAGACTGCAATTGTCTCCACTGAAAAATTGAAAGCAAGTGGGAAAGAAACGGTCTGGTCCAACCCACAATGGAAAAGACTTGAGATTTTTTTGTGCAATGCAGTCATATTTTCTATTTCGCAAAATATTTTTTGTATTTCTTGGTTTAAAAAGTCCTGTAAAGCCATACAAGATTATAGTGAATCTCATAATTTCCCCTTTAAGTCTCTATGATGATGGTTATTGAGCAATTTGCATTTCAACATACAGTTACGCTTTCTGGACTGCAGCCTTATTGGAGCACAATCAACTTCAGGATAAACAACAAAGAGAGGATGTAATTTTATGTACTCACAGGAGATGAAAATTAAAACTGTTTTCCAATTTAGAGATGTTAAACAGGCTTGAGTTAATTAGTAAAAACATCATTCACCGTAGGTTATAGCAATTAATTTATTAAAGTGAGGGGTGGTCACCTGCAGCTTCTTAAGCAGTTGAACTTTTTTCAGTGATAGATAGAAGTCTTCAGTCTTTTCTCCACTGTAGTACCTAGCAGCAGAAACTGGTCCTTGCCAACATCCATAAAGCTGATGCCTTCTCCTCCTCTAAATCCCTTCTCAAAGCCTTTTTCTGCTGTGATGGTCGCGATCCACTCCCATTGATTAGGCAAGTAGTGAGCTATAGTGAAGCCTGTTTGTGTTACAGTTATTTAGTCTCTCCAGTACAATCCCACCTTGTGGTTTATCTGTTCCATCAGCCTCTTTTATCCCTGCCGATAACACTATTAGATCTGTGATGCAGGAACTCTTTCTTATTATTGTTTGCAAAACATCTAATTAAATTCAATCCTTTCATTTGGGATTTCTATGTGCAACTATAATCTAAATAGTAAATAATAACTCTGTAAGATTAGCATTATCTCTAACCCAAAAACCTGAAAACAAAATTTCAGAAAACAAAATTTTGGAAACAAAATTTGCAGTGCACTGGGAGGAACTAAGCAGTGGAGAAGGCACTGGGGTGCCACAAGAGAATCTCATCATCAGATGAATCCTGCCCAGTAATACAGAGAGTATATGGGGAACTGTGCATGTGTTAGTCTGCACAGCTTGCTCTCAGAACACCATCCAGACTAGGAAGTTAGAACAAGGGGCATTTCCATCGTAAGATGTTTTTTAGTACATAGCAAATTAATTTCTCCATACTTAGGTCTAATTTATTGGTTGTTACTAACCTCTGGTTGACCACCAGCACAGAAAAGGCTTTCCACATTAATAGGTCTTAGGAATAAAATGTAACCTAGGAGTCCTCAGGTTTGAACCACAGTAACGTATCTTGTCCTGCAGTGAAAAGTGTTTCATCACAGAATTGAGACGATCCTGTTAAGCCTCACAGGAGAGGTTACAGGTGAAAGTCCTGGGTTATAACCTCAGTGTGACTTGGCTTTTAGCGTGTCACCTTGTCTGTGATACGGAAAATTCAGTCAAAACCAGCAATAAAAATGAATACACAGTGCATCACTAAGCCAGGAGAAGAATACTGTATCTTTTGAGACCTCTATGTAAGTGGTCATACCTGTTCCAAAATGAGTACATTCTTTGAAAAGCATTAAAGGAAACTGACCTTACCTTAGCGTCTAATCATAATAAATGACAGGCTGGGTTAATTATTACTTGGTAGTTCTTTTTTAAACTTTGTACTAAGATTCATTTGCAGTATATTCTTTCATGCAGAACATAGAAGATGTAATTGTGTGCAAAATGGGCGTGTCATTTCCCTAGGTCAAGTAAGGAATAATTTGTTTATATACTTCCCCTGTATGAAAAAACCGTGCATGCTGTACATGAACATCCCAATTTATAGGCCTGTTACTATTAGTTGTTTGCACAAATTGAGGGCAGTCATTTTCTTAATGCTTGGGGGTCACTTTTCTCCCTAGCCTAATATAACAGAGCAAGATATAGATGTTTTTGCACAGCGCAGCAGTAACTTAATAAAACCTTCCAGACCCACTCTAGATCTTCATCCATCCTCACTCCAAACATCAGTATTTCTAAATTAGCTGGCCTGATTAATTTGTCTTGTAGTCTTATAGGACTTGTCAAAAAGTCAGGGCCCAGGCTGTTGATTAGCCATCCCCAGGGATAAACAAAGTAATTTGTACTGAACCTTTTGTACTCAGCTGACTGAAGTTAGTGCTTTGCCTTCAAGAAATCTGTTACAGGCAGTACCTCACTGGATCACTTTTTTGAACCAAAACGTATGTACTTCACATATATAGTTGTTGCACCAAGGAATTCGTGTGAATTAACAGAGGCACTAGACATGTGGAATGAGACATGGGCAGATAAAAGTAGAAGTCACTTTGGAAAAGGTCAATGGACTTATTACAAAATAATACAGTATCCTGAGAAAGGGGGGATGCTAGCTAATCCTCAACTGTTTTGCTTATTCTTCTGCAAAATAGGATTCTTCTTTTTATTTAATTGCCACCCCTCCCAAAAAACCCAACCAACTCCAACCTCCCCCCCCAAAAAAAAACCCAAACAACAGAACAACCCCAACAACCCTCTAAAATGTTCTGAACCTGACTTCCTTGGATTGTCATCAGGTTTCTCTCAAAACCAACAGGATCCTGTTGAGATTGAGATAATTCAATGTCAAAAATGTAGGTGATTCCCAGCCAGACATGAAAGACTTTCCAGCAGATTGCTTCTCACAGATACTGCCCTTTCTCCAAAAGCTGGCTCTTCTCTCTGTTCTCTCTTCCTGCAGCTCTCACAGATTTTTTGAGCTCAAGAACTCAAAAAATTCCTACCGGCCATTCCCTACCTCAAGAACTGCTAACAAACTGGTACCATCTCCCTGGTTTTATTCTGGATTTTTTAGAATAGCATGAAGGTCACAGTGCATGAGGGAGGATGAATGAGCTGAGTCAACATCAACACAAAGGTTAGGAATGAAAGTCAAAACCAATCACTTAAATCATTACTGGCTGATGTTCTTTCGTAGCATCTGGGCCAGTACAGGTGAACAAGAGAAGACCAACAAAAGCCTAAACTCCATAGAATGGGTAACTTCATAAGTTTCCACAGAGAGGGAAAAGGAAGAAAAGTAATTACCTTTGTTTCAGGAATGGTGTGCTACCTGCACCACATGCACAGAAACAAACTGTAAAAGTCATCTCTGACCATCCTGTGGGAGACTGGAACCACACTTTTCAAAGCTGCTAATCAGCCACTTTAATTAGTGCTAAACTTACTACCCTCAAGGCAACTTTCTTTATTAGTAACACTTCTCTGCAAGTATTGTGGATTCACAGGCACCCACTCTGCTCTACACTGTGGGGATCTCTACACTGTGGAGTCCTCATCTCAGAATGGTCCAGGATGTGTGACCACAGAGAAATGCAAACAATTACAGAGGGAAGAAAGTTGTTCTTCCAGCATGAGGAAAATGGATGGTCTGCCACAGGGTACTCATTGTTTTTTGACACAGCCACTTTTTTTTTCTGTTATCGGCCATGTTTAGAAAGTAAATGTTTTTCTAAGCTCTGCTATTTTTCTGCCCTTTAGATGCTCTTGTTCTAAGTCCTTTGTCCCATATTTTTTTCCAAAATTTTCTTTTTTTGTGTGTATGTCTTAATATCCCCTTGACATCTTTAAGTCTTTGTCATATTTGACTTTTTCAACAGGCTTGCTTTTTCCTTTTTCATTTCCTTTATTCTCTCCTGCATATTCCTCCCCCTTTTCCTCAGTACTCTATTTATTTATTAACTGCACTTAAACAGTCTCAATTGAGCATGAGATCTTTTATGCTGGTCACAAAGCATAGCAGAAAGGAATTTTATCCTCCTTTCACAGATAAGGAAAATGTGTCTCTGACCAGTCAGTGTCTTGACCTAACCCATATAAGGAAGCCAGGTGCTTTCAGGCTTAAGACCATTTAGAATAGAATGGAATATTTCAATTGGAAGAGACTTAAAATGATCATCTAGTCCAAATGCCTAACCACTTTAGCGCTGAACAGAAGTTAAAGCAAATTATTTAAGGACATTGTCCAAATGCCTCTCAAACACTGACAGGCATGGGGCATTGACCACATATCTAGGAAGCCTGTTCCAGTGTTTGACATCTCCCTCTGTAAAGAAATGCTTCCTAATGTTAAGTCAGGTTTTATCTTCTTTATCTAACACAACTTTGAACCATTTCCACAAGTCCTATTGCTGAATCCCAGGGAGAGGAGATCAAAACCTCCATCTGCGCTTCCCCTCCTCAGGAAGCTGTAGAGAGCAATGAGTTTGCTCCTCAGCCTCCTTTCCTCCGAACTAAACAAAGTTAAAGTCCTTAGCTGCTCCTCATAGGACATTCCTTCCAGCCCTTTCACCACCTTTTTTGCCCTCCTCTACATACATTCGAGTATGAAGCTGCGGCAAGGGAGGTTTAGATTAGATATTAGGAAGAATTACTTTACTGAAAGAGTGGTCAAGCACTGGAACAGCCTGCCCAGGGAGGTGGTGGAGTCACCATCCCTGGAGGTATTTAAGAAACGTGTAGGCATGGCTCTTCAGGGCATGCTCTAGTGCCCGGGATTGTTGGTTTGTGGTGGGGTGTTGTGTGTGAGGTTGTGGGTGTGGGGTTTAGTTGGTGGGTGCTTTCTTTTTTTTTTTTTTGTTGTTTTTTTGTTTTGTTTTGTTTGCTTGTTTGTTTGTTTTTGTGTGTTTGTTTTTTTTGTTTGTTTGTTTTTTTTAATGTGGTTGGACTTGATGATCTCAAAGGTCCCTTCCAACCACTAAGATTCTGTGATTCTGTGATTCTGTGAGTACCTTAACATCCTTCTTAAATTGTGGAGCCCAGAAATGCACACAGTACTCAAGGGGAAGCTGCATCAATGCTAATTACAGTGGGATAATCACCTCTTTTGACTGGTTGCTTATACTGTGTTTGACGCCCCCCAGAATGTGGTTTGCTCTCTTGGCTGCCAGCACACACTGCTGACTCATATTGAGCCTGCTGTTGACCAGCACCCTCAGATCCCTTTCTGCAAGGCTGCTCTCCAGCCATTCCTCTCCCAATTTATACTTGTGCCTGGCATTACTCCATCCTAGGTGTAGAATCCGGCATTTGGACTTGTTAAACTTCATGCCAGTAATCATTACCCAGTGCTCTACATCCCTCTGCAAGGCCTCTTGGCCCTCAAGAGAGCCACCAGCAACTCCCAGTTTGGTATCGTCTGCAAACTTGCTAATGGTGCATGCAACTCCTGCATCTAGAACATTGTTAATTGAACAAAACCAGCCCTAGAATTGAACCTTGAGGAACACTGCTGGTGACTGGTCATCAGCCAGACGTAGCCCCATTTACTACAACCTCTTGAGCTCTGCCATTCAGCCAGTTCTTTACCCTACACGTCGTGAACCTACTCACCTCACAGCCGGACAACTTGTCCAGAAAGATGTTGTAAGGGACGGTATCAAAAGCCTTACTAAAATGCAGAAAACCTGGAGTTTTCATGAATCCCACTGATACGAGGCTGTCAGTCATATCTTTTTTTTTTTTCTTTAACATACATTTTCCCTCTGTGTGCTCTGTCTTTTCTCTTTTCTTTTGTACTTTTCCAGAAAGAACAGTTTATTCTTTATGGCTACTAACCCTTGGCCACTTTGCTGAGTAGATATCTTTCCACCCAAATCAGTGGCAATGATCTCAGGTTACAGGATGTTTCATCAACTACAGAACACCTGTATTGCATAACTCGAGTAAGTTGAACTGTACACCCATCTTGAAATAACACTAGGCACACAAGTTAATTGCATAGTTACTGTGGAAAAAAGAATTAATTATTTGGTGGTAACTATTCAGTGACTCTATCAGCAATGGCAGTAACTTGCTTGTTTAACTTAAGATAACACTTTCAGTGCTTGTTATTTTTCAGTAATCATGTAATTGACTCGTGTGCAGACAAAATGACCTTCTGGAAAAATGTTTGCACATAAAATCCCAAGCTAACACAGTGAGAAAAGGTTACTCCTACTACCTCCATAAACGTTACTGACAACAGTTATCTTAGCTTATTCAAAAATAAATGGGGAAAAATAGAGTAAGTGCCTTCATTGAATTCCACCATGTTCTGCTGCAGGGTAATGGTGAAAGGTGCTCAACCGGAGAAGAAGGAAGAAAAGACGTACTTGATTGACATGTATAAATGAAGATCAAATAGTCCTTTTGCTTTTGTTGTGCTCCCCTGTGGTAAATGATCTGGGTGAGGGAAGGATATTTGAGTTATATCATGAAAGATGTGCTTAGCTCTATCTCATTTACAGAGCAAAAGCACTACTGTCCTGTCACTTTGAGCTATTACTACCTCTAACTCTCCAGGCCAAAACTTCTAATCCTAAAAGCAAGACAGGATCAGTTTCTGTTAATGGGAGTGGAAATTAAATAATCAATGCATCTAATAATTAGATTCTAGGTTTTTAACATGGAAATGAATATTTGGTTCATAAAAGATAAAATCGAACTTTAGACTTTCTAAAAACTAAGGAAAGAACCATTTTTTTTTTCCAATTTTCTTGAAAGAAGTTTTGAATCAATAGGTTTTCCCAATTGATTTTAGCATCCATGCTTGCAGGTGGACAGAAAGGACCACGGTCAACGTATGTAAGGATCAACATCAAGATAAAGTAGGGCATGAATAAGAGGTTGCTTATTCAAGTTCTAAAGTGGATACTCCCATTCCAAGATGAAAACCTATCTGTGTTGTCACTTCTTTAAACCAGAAAGTTCCACCAGTTACAATGATGCTGTTGAATGGGTACAACAAACTCCATTCCTTTGACACAACACACTCAAAGAGGCTTTTTCTGCTTTTGTTTCAGCTGAGCTTAATCACTTTTTAAACAGAACGATGTAGTATTTAACACAGTAACATTACCACATCCACAAAGGCACAATATATCTGTGTTACTATATAACCTTGAAATCGCATTTAGTCATTTGTGTGCGTGTCAGCATTTGAACTGGGCCTGTTACCGTTTTTCCTGGGTGTCTGGAAGACTGGGATACGGTATCTTGAGTGCTGATGTAATACAGAGATCTTGCAGAAATTGTATCTACTGGAAGTTCACAGCAGCTTTTGTTCTGTCTGTGTTTTGTTAAGGTGCTTCATTATTAATGGAAATTCTAAGGGAGTTGTTATCCCATATTAACGCATAACAAGAGATTTCAATCTATTATTGAGTCATAATAGCTACTGGCATGGTGCTTGGAGAGCAACCTTTGGACATGTTACTGCAGCAACACCCACTCTTCTAGGGAAAAGGATTATCGATGCAAATTACAAGGGTGTGTTTATTAAAGGTTACTAATTTGAAAAATGAAAAATTTGCTGAGATGAATGATTGGTAAAAGCATCTGTCATCATTTCAGAACCAGAAGAAGATTATAAGAATTATGGAAAGCAAAAGAGCTTTTTCTTAAAAGGGTGACCTGGAACCTGTAATTGCTCATTTCCTTAGGTTTGTTCTAAAGTGCCTATTCAAACCTCAGTTACAAGCATGAAGGACTATTCTCAAGCACCTTAAGTATTTCTGCTAGAGTTATCTAATCCATAGGTTTTTCCCTTGTCATGTAAATTTCTCCTACAATTGTGTACAGTCACTAAAAGCCTCAAGTAATCAAGCACCTACATCCAACATAAGCCTTTTCAGGAACCAGTTGATATATCTTCGGAGGGCATGAGCACATCTGGGTCAGGCTCTGAATAAATATTTCTCACAACTAAGTGACATAGACAAACAGCTTTTTATATTCCATGTTATATAAATGACACTTATTCAAAAATCTCCAATACACTTCCTTCTTCAGCTGGAAGGTCTTCATATCTGCATCTTCCATGACAAAGGCTTTCCTGAGTGACAGTAGGTTAACTTCTTTCTGCTGACACCTTTCTCTAGTTCAAGCTAAAAAAAGTGGGACACAGATTGAAGTTATCTATCCATAAATTCAATGCAGATTAGAAGAGTCCCCTTCCCCATGTAAATGATTTATTTGCTCCTTGATTCATGGGTGCCCACTGCTACCTTCTTCTGAGCCAGTGAATAGTTTCACAGCATCTTCAGCAAGAAAGAATGAGAGTACTCCCTCCAAATGTAAAATAACTGAAGTTTTAGCTTTCTTCATGGAGATGGGAGAAACTTGGTTCCACCTCCGCACTACAAAAAGGTACCAAGTTTTCATCATTCTGAATGAGACTATTTGCTGCCTGGGTACAATTTAAGGAGCTGGTACTTTCTTCTCCTCAGGAATAAATTCATAATCCCTGGTCACATTTTTTTTCAAAGACAGTGCTTAGGCATCCATCTTCAGGAATGGATTCTAGGCTGAGATTTCTCAAATAGGAGGAGGCTCCTCTCTGCTGTGTTCAGTTTAACACCCAGATATGGGTTAAGATTAAATATCCACTGTTTTTCATGTTGCTTGCTACTTGATGCTTATTCTACTTCACATTGTCGAGGTTTAGGCTGAATTGGCCTATGACAGCGACAGTGACTTTCTCACTCCAGGAGAAAAAGGGGAAGAGATAAAGAGATTTACAAATTTAGAAGGAACTGAACTACTTTAATGAAATACTAATATTAATATTAAAATTAAAAAGGAAATAATGAAATAGATACCATATATACAAAACCGTATCAGGCTCCCAGGATGATGTCACCAGCAGGCACTGGGGAAGTCCCGGACTGGACTCAGCGACGGATGGGAACTGGAATCCAGCTCTGGAGTCAGGAACACACGGACGGGGATCAAAGGCAGACGAACAGACAGGGTCCTTTTCAGATGTCAGCCATTGAAGAGAGAGGCTGACCCTCTGATCCCTCAGCTTTTATACTGAGCGTGGGGCAGATGGGATGGAACACCCAGTTGGTCAGTTTGGGGTCACCTCTCCTGTCCCCTCCTCCTCCCCACAGGTGGGACCCCTCTAGGCTTCTCCTCTTCCAACCCTCCAACGGGGCAAATAACAAAATGAGCTGAGCTTGGCTGTCAGAGCAATAAGTACAAGCAAGAGCCTCTCTGCACACCGTTCCTTGGCATTGACTATAAACACAGCTCTGACCACTCTGAGAACGAACAGTGTCTGCCCAACATGCTGTTAATTTCAGAGAGTTAGAAGAGGCCTGACTAAGATGTAAAATTACTGAACAGAAAGTTGGTTCTGTTCTACCTCAAACCAGGGGACACTTACAGGTTGTATTTTAAAAAATTTAAATCGTTTTATACCTTTGAATACAAAAGTTTTTACAAGTCCATTACATGTATCAGAAACCTACCTCCTTTTTTTGGAGAGCACTTTTGGGCTACTTAGTGCTTGAAAGATGCATAAGCATGTATAAAACCTTTACAGACCTTAGATGGATCGTAGGTGGTTAAAGACCTGATGTTACTTCTCTGAACAGGAATTGATTTTTACCCAACTGTGAAAGCCCACCTTTATCCTCTGAGAAGTCAAGCATGGAAGTCATAGTTTGGGAGGAGGATGTTGTGACTGTACACTGCTGTTGTGCTCACTTGAAGCTGAAATGACCAAATAGGATATTTTAAATAGTCCCGAGAGACTGTGTGGGTTATAGAAGCTAATTCCCATGGACATCTACAAATCGTGAAGAGCCTGAAATCACTGTCTTAGGCTCAGCCCCTAATGGAGAGTTTTCAAGAGTACTGCAAGGAAGTACTCTTTGCTGTACAGTTGCTTACATTATTCTCCACCCCAGTGAATTTATTTCTGTCTTGATCTCAGCCTTTTTGACATTTTAGTCTTTATACCCAATGTAAAAAGCATAGAAGACAGTGAGAATTTCTTCTATAGACTTTAGTAAGGTTAAAAAGTACAATTTCAGTGTGCACTTGACAAGGTGTGAAAATACAACTCATGAAACCATCCTGACTTCAACTTCTCCTGTCCAACAGCATTTCAGTGATCACTGCTGCACCTCAGCTGTCCGTCTTGTGTTTATTTCTTTGAAAACAAGTTTATTTTCTTATTTGCAGAGTTTAACCTCTGTCATTTCCACTGGACTAATACTTCAGCATGAAGTAAGATGAAAACATTCTCAAAAAAAAAATAATCTGTATCCATCTCAGTCAACTGTAATTCAAATTAGTTGCTTAAGGATTTTAACAAAACATGCAAATGAGAAATATCCTGAATCAATTATTAGTATCTTTTTTTTAAAGGAGAGGATATTTACAACTGTAACTAAGCTGATGTTCATGGGATGGACCATAAAATTCTCTGGATCTCTCTATTAGCTTCTGAGCACGCTAAATTTGCATCTGCATCTAACAACTTATTGTGTGATAAAATCAATCCTGTAATGGGAAATCTTCTTTTGACCTAGCTGACATCTGCACAAGGCTAAGCTGGCCACTTAGCTATTTAATTTTAATTTTGTAAACTTCTTCCTTTTTTTTTTTTTTCATGTGCAAGATTAATTTTATGTTACATCCCTTGATGTATTACTTTGGATTTCTGGGATTTTAACATGCATTCCCTAGGGGTTTTAGTTTTCTCCTTCCTGTTCTTCTGTGCCATATTCCTCTGTTCAGGAATCCCATGCTCATTCCTTGTGCTCATGATGGAAACTTTACTGCATATGTATATTCTCTGTTCCTTCTTTCGTCCTGAAGCAGTTCTCATGTGTGAACATCTTCTTCCATGGAGAACTCTTTGTAAAACTATCCCCTGTGTTGTTAGGATCAATTTTGAATATGGTATGAGGAAAAAAAGTCTAAGACCTCTAAAGATAGGTAAGGCAGGTAGGAATGTTGCAGAGATTTACAGAGCTTTGGAGGATTTCTGGAAGTGAAGCTGTGAATGGCCTATCATTAATAATAAAGGAAGTAAGTGAAGTAGTTTTAGGAAATACCTTTTTTTTCCAGAAGGAAAGCCTTCTGATAAATTTCTTCATATAGATTTCTGCATAGATTTCCACATACACAGACACACGATTAGGGAAGGCTCATGACTTGTGTAATGCATATATGGCATAATACCACAACTTTGGTCTCAATGTTACAGCCTGGGAACCTTTATCAAGTTAAACATAGACTATGTATTATGGAGAGACATTAAACTTAAATATGACTGGGATGACTGTCTCCCATCCTTTGTCTCCCTATGGGAATAGGTCACAGTGTATTGTCATTTCATTTTATTTGGCAATTAATTTTGTGCAATATGACCTTTGGGTTACACTAAGTTACCAAGTATTGTCTACTTGATTGGCCATTGTCCTTTTCTGGTCTAATTAGTTCCTCATCTTCAGTATGTGATAGCTTTGTTTTTAACATTTCAAAAATTTAGGAGCTATCTGTGTTGCATTAGCTACTTAAAATGTCTAGACTTCTCTTTCAAATATAGCAGTATTCCTTACTGAGGACTAGAAATTTTGAACAGGACACTACATCTTAATGTATGTTAGTATATGACTTTGTAATTAATAATATTTGACTAACTATTTGGGCTACTAGGATTGTGCTGTTTTAATCATAGTTAAAGTATATTAAAATATGGTACTATTTTCTGCTACAGTGAAAGTGTTGTATTAGTGCTTCGATTGCAATAGACAGTGGTCATCGTCCTATTCATTTAACTGTGCTTATCTTCTAATGTTGCTACCATTGGTACTAAATGCTTTCTTATTTAGGTGTCTGAGACCTTAATTATATTCTCTGTTCTTGCTTTTACTACAATTAAATAATTTATCATAATGTTTGTCCTTCACTCACTTGAAACATTATTCCCCTCTTCTGCTATGGCTTGAGGCACGATAGACTGAACTGCCACTGAAATGCTATTGAATGAGTTTTCCTCCCTCTATTGCTTTTCAGAAACAGCAGCTGCCCTGTTCCTACTCCTACACACGTCTTTGTATTCCTATTTTTTTTTAACTACGGCAAGTAAGCATGATAGTGGCCTTGGGTTTTGTTTTGGTTTGTTCTGTGTTTTTTTTTTCTGGCAACCAGAATTTTGGGTTCAAATAACTTACTCATCCAAGCTGAGTAAAAAGTAAAAAACCTTTCAGACACCTCTACAGCACACCAGCCATAAGCCTCTAAGCATGTTTACATGGAGGAAGTATCAGGTGGCCAGTGTGACAAATTCTTTACTTTGGCAACAGGATTCTCTAAATAAAAATTAACAGCTTGTAACTGGATTTTAAAAGGAAGTAAGGGACCTCCAGCCTTGAGTAGGTATTAATCTGTTCAGAAACATTTAATTGCCTTGATTTTTAATTGCTAATGTACTCTCTCTTGAGGCCCTTCTGCTAAACTCCTATGTGGACACTCATTTTTTATATGCAAGTTGAAAAAACTGCCTGCATCATGAACTATCATTGGTTTTGGCTATGTTTTTCATAGGTATAGTCCTGAACCCTTGTTTTTGTGGTGCACGCAATATTTCAGAAGCTACCATAACCTGAAGGTGAGGGCATTAAATAAAACAATGACCCAAGAAGATATGGTAGCTTTATTTTGAACATGTGACACAAGTCATAAGAGGAATAACTTTTTTATTGTATGAATTAAGTTGCAGGGACTGTTAAGTTAAACTTAAAATAACCCTTTTAAAAGTTGTTGAGGATAATGAATTAGCCAGGAGGAGTTAGAGCCTGCTGCTGCCAACTAAAGTGCTCGGGGACTTGAGATAGAAGTGAATGATAAGAAGCAGCTTTCATGCATTCAAATAAATTACATGTTGGGCTTGGCTTAATCCTGGCATCAGAATGATCTCTGGGGTTTTCCCTACATTATCTTAGTCTATGATTATGCAAATATCCTTTTAATGTAGCGACTCCTTAACAGGAAATTAGTCTCATACTTGCTCATATGTTCTCGAAACCAACAGACATTTGCTTGCAAAATCCTAGTGTGTCTGAGATACAAAAGATGTGTTAACCCTTTAAGTACCAAATTTTTGCAAACATGCAAATAGCAGGACATGTTTGGATATGTCAGGGATGTAGCAGATGAATCAGGAAAGAGCTAAGTTTTCTAACACAAAAACATTTCTGGGTTTGAAGGTTCAACCAGAATGCAAATGGTATTAAGTTTACATTTGGTTTCAAATACAGTCAGGAAGGCAGGGGAGTGAGAAAAATCTTACAGAAAAGCAGGATTAAAACTGATTAAAACATGGAAATGAGACAAAGCATAAAGACAAAAGAATCATTAGTGTTAAATGCACAGCAACCTGCTGAGCCCAGGTAGTCTGCCATCATCATTCATGCACACAGATGTACTTAAATTTACCCCAGTGATGTTGTTTTCAGGAACTGCACCAAAACGGGGACTGTGAGGGTAACCTGCTTTGTCTGAGGAACAGGAACCTAAGAATGGGAATCAGATATTTCATCTGGAAAGACAGACGGCTGGTATCCTTTGGGAGGGGCAGAACTGAAGTCACAAAAATTGTGTTGTGTTACCTGTGGTGGTATTAATGTACATCTCTGAGTAAGGAGAAAAGCTCAGCTCTTGATTTCTTGATTTTGTAAATCTCTGATGGCTGAAATTATTTTAGGTAAATTTTTTTTTAACTAAGGGTTTCTAATATAATAGTTCATCTTTCTATTTAGGAAAAAAAATACCAGTTAAGCATTTGATGTCAGTCTGGGATACACCAGTGATAAATTTTCAGCTAGTACTCAAGGTGCCTCCCACCTCTCTTTCCTCTTTTACCCCCCTGATTGAAACACAGCTAAATCCTTGGAGTTATAGGGGAGCCTAATGAAATGAAGCACCTAAATTTCCTATGGGATTTAGGGTAGTATCTGATTCATTCAAGCTCTTTTGAAACTCCCATCAAAGTGAGCTGTTCAAGGCATGACCTTAAGGTAACACTTGAATCAGCCACAAAATCTAGACTTACAGCTCTTTTCTTTGAATGTAAGACCTATTCTTTCTTCTGTATCCAGTGTATTCTGTAATTACCAGAAATTACCATTAGAGAAATTGGAACTAATCTGAGGGTCATTAAGGAGTGAGAATTTATGCTCAACTATTTAAATAAATTCTTGTTGATCTGGTTTCTGGAGATTAAAATCTGTGACAGATTTTATCTGTCACAGATGGGAGAAACTTGCTAGTACAATAATATAGTATCTTAGAGTAAAAAAACCCAACGCACAAACGTAAGTACAGAGAGAGTGGGTGTTTGCAAATGCTGTTCAGACAATACAAATTTCCATGATTCTGCATTAAATCCCATCTAATCAAATATATTGAGTCCATTTTTGGTATTCAGCAATAGCCAGTCTGTATTTTTCCGACTGCTCTAGCAAAAGCTAGCAGATGCTAGATTAAGTCTGAAGACATATAGAAAAATTTAAAAAACTACTATTTGGAATTGATTTTGCTTTCAATAGGTTAAAATGTTAAGAAATAGCCTACTGTTGTGGTTCTGCTAGAGTTTTCACCACCAAAATAATTTTGCAATGGTGCACTCTGTATGCTGACCACTAGCATTCAAATTTAGCAGAAACAGGGCCCTGTGCTAATGATGTCAACCAAAAAAATAGCGAGATTTTATTTATCATCTTATTTATGTAGCAAATCCTTGCGCAGTACCAGGATAAATGCCTGAGAGCTCTTTTTCAGACTCAGGGACTTAGAAATTTGCTCTTTTAAAAATCATGTCACGTAGCATTCTTCTGGATTAACATTAAGCTGACTTAAAATTAAATCAAACATACAGATTTGCTGACTTTAATAAAAGCTTTGATTAGCTGGTAGCAAAGCACAGTTACAGGCACTTCTAGGTTCTCTGTTATAGAAGTCTACCTCAGCTCAGAGGGCTGTCCTTGGGCACAGCCTGGGTCTGTAACTCAAAACTTTCATTTCACTTTACATGTAGGGAAAGAAAACAAAACCAAAGCCTGCAAGGGCTCACCTCCCCTTAGAACAAAAGGGAACTACAAATCCAAAGTGGCTTCAAAAATGAAGCATTCTCCTAATTTCTTTATTGTTTATGAATCTGCAGATTACATGACTGATAACTCCCTTCAGCAGGGATACCTTAACCTGTATCAGCTCAGAGATTTTTTAACAGTTTTGAAGTTAAGAAGCATCAATATCAAACCATATATTATCTATTCCTTGATACAGAAGTAAGCCATCATAAGTGCCCCAGGTTTGGGGTTGGTTTTTTTCTTGCCAATTTGCCATCTCCTGTAAAACAGCAAAAAACCTATTACAGCCATATTTGCCAAAAAGTGTGGCAAAAAAGAATTTAGCGGAAGGATACTGGTTTAATTGCATTGTTCCACTAGTCGGTGGGCTTTTTTAGATGTTAATTTTTAAATGATGATTTCAGAGTTAAAGGAAATAAGGTGACAGTTCCTCAGGCATTACAGCATTCACTAGAGGACCTATATTGGCATCACAACTGCCTACTGTAAGTTAGAGCTTTATCTCTTAATGTTTCAAGATGCTGTTATTCTGCAGTTTCATTTCCTTCTTGGAAAGCAAGTTGGATGTTTGCTAGGAAATTACTTTTATTGGGAAATATTGGAACTTAATTAGTATTTTGGATGACCCACTTGAAATTGGAATTATGTCATTTTTACTTAAGCCTGTCTGGTAATACTAAACTTAGACAACTGGCTTTGACAGAGATCAATTCTTTGCTGCAAATGTATAAAAATATCTAGCTGGCTTATTAGCCCACCAGAAAATGATCTAGACTTAAAAATGAGAGTTTAGAAACTTTAAATCATACGGGACATTTTCATATTCTTGTTCTACATAATTGGAGCTGAACTGTAAGGGCTTTCTGGAGACTTTGGGAACCAGTAATAATTTTACAAGTTTATAAAGCCACCAAAGCTGTGAAGTCATTGATTTCTTTGTTGAGAGTTCACACACACACACAGATGTGAGAAAAGCATATTTAGCTCATTTCCATTCCGCTGAATGAGACCGAGCATCTCAGAATCCTATATGAAAGAACTTTACTACTACTATAGAAATTTGATATTTGCCACACATTTTAGAAAGATGTGCCAAATTGTAGCTGGATGAGGAATATAACATTTGTAATTAACATGACCCAAAAATAATATATTTGGCAAAAAATAGCTTTCCTTGTGAGTGGTTTTTTGTAGTTTGTCATTATACATGCTCAACAAAACACCAAGTGTAAAACCATCTTTATCCTCACAAGATACCTGTACTATGGAATGATACAATTATGTCCTATTCTGACAGCATCACCAGAATACCCCAGGAAGTTACTCTGTTTTTGCAGAAATCTAGCAGTTTAAATACAGAATTGAAGATTGCAGTCAATAGATGGCAACAAGCTTTCAAGACTAAGTGGACTGTCACATCAAGCAGTATTTTCATTAGCATGCCCATAGGGAAGAAAAGCCAATGGAGATACAATCTGCTTTCCCTTCATGGCAGTTGTACCTCTGAAGTCTTGAAAATAGTTACAGAATGTGTTTTGTGCTTAAGTGGAGCAGAGGAGTACGCAGCCTGTCCAAAGTCACTCTCTGATCTAAAAAATAACATTTTTCACCCAAGTTCTTACTGCAATCCACATATACACTCACAAGATGTGGAGTCACTGCAAAATATTTGCCACTGACAAACAAGTGTCTAATAATGAAAAAATGTATCAATAAACACATAGTCAAGAACCTGCAGTAACTTAGTGATAACTGCTATTTCGCAATAACTAAGGTCACCCTCCCCCTAGGGTTTAAAGGTCACACACTGCTGGCACAGCACTATGCACAGTGGGGAAGGACGGATGTGCCCAACAGTTAGAAGACACCAGTCTAATGAAACCTGCGAGCCTTTGAGCACAGCACCGCTGCTGTTTACGGATCTTGGTAATCAGGTAGCACAAGCATTTGAGAAGGGAGAAATAAAGACAATGGCACAAACCACAAAACAGTCAATGCATTGTATTCCTAAAACGTACAAGGAAATCCAGAAGAGAACTAAACATGGCTATTCCTTTAATGCAACAATAGAATGGCAAAGATTTTGTTCAATTAAGTTTACCATAATTGATGCTGGTGAGTCTTGCAGTCCAATCATCAGGGGGGAAAAAAGAGACCTATCTGAACTATATCTAAACTATATCTATAGATTAGATAAACTATATCTATATATAAACTATATAAGTTTATATAACATATATAAGCTTAACAACTCTTCAGTTGAATCTGACTGACACGGACAGGAAAATTTGAGAGCAAAGTTTAGGTGCTTCCTGTTGAGAAAATTTGAAGCATCCCAGAAAGCTGAAGTTATGTTCTCTTAGTAGATGAGTACTCAGCAGGTTTCCAATTGCAAATTGTTGTATAATGAATTGTTCCTGTGGAGTGGTAACTTCGTCAGTTAAGGTCTCAATGACAGCTACTGCTGGTCTAGCAGCAGCAGGTGCTGAACATGCTCTCTTGTACAGCACAGAAAGACGGGCTGTAGCTGCTATGAGGATGTGGAGATAAGAGGGATCTGGTTGCTGACAAACTCAGCATAGCAGCAACTTGAGTGGCTACACCAGGCTTATGGCACAGGTGACCCCATCTTACTGCTTACAAACAGGTGGTACCCAGCAGGTTGGATCAGGTCAGCAGGTGCTTGGCTCATAGCACGATGCCTTGCTGCAGAGGAGTTTTCTCAGAGCCCAGTGACAGACTTTTACGTGGGGACGTGAATACTCACCAAGCCAAAGCAGGATGGTTTTTTGTGCAACTTCAGCACAAGGCAATCACCAGTAACTAGGGAGACCAATGGCACGTGTTGTGCTATAATCAGCAGTCTGACAGACATAACTAACAATGAGCATTGACTTTTCAATGGGTGAAAAATCTAAGAAGTTTCTTCCTGACTTCTTGGTTTAGCAGAATACTTCTGAACTTTTCAGAACATCCACAGTGAATGCCTGTCCACAAGTAGCCAACTAAGTCTGAATAGTCATCGCCTTGAAATGGGGGAAGCACTCTCTGCCACGTCCGGCTTCAGCCATCTCCTCTTTTGCCCCAGCTCCAGTCCTCTTTGGACCCAACTCTGAGTTAATTCAATGTTTTACCAATGGCTTATTAGAAAACAATATAATAATTTTCTTTCCCCCACGCCTGCAGTAGTTTTCTCTTAAGTTGAAGAGTTAATTCTGTGGCAAAAAAAGTGCCAGAGATGATGCAAGGGGAAGTGGTGAGAAGGCATGGCTCCCAGCAGAAAACACGGTCAACTGACACTTGCCCTGTCTCAATTCACCCTTGGGACTAGAGTCTCAATATTCCATCAGAATGTTGGGTAGGCTTAGACTGATGCCACTGGGGGGCCACTCCAGGAGATTTTGAAAGAAGACACTAAGACACATGTGAGACTATATTTTAATAAGCAGTTTGATTAAATCTACTGGGTAATCATAGGTCAAAAAAAGCTATTTTAAAGTTGTAATAAACAAAATCTTATTGCAATTGAATGAATTTAAAGAGGTAAAAAACAGACAAGACTCAGAGCAGTCTCTCAGTAACAACTTCCAAATGCATGGCATAAAATTGTTTCCTACAAGAGAATTCAAAAATACATATGCTATAGGCTTAATTAAAAAAAAACCACCACAAATTATTAACATGTCATGAATGAATCAACAGTTCAAACCATGTTTTAAACTTTATTCCCTACTTCCAATCAAGGGGGTTGACCTCACTTTTTTTTCTCAAGAAAATAGGCTACTATAACTTTGAGAAATGGAGATCTAGAACAAGTTAAATGATGTAGCAGTAAAGCAGGATCAACAAATGCAGGTTGTTGAAACATTAATTTTTCAAGCACGCAAACAAAATGTCACAATTCTCCATAGCTTTTTTCAAAATCCTTTTTTGCATCTGAATTTTCATTGTTCCTACTGTAGCAATTGAGAGGATTCATAAATAGCAATGATTGTTCAGCTTATTTTTTTGTTGTTTTTAAACTATCCTTTTGTTCTTGGATGTGTTTAAGTCACAACTTGACTGCTAACATCTGTCAATCAGCCGAGTGTAACAGCACCCCCTCGTGGTTTAACAGCGTGAGCTGGAATCTGGAACTCCAACCACCATGTAAGAAACCTGTATAGGAGAAAAAACATAAAAGGGAAAATATTCTAAAACTAGGTCCTTATAGTCATAAGAAATAGGCAAAGGAATGTTAATGCCACTATGTATTTGAGTGGAGGAGCTGAGGAGCAATTTTAGAATGTTTCTTGTGGGCCATGAGGTAGCTCAGTGCAAGTGTGGTAGCCACCGTGTCTTCATCACTGTTCGTGGTGGCAGCACTCCAAATACCTGTTCACACAGAGACTCACTTGACAGCAAGCCTCCTGTCCCACTGCTTCCTCCTCTAGTGTGGGCATAAAGGCTAATGATCCAAGTACCTGTCTGTTCTTTGCTCATGCTGCATCTGTCATATCTTCTGATGCAAATGTGGTGGGTGGAGAGGATTATCTGATGGCCAGCCCTGTGCAACAAGTTAGCCTATCCTGTTTAATTAGACCACCACTTAGACTGCGCAACTCCTTTATATTCTCAGTACTGGTATCTTTAAACTTGCTAGAGAAGTGCTCCCAGACTGTGAAACGTTACACTACCACTGTTTTTCAAAACTGAGCTGTATCAAGGCCTGATCATATTATCTATGTGCTTTCACTTTAAAATATTTCACAGAATCATGGAATTGTTAGTTGGAAGGGACCTCTAGAGATCATCTAGTCCAACTCCCCTGCTAAAGCAGGATTTCCTATAGTACATTACTCAGGACTGCATCAAGGCGTGTCTTGAAAATCTCCAGAGAAGGGGACTCCACGACCTCCCTGGGCAGCCTGTTCCAGGGCTCTGTCAAAACATTGATTATTGCCACATTACAAAACAGAAGGTCATGGTAACTTGTTGTGTGAAGTAAACGGGTAACACTAATCAATGAAACTTTCAATGAATGAAATTGCAACCAGCCATTTCTGCTGAAGAAAAATAAACAACCAACCTACCATATAAGTAATACCACTGAGATGGACTGAAATCAAACCTGATCCTGCAAGCTGAAGAACAAAAGTGGGTGTTCAGGCATCTCTGTATAGATTAGTTTACTAGGCTGGGGTCTTTTTTCTCCATTGGCTTTTTCTGGTAATGCTTGATACAATTTAGTTTTAAAAAGCAATTGCACTCCATGCTGTACATAGGTGCTAAAATATGCACTGGACATACTTAACTATTAATATATATCTTTTTGTTGCATTGTGTGGTAAAGGAACATCATTTTAGGCATAGATAAAATTGCAGTGGTAATGGAGTGGAGTGGGGGCAATGTGCAATACTGAAGTTTCCCGAGTGGAAAAGCAGACTGAAATAATGGTGTCATCTTTAGTCTCTCCCTCCAAACAGATCACCTCTACAGATAGATTCACACCTGAATATAAACGTTGTTGTCATTCATAAGATCCCGTTTTCTCCTGCTGGCTGTTTTGAAGGATCTAGCCCATGCTGCTTCATCTGCACTGCGATATCAAACAAGTAATCATAACACTCACACCTAAAATTAAAAGGAGAAAAAAAGTGAAATGTAAAGTAAAGCTTAAGTCTTACTATGTTTTACGAAAATAAATAGTTTTTTTCCTTGAGCTTTACATCACCAATATGATGGTCTGACTGGATACCTCTATCTCTTTCCATTACTGTGGTATGGAAAGTGTCCAGCATTTTTGCTACATGATCCTGATTTGCTGCATTTCCATCAGCAAATAAAGAAGTAAACTCCAAAAATGGGACTAAGGAAGACTACACAAACAGTACTGTCAGGTGTCATATAAAAGCAAAGATTGCCTGGAGGTTTCATATGGAGAGGGACTTGTCTATATGAAAGGAAAATGTTAGGAACCCTATCAGCCAGCATTGATGTGAAAGGAAAACCAAGTGGTGGAATCGCGTATGAACCCAATCTCAAAAGCTCCCAATACCTTCAGTGAGGCTACAACTTAATGTTATGAATTATTGTTACTGTACATGGGTTGGAAATATACATGACATTAAGGTCATTAAGATTTTGAGGTACAATAGCAAAATATACCATATTCCTAAATTGTACTCACATTGTTTTGGCTTTTTCCCATGTTTCTCCCCATACATAAACTCCATGACGTCTGACCAATACAGCACAAGAGTCTGGGTATTTTTCCATTGCATGTGCCATTCTCTGCTTGAGATCCTTCTCTTCTGGTGTGTTCTCAATAATGGGAACCACTAGTGTATCATCATATCTAAAAGAATGATTAATGATTAATGTTCATGTATTTAAAAAAGCACAGTGTTTGGATATACGAAGCTTTTCCCTAAGAAAGAGATTCTCCTTTGACTGTGTAAAGATGTTAACAAATTCTCAACACCAGTGATTTCACACTCTTCTCTTGTGAGTCATGCTGTAACATTAAGAACTCTCAGGAACATCTCTCCCAAACACATGCTATGCTGGCAATACCTGAGCTACACTTGAGGCACAAAAAGAAAGTAACACTTTAATGTATTAGGTGTAGCTGTTTGTTCCTGTACCACTTCATAGTTGGGTCCCTTTGCACATTTTTTCAGACTCTCTTCATCCTGTACTGGCATTACCTACAAGCTTTATCTCATATTAAATTATTTCAAAGAATGACATAATGAAGAAGGAAATGAAGCTGTTTGCTGGAGAGCAGAAAAGATGTAGGTAGTCCAAAAGCCCCTGAAAATAAGATTATGCTGCTAAGGCATATAAATAGAAAGTAGAGTTAACACATGAAAAATAAATTCTCTGTGCTGGAATCATTGGTGGGCTATATATGATCTTAAGAGAGCCTAAGAACCCCAGTTACAAAGACAAGATGATGCATGTTACTCAGTGGAACTTGCCTGGAGTTTCTTCTGAAGGAGGACTGGGATATTTGGCATTGCTTGAACCTTAATTGACACTGGAAGAAACTTGTTTAAATGTCCCCGGTTCAGATTTATCATTGAGGTCACACAGATATTTCATGAATGGATGCTAGTAGTACTTTCTTTTATAAAACACAGAGAGAAAGTAACCGTAAAAATAAAACACCTTGTACTTCAAATCAGATATTCTTAAAATTAAAAAGTCCCATCCCTTACAGTTTTCAATGCTGATGCTTTCCCAAGGAGGACTATAAAAATAGTCAATAAATAAAATTAAGTGATTTTTGTAGGTTTACTTTGACTCTTCCATATTCTGATCATTAAAATTAGATTCGGAGTGCTACTAGTGAGGCCAAATGAGCTAAAGGATTGGTTTCCTAGGTTCTGCCTTCTACTTGGACATGAGTCTGGAAGCAGGTATAAATACCAAAACTAATTCCTAATCATAACCAGAAGCTTTTTAATCAAGAACTAGTATCTATAAAACCCCAAGATGACTCTGAATGAGTTAAATACCTGATATCTCTTTAGTTTTATTGAAATATAAGCAGCCTACATTTAGCCAAATCTTTATATAAAAAAACTTGGGAAAATCTGAGACTTTCAAAGCTATTTACTACAGATCTAGTTCTCCTTCTACTGAAGTCAGAGGTAAAAGTATTCTGGCATCACTGGAATCATATTTAGGCCATCAAATACTTCTGGTTATCCTATCTGTAGCATTTTCCTGGATAGCTTCCAGAAAAGGTTTAGGTAATCAGAAACAATACATTGTCAATCCCTTTCTTGAAAGCTCCCACTCTGTATTATCAAATTTCTTTTGAATTCAATGGGGAGCCTTGTGTGAGGCAAAACAGTAGAATTGGTCTAGCACGGAAGCATATGTACTTAGGAACCATGTAATCTGGAGCTTTTATTTCTTTAGTTTTTCTGGTAAATTAACAGGAGGACACGGGACAACTTGGAGATATAGAACCCAATAAACACAATGTCTCATGACTAGCGCTTAGGAATGTTTGACAATTCAAAGTGCACAACCAAAAAAGAAATTGGTTGTGGATTTTTTTAAAACCAGTGTTGTTAGACAATTATTTTGCCACGTTAAAAATACAAATGCTAATGCTGACAAGAAGGTAAAGCTGGCAAGTCAAACAAAACTGAGTAAAATATGCCCAGGCATAAAATTGCATCCCAGACATATGGCTTGCTCTCTTGCCAAAGGGCAATAGTTAGTTACAAAAATTAACATCAAAAAGTGGAAAGAATTTAGCATTTCAATTTTTCATCTAATTGTCACATATTATATACATCTTGTTTGCGCATCCCAATTCAACTCTCTGTGGGCGGAGTCCTCAAAACAAGCCATCACACATAATTTGGAATAACTCAGCACTTACCTCAGAGCCCATCCTTGAAAAGTAGTAACATTATCTGTAATGAGCTGTTTATTCTGAATTTTCTTTCAAAGTCTGTCAAGTAAAACCTGAAACCCTCTACACTCTTAACATGGCCTAAACTAGCACAGGCAGTGATATGTGAAGTCCACCCAAAAGTAGTTTGTACATTATCAATCCAACCTAATGTTGGTTGGCTCCAGTTTCAATTTAACATTATATAGATGTTTTAACATCTCTGTTCTTGAGGTATTTGTCAGGACATAGCTCTTTATTAGGTTTGTTTCTGTAGCTCAACAGACCACAGTAGCCTTGACGTTACAAGATTTTATCTCAGATCTCTTCCATAGGCTTGAGACCTTCCTAGGGAAAGCCAATGACTAGTTTATTCCAGAGGTCTTCTTCCTTCTCATTCCTAATACTTTATATGACACACTTTGACACACATAACTCAAATGACTTGTCATCTATTTATATTGCTGAAAACAAATGATGAAATAGCATGCCTCTTTTCATAAATACAGAGAAGTACCGGTAATATCCTCCTGAAGTACACTTCTGAATTCCTTTTATCATCTCCTGATGGGTGATACTGAACTCGCTCCCTGGGTAAAGAAGGGTAGCCATAACAGCAGCCTTGGAATGAGTATGGATCACCGCGCCTGCCCCTAAGAAGAGAAAAAGAAGGAAAAAAAAGTATTTTTAGAATTAATTTTAAAATGCATCTATTAGGAAAATTTTATTCACATGCTTGATTCATTTTCTTTGGCTAGGCATTTTAGCAAGTAGTGATCCACTGTATTAGCCAAAAAATTACACAGAAACCTAAATAAAGCTATGAGAGAATTACTTATCTATAAAGAATAATCATGGATCGCCTTTGGACACTAGTGTTAACTTTTAGTTACTGATAAGGTTACAGGTGCAGGTTAGGGGTTGACCTGCTGAGAAGCAGCTCTGCAGAGAGAGACCTGGGAGTCCTGGTGGACAAGTTGCCCATGAACCAGCAATGTGCCCTTGTGGTCAAGAAGGCCATTGGTCTCCTGGGATGCATTAAAAAAAGCATGGTCAGCAGGCCAAAGGAGGTCACCCTCCCCCTCTACTCTGCCCTGGTGGGGCCCCATCTGGAGCACTGTGTCCAGTTCTGGGCTCCCCAGTTCCAGAAGGACAGGGAACTGCTGGAGAGAGTCCACTGAAGGCTACAAAGACGATCAAGGGAATGGAGCACCTCTCATGAGGAAAGGCTGAGAGACCTGTGTCTGTTCACCGTGGAGAAGAGAACACTGAGAGGGGAATTTCATGAATGCTTATAAATATCTAGAGGGTGGGGGTCAAGAGGATGGGGCTAGACTCTCTTCAGTGGTGCCTGGCAACAGGACAAGGGGCAATGGGCACAAGCTAGAACACAAAAAATTCCATCTCAACATGAGAAAAAACTTCTTTACTTTAAAGGTAACAGAGCACTGGAACTGCCCAGAGAGGTTGTGGAGACTCCTTCTCTGGAGATATTCCAAACCTGCCTGCATGCATTCCTGTCCAACCTGCTCTGGGTGACCCTGCTTTGGCAGGAGCGTTGGATTACGTGATCTCTGAAGGTCCCTTCCAACCCATGCCAGTCTGTGATTCTGTGACAAATTCAAGGAGAGAAACTACTTGCACAAATTCAAGGAGAAACACTACTTGTACATTTCTTTACATATGGCAGTGACTGAAAAACTCTATTAATTTTATCAGAATTCTGAGATTCTAATAAATTCCAAAACTCATTTAGGAGATATATGTTTAAAAACTTTTACTTTTTTGTTTATGCTAGTACTTTTCTTTTTCTTCCTAGGCATGGTCAGGCAGGACTTTCCCTTGGTGAAGCTCTGCTGGCTGTCTCAAATCACCTCCCTCTCCTCCGTGTGCCTTAGCATATAGCTTCAAGGAGGATCTGTTCCATGATCTTCCCAGGCACAGAGGTGAGGCTGATGGGTCGGTAGTTCCCAGGGTCCTCCTTTCTACCTTGTTTAAAAATGGGTGCAATGTTTCCCTTTTCCCAGTCACTGGTGACTTCACCTGATTGCCATGACTTTTCAAATATCATGGAGAGCGGCTTGGTAACTACAGCAGCCAATTCCTTCAGGTCATGTGAGCTTCTTGTGCAGGAAGATTAGAAGAGACTCACTGAATCCTTTATAAAGTAACAGATGTAAATCTTACACAAGAGCAAGAGTTTTTTATTACTGTCCACCTGCAAAAGAAGTTTCATACTTTTTTCACCTATCCATAATTTAGAACCTTTGGTCACAGCCAATGGTTGTAAAAGGTCTAAAACATAGTTACTGGATAGGCAAAACTGCTGGTATAGAACTGCTGTAAATCCCCCAGCTCCTCTCGCAACCTACTAATATACTGCACTAAAAATTAGTGCCAAAAAGATATAGCTACATGAGAAGATTAAAAGGTAAATGACACTCACAGGATGTTACCACGGGTTACCTTCTGTTGTACATATTCCTTTGCAAATCAATTTATTGTATAGTTTCATGTTAATTTCACTGTAACTTCCATGTATAAAGAACATGGTATTGAATTTCAATTTTGTGGATATATATATACACAGTGTTTCAGTCACCACTGAACTAAAAACATTTGCAAAGCACCTCTCATAGTGTAGGCATTCATGAAAAGAGGTGTGCACTGGCTTTTCTTCAGTTTCTTGTGAGATGGAGGACCACTGATATCCTGTTCATTCATGTCACAAACAAACATATCTTCTGGCTGTCAGAAAGAAAAAAAATATTTTGACCTATGATGACCCGAATAGTTTTGTTTTCCTTCTAGGGAGCCAAATATATACACCATATATTTAATATCAAATGTGATTTTAACTTTGTAAAAGTGTTGCAAAGTACCACATTTATTCTTGCTCCTAATACTATTTACTGATATTGTGTAATGTGTAATTGTGTAATTAATATTAGGTACTGTTTTAATTCAGACTGCTGTGAAGCAGGTATCTGTAAAACTAAAATTTTCTCAGGAGACAACCTGTATTTAAATAGCAGACAATAAATTACAAGGAAAAGCAGTAAATGATTCAATAAAAAAAATGTAGATGTACTTTTCCTTCCCCCCTTAAAGAACCAACAAAGGACATAAATATATTATATGTAGGTTTAATTCAACTTGTAGAACTATTTTTTTAAACCTCGCTTTTAGTAGCTTTACATGAATGTCACCTTTGCATCAATTCATAATAGTCCAAAGAATCGTTCAGGGCAGCAACTAAACTTCCTTCTTTAATGTTACTTTAAAAATCAGCGGGAAATATAGTTGCGAGAGATCTCCTTACTCACTGTGCTCAATCCACTGTTACTGCTAGCAAAGAACAGACCATCACAGTCCTGCCACATTATACTTTTGCCTGCCTTACTTGCCAACATCCCTAGCGAGCACTGTTGTGAAACCCCAAGTTCCTATCAGTGAAGAGATTCCTTTCACTCTCATTGTATTTACCCTGAGAACTATAAAACAACAAATCCTTTCCACATATTATTCTATTCCGGGGGAGTTCCTGCTGTCATAAAATAGTTATCATTTACCATTCTTCTCTCCATTTATATCTTGGGGTTTTTTTGGAAAGGAGACAGGTAGACAAAGCCACCTTTTCATGGGGAGAGCCTATCTATTTACTGAGAATATCAAGACAAAGATTTGTAATCACTCAAATGAAAATAAATAGAGATTAGGTGTTAATGCTTAATTACATATGTGCCACAGTAACTTTTGCCATTCAAGCTTGACAAAGAATAAAGTTGGACTTCAGTAATTTTCAAATCTCAGTCTTCTGCGTTAGTTTAAAGCAAAGACATCATCAAGACTAATCTGCACTGGTCGCTGAAACACATGCTGACTTGCTATGCTAGTGGAGTACTGGGCAAAATTCTCAGTTGTTTCAATCAGGCAATCAATAGTATAACACGTTTCTAACTTCACAAAAGGAAAAACGAAACTCTCAACAAAGGTACTATCATCCATCTCAGATGAGCTCTGAGGCAAAAATACAGTTCAACGTACCTGTATTCTTTCCTTTTGGACTCCTGAAGGAGCAATGTAGATTTCATTCCTAAGAAAAGTTACAGACAGGGAAAATCAATAAACACAAGGTTCTCCAACTGCACAGGCATTAGAGCTCCCAGTTCACTGAAAAGGAAATGGCAAATCTAGCCCCTCACAATTCAACAACTTTCTTTCTCCTTCCATAGATTAACATGTAGATGGTTTTTAAAATAGAACCGAATCATATCCGGGCATATGAAACCTCTGACTTGCATGGGTACAAAGCCATGCTTTCAACTTGAGAAGAGATCTGAAACACATGTAGGAAGTGCAGCCTTATTTTTCCTATAAAGAAAACCACACAGCCTTCCCCTGCAATAACTCTGAACTCAAATCCCCAGAATTCAGAATAAAAATGGAACAAGAGAAATTGCAAGCGGATACTGATCTATGACAAAACCGGTGACAAAACTACTACTTAAAAATCCACAGACTACCTATTAACAATATTAATTATCTATAGTATTCTACAATTTTGGGTTTTGCTATAACTATGACAAAAACACGTAAACATGTTTTTAATGCATTTCCATATTTATTTTTATCAATAAAAATATAACACTCATTCAATGCAATTAAACGATTGAAATTCAAGTAGAAGTACATCACTTCTTGCAAGGTTTACAAGACTATAAAAAAATTGATTAGAATTAAAATTATTTTAATACGATATCTGAAATATTTTCAAAAATGGCAAAAAAGTATCAGATTATCTCTCTCAATTGTAATCACTATTCCATTTCAACAGTAACACACTAAATTCAGGAGCACAGAGACATCTAGTGAATAATTAGTCAAGTTACAGATACATTTCCTAAGGACCACAAGGTGTTTATGTTTCTGGACAAGAGCACTTAGAAGATCAACAAAGCTGGTGAGGGGTCTGGAGCACAAGTCTTGTGAGGAGTGGCTGAGGGAGCTGGGGGTGTTCAGCCTGGAGAAAAGGAGGCTGAGGGGAGACCTTCTCACTCTCTACAACTCCCTGAAAGGAGGGTGTAGCCAGGGCAGGGGGTTGGTCTTTTCTTTGAAGTAGCAAGTGACAGGCTGAGTAGAAACAGCCTCAAGTTGCACCAGGGGAGGTTTAGAATGGATATTAGGAAAAACTTCTTCACTGAAAGGGTTATCAAGCCTTGGAACAGGCTGCCCAGGGAAGTGGCTGAGTCACCATCCCTGGAGGTATTTAAGAGATGTGTAGATGTGGTGCTTAGGGACATGGTTTAATGGTGAACTTGGCACTTTATGGTTGGACTCTATGATCTGTAGGGTCTTTTCCAGCTCTTCATAGTAGTAAAATGGCTGTGAAGCACATAGAAATGTGGCTTTATCATATTTGTAATTTTTAACATTCGTGAATTAACACTGGCAGCATTGCATTAATTTAGTCTAATTCCTTTGCATGAGCAAGATGATCGAGAGCACAAATGATAGAGAAATCAAGTGGTAGTTTGGTTACTAATCAAAGATGCATTTTTTCTTAAGACTATTTTTTTTTCTTTTTAAAAAATTAATCACAAAGGGAAAATCTGATGATGAAATACAGCCTTTGAAATATAGGACACTTGACAAAGAATTCTAGATCCATTTTTAATATGCTATCCCACATCCAAATTGGCATTGATATTCCGAGTAGTTGATATGAACTGCACAGTGAGTTATGCTGATTAGGATTAGCTTGTAAAACCATTTGTTAGAATTTCAATCAAATTTCAGTTGTTCTTTCACTATTTCCTATGTAACAATTCTAAGCTAGTCTGATCTCTGCCCCATAGCTATTAATTTTGAATCATAGCTACTGTTACTGTAGCTATAAAACAGTACATTCACATAGATTACTATTCCTAGACCAGGTACAACATCACTACCAACTCAAATATGTATTTCAGTGTAGTCCGAGCAAGCAAGTTATAGAACTGCTGAGGAAAACTGTACTACTACGTTAGTGTATTCTCTATTTGTCTTGCCACAACCAACATGAATCACACTGAAATGACAAAGAAAATAGGCTACATTTAGCTCCTGATGAGAAATCAGTGCTAGACTAATTATTAGTTTCCAGAGACAAAGAACTATAAAAACAAGAATTAACCCTCTTATCATTCCTCTCATTATTATTATTGCTGTTGCTTTGCTTGTAAAATCAAGCAGGGAAGTGAAATAATCTTCTCAAAGCCATTAGAACAGCACAAACATTAGCATTTAGAGCCTTTAATTCATACTATATATATATTTCATATATTTGAACAGCAATAGCTGCTTGTGTCAGCATGCAAGTGTACATCAGAAAAATGAGAGGTCAGACACTTTCGAGTGTCACAACACCCTGTGTCTGGGGACAGAATTGCAGGCACTGTGCAAGGTGTTTTGCAGAATGAAGACTTCTCTTTTTTCAGTGGCCACTGAGAGGAGCTTTGTCTCCATTAAAAGCTTGGAAAGCATGAATAGGGGGAGACCAGCAAATTAAAAAGCAAAGTGGCTCTCCTTAGTAGTGGATACACACCAAAAATTGTTTTGCTGTTACCTGTCCTGCTTCAATTACATGTTAAGAACATCTCCTTAGAAATGATGTCAGTAGAACAGTAATTTCCTTTTTAAAGAAAATGTCTTGCCTGCAAAATATTTAGGGTGGGATTCACCTCATCTAACCACGGGCATTTGAAAGCCATGTGCCCCGTGTAACCCACTCTAAATTCCATAGTCAATGAAAAGAAAAAGGGGCAACCCATTGCTCCTTAGAGACAATGCACCTACCTTAAACAAAGATAGGAAAAGGACAAGAAAAACGTCACTCTGAAGCTGTGTCTCTCCACTGAAGGGACTGCAATGATTAATTCAGGCTAGCCACCGCCTTCTACATGATTAAATCTGGCATACTGTTCATTTCTCCCTCTACATTATTGCTCACTCTTGACCTTCAAACATTTTTCGTGGAACTGAAATCCCCTCACCAACTACTAAATACAGCCACTATCTCTCTCTCTCTAATCATCACATTCTTTCTTTTCGACATTTACTTACCCATGTTTCAGGCTGATTCCTCCCCCAGTTCCTGTTACCCAGCCTAAACCATAAAACAGTCGACAAAGCTCTGGGATAAGATTTCTTGGATGTAACTTTTCCTAAAAATAAATGAAAGAAAGAAATTAAAGGCCATCAGAAACATCACAAACCTAAGAATTTCAATTCTGAAATTGAGTTCTGAAACTCCGTAGATTATAACACTCCTATAGTTGTTTCTTGTTTTCCCTGTTTGATAAATCTAGACATTTACTGCAAAATTCATATTCATGAGTGATTTTCACCACTTTAAATCATTAAAAAGAATTTTTAGAAGTTCAAATTCAGAAGCTACTTTCATCAAGAACATACAAAAATAAATATAATCAAGGAATTTCACTATTTTTTCTGAAAAATGCCAGGATTATGAAGCAGTCCTCAGAGTTTAACAGTATTTTTCCAGGATCAGTGGATACTGACTATAATCATAAACTATCTAAACATTTCCTGTTTAAAATTACTGTTAATAAAAATAACAGTTCTTTCCATAACTAAAAAACAGTACTTGCTGTAATAACTCGGGAGTAAACATGTGTGAAAGCAGTAGGCAACTTAACACAATTACTCTTTGTCAAATCTCAATTAGCAGTACTTCTAAATTTGACTTTTAAGTTGAAGTACAGATGCTGTTGGTTATCTCTTCCTTCATATCCACAACTCACAATCTGGCCCACTAGTTTCCTGATAAAGGTAACAACAATTCAGCTTCTTTACTGCTACGCTGTTACCATCTTAGCCTAAGTTCCTACATGCTGTTAGATATGAAGGAAAATTCCACAAATTTCCATGAACTAAAAGAAGTCACTAATTTTTCAATCCACTATGTTATTCTTTTGAAAAAAAAAAAATTGCTTATAAATTTCTAAACAGAAACTGACTGAAAGTATTCACTGAAAATTTAGAATATTTTCCAGCAGTCAAATCTTTTATAAAAATTATTATTGTATTCTGCAAGACTGTGGTTGCTCAAGGCAAATTAGCTTTTTCAAATTTTATTCATATTACTGTACCTAATATTATTTAAAATAAAACAACTAAACAACAAACCCACCTACCCCAAAAACCCAGAAAACAATGTGGATCGAATGTAATGGAAATCAAGGTTGACACACTCTACTTGTTGAACAAACACATTTGTAAAGGTTTTGGTAATAATTTTCAAAAGGTGCAAAACTGAACTACAATGTGGATATTTTAAGATATTACAGTAAATAAACAGTGTCTGAAATACATCTCTCCCTTTCATAAATTGCTCAGAATTCATACATTTTCCTCAGAAATAAGCACAGACTGCATAGATAAAATCATACCATTGACATTTCATACTGACGGGTGTAAATCACGATGAGGTTTCTTTGACTAGCTAGCTTCTGTACTAGCAAGTACAGACCTCCAAATGTAACTGACCGTTTATGGTGTGCCTTTTTTATGTTTTGAAAATTTTTTATTGCAGCAATTAGAAGTTTTAATAGTTTTTTTTTTAAATGACAAATGATTAGCTCAGCTTAGTTATTTATGCCCATGAAAGGACACTTCCACGAGAAACGTTTGTTTAGCAGCAGGAAGGCACATTAGAGGCAGGTATTCTGTTAACACCCACAGAATAAAGAGAACAAAAGCAAAAGGTAAGTAGTACACACAAAAACAGGTAGGCAGTTACTTAGTACCAATACCTTTGCTGAAACATTAAGAAAAAAGTGCTGTTGTCATTGTTCTCTCCCCCGACCCCAATACTGCAGAGTCTCTTAAGTTGAAGACTGAGTGATCCTTGATGGTCTAATGTAAGACCGTAAGACCTAAGTAAAGGGGAAATGGGATTCTGTGAGCCCCTCAAGATTGTCTCCTAGCCCTTTGAATCACAGCAGGCAGAGGCTTTGTTTAAGGCGGCCCATCTGAACAGACAGACCACTTGCATCTTGTGGCAGTTGCTACAGGAAATCGTAGCAGTTGGTCTTGGATTTGCAATCAGGCGTGGGGAAGTGGCAGCAGCACGGGAGAAACAGGCACGGGTGCAAGGCAGCAGCAGTGGTTCTGAGGCAGGAGACAGAGAAGGTGAAGTGATGGAGACCCAGCCTAAGGCAAGGCTGACAAGGTTTGGAAGCTCCTACTTTAACCTCATCTTAAAGCTTCCAATGACAGTGAGCCACAAACTCCTTTAATCTGTTTAACTGTCCCAGGTTAGAAGTATTTTCCTAATGCCTAACCTCAACTTTGCTTGCTGAAACTTAAGTTTGTTATCTCTTCCCAAACAGTTATGGGCATAAAGAAAACATTATTCCTTTTCATCTCTGTGACATTTTACATATTAAGACAAGTCCATTTGCTCTTTTTTTTTTTTCCTCCTTTTTTCGACTAAGCAGATTTTTTCCCTCTTTTCTGACAGGCCACATTATCTACTCTGGTGATGATCCTCATCTCCCTGTTGTCAGCCCACACTGTTCTTGATGCTGGGGCTGGTCTCTTGGCCAGCTCCACACACAAACAGGACAGGCATTTCAAGCCTCATCCTGGTGATGCTCCCATACGCTCTAGCACAATGTTTTCTTTGCTTGACGAAGCGCAACACCGCCAACTCACATTCAGACTGTGGTGATTTACAGTAACGAACAGTTACCAGACTACAAAACCCCCAAACAATCAAACACAGGAAAAAAAAAACCCAAATCAAACCCCAAAAAGCCCAGAGTTACCATAAATAAACAAATAAAGGCCAAAATGTCCTGCAACAGCAGCCAGACTGGCAGCATTCTGGGAAGTGCTATATACTCTGCTAATTAGTAACTACGAAGGTTACTAATTACTAAGGTTACAAAAATAGTCTCAACAACTGCAATTGCGAACTACTACCCTGGAGCACCTGCTGACCCGAAACGCCCTCAGCCAGGCGACGGGCAGAGCCTAGGGCCGACAGCAGCTGGCCTCGGCGAGGCCCAGGCATGCCAGCTGGGCCGTTGCTGCTTCGCCGTCCCGCCCCGGGCCTCCACGAGTCCCTCGCAGCCGGAGGGGACCCCAGGGCACTAGGCGAGGCCATACTGGCCGCCGCTGGGCTGCTTAAAGGGGACGCTCCCGCCCCGCTGCCGAGCCTTGCGTCCCTTCAAAAGCCCAGGCGGCCTCAGGGACAGCCACTGCGCCCGGGGCCTGCGCCGGGCCCCTCGTTACCTGCGCGGCGTCGCAGTCGTTGGCGGCCGCAGCCATGGCGCCGGTCGGACGGCGAGCGTAGGGGTCCTTTCTCAGGAGCTTCTTTTGGGGTTCGGGCGGGTGCCTGCCGAGCGCTCGCCTACCCCCCGCGGGCGGTGCAGGCTCTGCCCCGAGGCGGAGGCGGACTTGCTGCGGCGGGGTAGAGACCAACCCTCCCTTTTCCCATCACCAGGTCGGGAGAGTAGGAAAGGGCCAGTGGTAGGAGTAGCTGGAGACGAGATGCGGACGCACCCTGGGGGCAGGCAGGCAGGCAGGGCTGGAAGAAGTGCGGGTGTGTCTGCGGTAGGCATTTGTATCTGGCGATAAGAGGCAGTCAGGCTCGAGCAGGCGAGTGGCTGAGTGCTCACGGCTGGTGCTGCGGCAGGGGTTGCCGCTGTGCCAGGTGCTGGGCGGCAGGGCGGGGGGCGTTAGTGAAGCCACTCCTCCGCGCTGAGGAGGCTCGGGTGCGGGGTGAGGGGCGTGCCGCTTTTTTTTTCTGCTCAGGCAGTGAGAGGGGCAGCTCTGGCGCTGGGGAGGGTAAGGAAGGGAGCAGAAGCAAGATGGCGGCTTCCTTGTGGCTGAGCTGCGGCGGGAAGGGGGCGGCCAGGCTCCTGGTGAGGGGGCGGCCAGCTCTGGGTGCTGGCCTGTCTTTCGCCGCTCGGGGAGGCTGGAGGCGTCTGCATGAGACTCGAGAGCTACGGGGTGAGTGATGGGCTGGATCCTGCACCCTTCGTTGTTAGTCGGGGGTCTGCCCTCTTGGCGTACTGAAGGTGTTTGTGGAGGAGCTGCGACGTTAAGTAAGGAATGAGGATAGGTGGTGCGCGGGGAGAAGTAAAGGCGGTGCGAGGTGGTGGGGAGGTGCGAGTGCCTGGTGCCAGCCAGGTGGGTGGCAAGGCCGAAAGGGGCGTTGATGTACTCAGCAGGAAAGGCCGATTGGGAAGTGGGTGAGAGGCTATGGAGGTGGGTTAGCTCGGTAGGGTGCTCTTTGGTTTGGTCTTCGGAGGTACTGGCAGTACATCAAGAAGGGTATAGCTGATGGGAGTGAATTCAGAGAGAGCCGTGATAATTATTAAAGGTCTGGAAAACGTGATCACTGAGATAGAAGGAATTGGAGTCTAGAGAGGAAAACAGATTGATGGGAGATTAAGCTTTCAAATATCTAAATATTCTGCTGTGGATAAAAAAAAAGTCCTTACAATTGAAAATAGTTTAGTGCTTTCTAAGCGTAAGTATAGTTAACCTCTGAAAAGACTTTTTTTTTTTTTTTTTTTTGAAGCGGAGTTTGGATTTCATACAAATCAATCTATGGGGCTATGGCAACAGCCTTTCAAGACAACTTCTCTTCTCAAGACTTTGTTACAGAATTACCAGGCAGATGGTCTACTTACCTTCCGTATTTTCCTCTGTCTCTAAGAGATGTGGGAAGAGTCTTAGGAAAACATGATGAAATGCCCAAAATGAAATGTAGTTTCCTCTTTACCTACTTCATCTGTTAGTTACAATATGTAAAATATTTAGACAATAATCAGGTACATTGTTATTAGGTATTGGTTTGATACTGAGCATAAAATACCTGAAGTCTTTGATTTTTAAGTGCACTTATAAAGAGGCGAGCTCTTGCTAACCTTGTGTAATAAAACTGTGCATTCTATAATGAAACTCAGTAGTAGTCTAGAAAGTTGTTAATAATTTTGTTTTAGATCTCAGTATACCCTTCTTTCTAGCACTGGTTGTCTTTGTTGCTTTGCAGTATGAAAATCTTTTCCTTTGCAAAACCTGCTGTGTATGATATAGAGAAACTATCCTTTATCTTGAAACAAATGTTATTTTCAAATTTTATTAGAAAAAAATCTGCTTTCTCCTTCATAAAATATGTTTGTCCTTTTGTCCAGTGCAGGATTAGCTATCTCTGTATTAGTCTTATTATCTAGCTTAAAGATATCTTGTCTACAGTCCTCCGAGGCAATCTAGTGTAGTACTTTATATCTTTGTGGTATGAAGGGCTTATTTAATATATAGCTGGAGTTAAATTTTTAATTTCGGATATGGAAATGAGTGACACTTCTTTATCTTCCTTACAGTAAGATTTTATGTATTAAGGTGGATATATCACACCTTTAACTTATTCCTCATTAACTTGTTTCTTTGAACCATCTTAGTATTGCTTACTTGCTTTTCAAGGTGGTGCATATCTCAGTGACACCATTTTTCTTCAATGTTTATTGTAGTCTCTAAAATGAAAACAAAGAGAAAAACTTGTAACTTTCTGGTAAAATACAGCTCCTTTGGACATAAAACTCATTCTTGGTTCCTAGTTTGAGAATATATGGTGAAGTCACTTTTGTTTTAGCATTATTCTTATTTCTCCACTTTCTGTTTCTGAAAATGCCACCATTTTAAGTATTGATTTATGGGGATCTAGTGTTGTTTGTCACTTAAGTTTTTTGCTTCTCTGTGTGTTTCTGTCACTCTGTAGTGGTGGTAGGAGGGAGAAAGTTGTTTTGCATAGTCAAAATGATTAATTCAGAATTGAATTTCTATTTTGTTGATTACAAGGAACAAAGAAAAATGGAATGAACCTTTATGTTAACAGTCTGTCATTTTTTCTTTGTTTTTAATGTTTCTTAATCTTGCCATGTCAGGTTGGAGTAAATATTTCAATTCTCTACTGACTGTGAAGTATGGCTTGGGACATCATGAAATATCTCTCAGGTGGGGCACATTAAAGCATTTGTCTTTAGTTCATTGCAGGTCTTCTGGTTTGACAATGCTGTAGCTGTTTCCACATCAATGGAGGTGAAAAAGAGGCCATGAACCTGTGTTACGCTGAATAAGTTTAAGTACAAAATCCGATTTCACTGAGATTCTCAGATTGTAGTTAATAGGATGCTATAGAGGTCTACCGATCTGCTCTTCTGTCAGTTTAATACACAGCCTAAACATGCATAGAATCTCTTAATGGAAGAGAAGGAAGGAGGCAGAAATGTCATGCCCAGACTCAATTCTTAAAATGTGTCACCAAGAACAAATTCTCTTGCATACACAGATGGTTTTCTTTAAAATAGCAGCTACTGTTTATGTGAAGTTTTTCTGAGTCTTTCTCCTTTTTTTTTTTAATCAGATAATTGATATTACATAACAGTTACTGATGATAGCTGTAAAGTTAATGGATGGTGACTGGGAGTTCAGAATTTTCATATGTTCACGGCTCTAAATTGTATTGTGCAGATGAGCTCTGTCTGGAGAATTGCCAAAACTTTTTGCTTACCCATAATGAAAAAGCAACAATATTTACTTCCCAGAGTGCTTGTAAGGACTGCCTGTACAGTGCAACTAACCTATGTGAATCCAGTGACTCCTTTTATTAGCACAAGTTGGTTTTTTTTTATTTAACAAGGGAAAATATTATTTGGTGAAGGGAATTGTTCATTGTAAGATTGCTTCCTTTTTTTAGAGACACATTTAAGCCTGGTTTTTGGATATGTACAATCATTAACTGAAAAGTGACTAAAACAGCTTTTAAAGGAGACCATTGTTGTAGTAACTGTTCTTGTGCTGCTGAACAAGCCTCGTAATTTCAACACTACTGAACTTATCTGATCATGGGCATCTTTATGCATGAGCATGAAATGCATGCATGCAGAATGGATAGGTTGGTGGATGAGAAAGGAGTGGAGGAAATGGAGCTGAGGTGCACCTCATTTTTTCCTTTCCTTTGCATAAACACTTGTATTGTAGTTCCACAGTAGCTTTTACTCAACTTAAATTCTATCCTAGTTTTCCCACTGCCCATGTTGGATGTTTATTTTGTTCATACTGTTGTATGAGCTGCCAGATCAGGAAGCTAACCTGACTGAAATTGTATTTGGTTTTGTGATCAGGTTAACTTCCAGCAAAGTCCATTGCCCAGTCTGGATAACTGAGCAGCAGCATGATTGTTAGTACTATTGGTGGTATGAATAGAAGTGTGAACATGAACAGCTGGGGCAGAAGACTGATAAGCTCCGTTTGGTTGTATGATGGATTGATACTAAGTCAATGTGGAACAAGAGGCATGGCTTGAAACTTTTTCATAGAATCATAGAATGGTTAGAGTTGGAAGGAACCTTAAAGATCATCAAGTTCCAACCCCCCTGCCATGGGCAGGGACACCTCCCACCAGACCAGGTTGCTCAAAGCCCCATCCAGCCTGGCCTTAAACACTTCCAGGGATGGGGCAGCCACAACTTCCCTGGGCAACCTGTTCCAGTGTCTCACCACCCTCACAGGAAAGAATTTCTTTCTAGTATCTAATCTAAATCTCCCCTCTTCCAATTTAAAACCGTTACGCCTTGTCCTGTCACTACATTTCCTGACAAAGAGTCCCTCTCCGGCTCTCCTGTAGGCTCCCTTCAGATATTGGAAGGCTGCTATAAGGTCTCCCCAGAGCCTTCTCTTCTCCAGGCTGAATTTTCCCTGAATTGGCCTCATTCAAAATGCAATCATTGTGCTGCCTGGCAAAATTAGATTTCTGATACATTGTAGAGAGAAGAAATGCCTTTCTTGTTTAAAAAGCACTTTGATTTTGTAGCTATGAAATTACTAACATTACTTGAATGCTTTAAAGTAAATGTGTTCTCTGGGAGGTTTTTCAATGAACTTACTGACTGTATCTGAGCTCCAGACAACTAAAAGTAATTTGAAATTGAGCTTTATAATCAGTGCCACAGCATTGCCAAGTCTGTTGCTGAAATCCTTTTCTTGTGTGTTACTGTAAGGGATGCTGTAACTACTATAATTTTGTTGTATAATTTTGTTTGCAGTTCAGATCAGGCTGCATAGAAGTCAGGAGAAAAAGGAAGTTCTGTGAAAAGTAATAGAAATAAAGCAATTTGTTGGTATGCTTTGTTCACTTTTTTGCTGCCATGGCTATCCATGTTATCAGTGTTATTTCTGAACATAATGTTCTTCCCTAGATATCTCCAGTAATTTTTAAATTGAGCTAATTTATTACTATTTTCAGTGTCATGTTCTTTCAAGTCCTCTGCCCCCAAGATTTACTCAGTGTCAGGAATATTTTTCTTTCTTTAATATGCCAGCAAAAGCAGCCTAGAAATAGATTTTAAGTTTTGCTGATGAGTGTAGGAGTTGGGAGAGGAGGGGAAAACAAACAACCCTGCATGTGGTTTTCCATTGTACGGATAAAATCTCAGCTCTCTGCTGGTTCAGTTTTTATGTGTGTATTTACTGAATAACTTGCCTGCTGCAACTGACTAGAAGTTTGCAATTAATTTTCTAAATAATTCATGCTAGCTTTATGCCTTATACCTAAGTTGCTATTTAACAATCAACATTCAGCTGTAGTTACCACAAACAATAAAATAGATGAAAAATGAGTATCACTCCCATGTGGGAGATTACAGCAGAATTTGCTAACGCTTAGCAACTGTAAGTAAACTAATACATCATAGGTCTTAATTTAAAAAGAAAGTATCTGTTAGATTCTTTTTTGTTTCAATCCATTTGGGAAACAAAATGTTTCCATGTGCTTTTTTTTTTTTGTGTAATTTAAGCAGTATGTTGAACTTTCAGTGAACAGTTTAAAGGAAAACTTCTATGACATCAGTGGTCATCTTGCAATATGTTCGAAGTCTGCAGGCACAATTCAGAATTTTACAGCCAGATATTCATTTTTCTGAATGCAATCACCACATAGAATAGTATAATATTTATATGTAATTCTGTTTTGAAGTAAAATGTTAGCAGCCTTTCAGGTAATAGTAAAATTTGTTACCCAAAACTTGCAAGGTCTTGTATTTAACATCTTCAAAGAAAGTGGAGCATAGGGCTAGCTTTCAAACTTATTTTCCTTACAGTTTCTAAATATATTTACAGATTCAAGGATAGAATTACACTGCAGTGTTTCCATAGGTCGAGAAGGGAAAGAATGCTATTTGAGTTCTAATACTCTATGTACAGCATAAAACATGGAACTAGAAGTGGAAAGGTGAACATTGTTTACTCTTGTTTTGTGATGCAGAGTGAACTATTCTGCTAGTACTTGGATTTACATCAGTGGCACAGAGGTAATGTTATCTCATTAAGAGGGTTTATATTCTCTTGCCTGCTGAAGCTGTTGGGTAGCCCTCAGCTCCCCATGTCTTCCCAAACATGAGTAGTGGAACACTGTAGGTTTTTTCCAAAAAATAATTTTCCTTTGAGCTATACGATATATTGGCCTTTCTCAGGTAGCAGAAAAGTTTTCAACAGGCCTTTTTAGTTGCCTGGGCCTTACAAGTCAAATATTCTGTGTTCCTGGTGGAAAGCTAGGGAAGAATGAAGGAAAGGGGGATTTTGTTGTTTTTTTTTTTTCTTGTATCTTGTGACAAGTGGGTTGATTATGTGTGATGTGGTTTTATTTTAGTGTGACTGTTAGTAGTAAGTCATTAAGTGCCTGAGAAGACTGTTAGCCTACTGTATTTGCTATTAAAGACATAGTCATATACCTTCTAAGGTCAGTTTGAGCGCTGCTCCTCAATTACAGTTAATGCTCTTGCAGTGAGGCACAATAGTATAGAAAATGGACGTTTGTCTTTTTCAGATTTGGCATGTGCCTTGATTTTTGTATTCTTCCTTGTGCTTTGTATCCTGTGGTGGTTTTTGTGAGTGTGTTTTTTGGTTTGCCTTTTTTTTTTTTTTTTACCACACTCTGTGTGTACTTGCTGCTGGATCTTCTCTCCTAACTTGATCAAAGGAATAGAATTGACTGTTTTGTGGTAGTTGCTCAATTTTGTACTTATGCTAAAGTATGGAGCATATTCTGGGAAATGGATCAAGTGACTCTACTGAAGTGAAACATGTGAACCACCATGTTTAAAAATTAATATTTTTTCCTCATTAGAAATGTGGAATGCTTTCACTTTTTTTAATGAAGTATATTCACTAGTTCTAGATAGTCCTTGATATTTGTGGAATATGACTTCAAAATCATGTTTTGATTGTCAAAGTTGACTTGTCAAGTTAGACAAATTAAATGGAGAATACTTTTTGCATCCTGTAATGTATTATTTTTCTACTTGCTGTAACTATTTTGAGTGAACGTATAAAGGGTAAAGAAAATTGCAAACTCATGCTTTAATTTGTAGTATTTGAAAAATGATTATAGACAAAACATGATTTTGTAAAAGAACACAGGCATTCACAGAATAATACAGAAAAAAATGTATTAAGAATGGGTATGTTGGTTGAAGATGAGAGGTTGCAAGAAGAAACTTTTAAAAGAAAATCTTTGGAGATAATTCAAATGGGAACTGTCAGTGTGAAGAGGAACACTGTCTGGATAAATTTCTAAACATTAATAAGTAATATTAAACTGACAAGCTTTTAAGTACCATGGAAAGAATAGATCAATTTCTAGGACTGATTTGGAAAAGGAAAATTAACCTGGGAGTAGAAGGCTCAGACAAATATGTATTTTTCCTCATGCAGTTTTCTGGGAACGTGAACCATGCATACACTGGGCTCACTTCCACAGCTGAAGTGTTCTGCGGAGCATGATCCTGATCATGTTGTTCTCCTGGTGACTTGAGGGAGCAAATAACTTGCACTCTGCTCTTGATGCATTTTAAAGTGTCAAGATCGTTGATGGCTGCTGACATTATTAGAGGTTTCCTACAATGTTTCCATTGCACATTTGAAAAAAAATAGTCTTAGAATGGTTTGGTTTGGAAGGGACCTTTTAAAGGTCATATTGTCCAACTGCCCCTGCAATGAGCAGGGACATCTTCAGCTAGAGCCCTGTCCAACCTGACCTTGAGTGTTTCTAGGGACAGCACATCTACTACCTTTCTGGGCAACCTGTTCCAGTGTTTCACCACCCTCAGTGTAAACAATTTCTTCCTTATCTGATATGAATCTACTCTCTTTTAGTTTAAAACCATTACCCCTTGTCTTGTCACTATAAAAAAAAAAAAAAATCTGTTCCCATCTTTCCTGTAGACCCCCTTTAAGTACTAGAAGGCCACAGTCCTGTGAGCCTTCTCTTCTCCAGGCTGAGCAACTCCAACTCTCTCAGCCAACCCACACAGGAGAGGTGCTCCAGCCCACTTATCGTATTTGTGGCCCTCGTCTGGATGTGCTCAAACAGGTCCACATCCTTCCTGTGCTGAGGGCTCCAGAGTCTCCAGAGCTGGGTGTAGTACTCCAGGTGGGGTCTCACCAGAGCAGAGGGGCAGAACCACCTCTCTCGACCTGCTGGCCACACTTCTTTTGATGCAGCCCAGGATAGAGTTGGCTCTCTGGGCTGCAAGCGCACGTTGCTGGCTCATGTCCAGCTTTTCATCCAGCAGTACCCCCAGGTCCTTCCTGGCAGGGCTGCTCTCAATCCCTGCATCCCTCAGCCTGTATTGATACCAGGGGTTGCTCTGACCCAGGTGCAGGACCTTGCACTTGGCCTTGTTGCACCTCATGAGGCCCACTTCTCAAGCTTGTCCAGCTTCCTCTTGAGATGGCATCCTCAGGTGTGTCAACCACACCACTCAGCTTAGTGTCATCTGCAAACTTGCTGAACGTGCACTTGATCCCGCTGTCTAGGTCATCGATGAAGATATTAAACTGTACTGGTCCCAATACAGACCCCTGAGGCACACCACTTGTCACTGATCTCCATCTGCACATTGAACCGTTGCCCGCTACTCTCTGGATGTGACCATCCAGCTAATTCCTCCTCCACTGAACAGTCCACTCATCAAATCTGTATCTCTCCAATTTAGAGAGAAGGATGTTGGGGGGGGACTCTGTCAAAGGCCTTGGAGAAGTCCAGATAGACAACATCGGTAGATCTTCTCTTGTCCACTGATGGAGTCAGTCCATTATAGAAGGCCATTAGGTTGTCCAGATAGGACTTTCCCTTGGTGAAGCCCTGCTGGCTGTCTCAAATCACCTCCCTGTCCTCTGTGTGCCTTAGCATAGCTTCAAGGAGAATCTGTTCCATGATCTTCCCAGGCACAGAGGTGAGGCTGACAGGACGGTGGTTTCCAGGGTCCTCCTTTCTACCTTTTCACAGAATCACGGGATCTTCATGGTAGGAAAGGACCTTTGAGATCGAGTCTAACCATACACACACAAAAGACCCCCACAATCTCGGCCACTAGAGCATGCCCTGAAGTGCCACATCTACATGCTTCTTAAATACTTCCAGGGATGGTGACTCAACCACCTCCCTGGGCAGGCTGTTCCAGGGCCTGACCACTCTCTCAGTAAAGTAATTCTTCTTAGTATCTAATCTAAACCTCCCCTACCGCAACTTCAGACCATTTCCTTTGGTCTTGTCATTATTCCCTTGGGAGAAGAGGCCAACACCCATCTCTCTATAACCTCCTTTCAGGGAGTTGTAGAGGGCGATGAGGTTTCCCCTCAGCCTCCTCTTCTCCAAACTAAACATGCCCAGTTCCCTCAGCCTCTCCTCATACGACTTGTTCTCTAGACCCCCTCACCAGCTTGGTGGCTCTCTGGACACGCTCCAGCACTTCAATGTCCTTGTAGTGAGGGGCCCAGAACTGAACACAGTACTCAAGGTGAGGCCTCACCAGTGCCCAGTACAGAGGCACCTTCCCTACTCCTGCTGGCCACGCTATTCCTGACACAGGCCAGGATGCCGTTGGCCTTCTTGGCCACCTGGGCACACTGCTGGCTCATGTTCAGCCAACAGGCAACCAACACCCCCAGGTCCTTTTCTGCTGGGCAGCTTCCCCAAGCCTGTAGCGCTGCATGGGGTTGGTGTGACCCAAGGGCAGGACCCGGCACTTGGCCTTGTTGAACCTCATCCCATTGGCTTTGGATCATTGATCCAGCCTGTCCAGGTCCCTCTGTAGAGCCTTCCTACCCTCCAGCAGGTCGCCACTCCCACCTAGTTTGGTGTCATCTGCAAACTTACTGTGGGTGCACTCAATCCCCTCATCCAGATCATCAGTAAAGATATCAAACAAGACTGGCCCCAAAACTGAGCCCTGAGGGACACCACTGGTGACTGATCGTCAACAAGATTTCACCCCATTAATCACAACTCTCTGGGCACGGCCATCCAGCCAGTTTTTTACTCAGTGAAGAGGTACCCTTTTTTTAAAATAGGTGCACTGTTTCCCTTTTCCCAGTAACTGGTAACTTCACCTGATTGCCATAACTTCAGATATTTGGTAACTACAGCAGCCAATTCTTTCAGGGCTCTGGGATGTATCTCATTGTGTCCCATAGACTTCTGTATATTGATGTTCTTCAGGTGGTCTTGAACCTGATCTTCTTTTACAGTGGGAGGGAATTTGTTCCCTAAGTCCCTGCCTTGTGGTCCATCCACTAGAGAGGTGTGGGGAGAGAGATTAAATAATAGTGGAAATAATAGAAATACTTGAAAAACTATGTAAAGTCTTTAATTCTACTGAACCTCTGAAATATTTATGGTTGAATACCTACGTTGTCTTACTAGTGGTTTATTCTTCCATAATCCTGTATCAATGTGAAAGACAAGGCCAGATTTATTGGATGTATTAATCTTAATGAATTACAGGACAAGGGTGGTCACTTCTAATTTCCTTAAATCTTTGTATATTTATTGAAGTTTAACTTCTGTTATTGTCTTCTCTGAGATCTTAATCATGGTTACTCTTAGAACTTGGAAGTAAGGAGTAATGAGAAGCATTTTCACTCTAGGTGACACATGCTTTTCCAATCAAAATTCTTCTAGTTTTTTTCCATGCCTTTTCTCGTCTGGATAATGAGGAAGAAGAAAATAAAGGATCAATTTCTAAGTTTTTTTAAGCTGTTCCTGTTTACTCTAAGAAAACTCTTCCCAAATAGTATCTAAAAAGATGTATTTATTTGGTTTCATAACTATCTTTAAAAGTTCAAAAAGATACTATCTCTTGTATTACAAGCTGTATGTCAGAATACTACTTTGGTATACTGGATCAAATGACAAGACATGTAGTGTGCTGTGAACCCAAGGAATGTGCTGTATCATGAGCCTTGTCCTCAGAAGAATCTCAGTTACATGGCACACAGCTTGCTGCTGTGCAGTACTACTCCTGTCTGTGTTTACGAAGCAGATTCAGTCAGCTGGCAGACTGAAGTGACCTGCTGCCTGGCTGTGCCTGGTAGATGGTGTTGCAGGGCCAGAGAGGTTGTGGTGGTGTGTTGCTTAAATACATTGGACTTTTCAGATCTTATTTGGCTTGTCAAGGAAAGAAAAGGCATGAAAGGCAAGAATTGACCTGCTCTCTGTCTATATAGACACTTATCCATGTGAAGGATTTCTATAATGAGAAATATTTCTGAAACTAGAACTTAGGCAATTTTAGTCTGCAAAATACATATAGTTTCCTAGCAGAAAGGATAAATAAACATAGCAAAAGTTTATCAGTGAAAGAGGTGGATCATCAGTGTCTTGAGTACTAGGATTGGGGGTCTTTAATAAATTAAAAGATACGCTTTTACCTGTCATCTGGAAAAAATTCCACAGACTATGGCAAAGAACAGGAAGAGAGGAGAAAGGAAGATGTATTGTTTGTGGTGGGTTTTGATAAGATCAATGAAACTTTCAATCTAGGAATTCAGATTCCTATTTCTTTTTTTAATGTTTGAACTTTGGGGAAATTGGATTATATGCTTGGCCTTGGCGTGCTCTTAATATTGCAGATCAGCATTAATACAGAGGTCGTAATCAAAATACAAGTATCTAGCCTTTGGCTAAGAGTTGGAAAGGATTCTAACAATTGGCTAGATGTTTTCAGCACGATTACACCCCAGTCTGTCCTCACACTTGCATGCCCATGACTAGAAGCCTGAGGATGGGTAAGTACTCTTGAGACAGAACAGAAGATGCCTGCCTGGCTGGTACTGTTCTGGTCATACATTCATAATCTGACATGTCATAATGCTGACATACTGCATAAGTAGGAAGAAAAACTATAGTGAATACTACTGAGGAATTTGTGGGTAGAGGTATACCATCCTCTGTATCACATCATGGTTCAGCAGTGAACATCTGTCCCTGTATGTTAGGGAGGGTTACGAATGTCAAGAGCTAATTGAGGGTAACAGTGGGGTTGAGTGCTTATGGGTAAGAATCAGGGGGAGGGCCAGCAAGGCTGATATCCTGGTGGGAGTCTGTTATAGACCACCCAATCAGAATGTAAAGATAGATGAAATATTCTATAAGCAGCTGGGAGAGATCTCAAGATCGCTTGCCACTGTCCTGGTGGGAGACATCAACCTACCAGATATCAGCTGGACACACAATACAGCTGAGAGGGAACAGTCGAGGACGTTCCTGGAGTGTGTCAGGGATAACTTCCTGACACAGCTGGTGAGGGAGTTGACTAGGGAGGGAGCACTGCTGGATCTGCTGTTTGTAAATAGAGAGGGACTTGTGGGGGATGTGACAGTTGGAGGCCGTCTTGGGCACAGCGACCATGACATGATAGAGTTCTTGATTCTCAGGGAAGCAAGGAGGGGAGCCGGCAGGACTGCCATCATGGACTTCTAGAGGGCAGATTTTGGTCTTTTCAAGAGCCTGCTCAACAGAGTCCCTTGGGAGGCAGCCCTGAAGGGCAAAGGAGTCCAGGAAGGCTGGGATGGTTTTCAAAGAGGAAGTCTTAAAAGCGTAGGAGCAGGCCATCCCTATGCGCTGTAAAATGAGCCGTTTGGGGGAAAAGACCGGCCTGGCTGAACAGAGAGATATGGTCACAACTCAGGGGAAAAAAGGAGAGTTTATGGCCTTTGGAAAAAGGGGCAGGCCACTCAGGAAGATTAAAAAGGTGTTGTAAGGCTATGTAAGGAAAAGATTAGAAAGGCCAAAGCCCAACTAGAACTTAACCTGGCCTTGGATGTTAAGAACAATAAAAAGAATTTCTATAAATATATTAGTAACAAGAGGAGGACTTGGGAGAATCTCCATCCTCTATTGGATATGGGAGGTAATGTAGTGACAAAGGATAAGGAGAAGGCTGAGGTACTTAATGCCTTCTTTGCCTCAGTCTTTAGTAGTAGAGTAGGGGGTTCCCTGAGTACCCAGACCCCTGAGCTAGCAGATGGGGGCAGGGAGCAGAATGAAGCCCCCGTAATCCCAAGGGAGGTGGTGAGGGACCTGGTCCAACACCTGGATATAAACAAGTCTATGGGGCCAGGTGGGATCCACCTGAGGGCACTGAGGGAGCTGGCAGAAGTGCTCACTGAGCCACTTTCCATCATTTACCAGCAGTCCTGGAAAACTGGGGAGCTGACTGGCATCTATCAAAAGTGACGGCCGTCCACAAGAAGGGGGAACTCAGACCTGTCAGTCTGACCTCGGTGCCTGGGAAGGTCATGGAACAGATCATACTGAGTGCCGTTATGCAACGCATGAAGGACACCCAGGCAATCAGGCCCAGCCATCACGGGTTCATGAGGGGCAGGTCCTGCTTGACAAACCTGATCTCCTTCTATGACAAAGTGACCCGCTTGATGGGTGAGGGAAAAGCTGTGGATGTTGTTTACCTGGACTTTAGCAAGGCCTTTGATACAGTCTCCCACAGTATCCTCCTGGAGAAACTGGCTGTCCATGACTTGGATGGGAGTACGCTCTGCTGGGTTAAAAACTGGCTGGAGGGCCAGGCCCAGAGAGTGGTGGTAAATGGAGTTAAATCCAGTTGGCGGCCGGTCACGAGTGGTGTCCCCCAGGCCTCGGTTTTGGGGCCGGTTCTCTTTAACATCTTTATCAACGATCTGGACGAGGGGATCGAGTGAACCCTCAGTAAGTTCGCAGACGACGCCACGTTAGGTGGCAGTATTGACCTGCTGGAGGGTAGAAAGGCTTTGCAAGAGGGATCTGGCCAGGCTGGATGGATGGGCCACGGCCAATGGGATGAGGTTCAACAAGGCCAAGTGCCGGGTCCTGCCCTTGGGTCACACCAACCCCATGCAGCGCTACAGGCTTGGGGCAGAGTGGCTGGAGCTGCCTGGCAGGAAAGGACCTGGGGGGGGGTGTTGGTTGCCTGTCGGCTGAACATGAGCCAGCAGTGTGCCCAGGTGGCCAAGGTAATCGTCTCCCTCTCCTCGGTACTGATGAGGCCCCACCTCGAGTGCTGTGTCCAGTTTTGGGCCCCTTACCACAAAAAAGACATTGAGGTGCTGGAGCGGGTCCAGAGAAGGGCAACGAAGCTGGTGAGGGGTCTGGAGCACAAGTCTTGTGATGAGCAGCTGAGGGAGCTGGGGGTGTTCAGCCTGGAGAAAAGGAGGCTGAGGGGAGACCTTCTCACTCTCTACAACTCCCTGAAAGGAGGGTGTAGCCGGGGGGGGGTGTCAGTCTCTTCTCCCAAGGAACAAGTGATGGGACAACAGGAAATGGCCTCAAGTTGCGCCAGGGGAGGTTCAGATTGGATATTGGGAAAAATGTTTACACAGAAAGGGTTATTAAGCATTGGAATGGGCTGCCCAGGGAAGGGGTTGAGGCACCATCCCTGGAGGGATTTAAAATACGGGTTGGCATAGTGCTTAGAGGCATAGTTTAGTGATATATTTTTTTCAGAGTTACGTTGATGGTTGGACTAGATGATCTTAAAGGTCTCTTCCAACTCTAGATAATTCTATGATTCTATATCAGTACCTCTTGCTCAGTTTCTCATGATTGCAGCAGTTTTGGCCTGTTTTTGTGTGTGTCTGTGTGTGTGTACTCTCCTCTGGGCTTGCTTACATCTTTCCTGCCAAAAAAGCAGGAAATAAGAGGACAAGTCTTTGAGACTTGTCTCATTCACTTGTGTGCTGGAGTAAATCAGAGGCTGTGGCACAACATTTTAACCAAGGTTTTTATCAGAGGCACCCTGATGGGGCAGAACTAAGCATATGCAGGGCTATGTATGGAAAGCCCCCCAAAATGGAAATGTGGTTTGGTTTAGTACACGTCCCCGTGATACACAAGAGGCAGGGATATTACCTAGCTCAGCTTTGAAATTTATGGCATTTGGGGGGAGAAAAGGAATAAAAGAAACCACAGTTTCATGCTAGCTGCTGAATTTCTTTCTCTAATGTTTTTTATAAAGCTCCTTTTTCATTCCACACATGATAGCTTGTGCATTGTTGGAGCTCTAAGCAAGTTGTAGATTTTTTTTTTTTCTGTTTACATTTCTGTTGGACAAAAATGATATAACACTGTTTCACTTGCATGCCCACAGGATTGTTCGGTAGGTCAGGCTGAACTCAGGGGTACTTGAAACAGTAGTTTGCATTTTTTTAATAATGCACTAATATTTGGTCGTGGAGGAAGTTTCCATTAAAGATTAGTTGAATCAAAGCTGAAGCAGCATGAATATTTAAAGCTGTCTTCATCAGATCCAAAGTTTCTACATCGTATTTTTACTTAAGACAGAGTTTAATTTGCTTAATACTTCGTATTATTTATGACTTCATACTCAAGTTGGCCCTTGTTCTCTGTGTAACTAATATGTTCTATAGCTAGTGCCTTGTTTTCCTTGGTGCTCTTGGGATTCCGTGCTTGGTTGTAAGGTTTAAAAAAGAGCATCATAGTGAGTCTCTTGTTCAGTCATCTTTCAGATTCATGCACTTTTAGTTTCATTTGTGTTAAGCAGTTAACTGAGAAAATAATTATATTGAGAAAATATTTAGTCTAGACAATCATGTGCTTGTTTTACAGGTACACCTGGTATTAAAGTTCTCATGCCTGCACTTTCTCCTACAATGGAAGAAGGAAACATTGTGAAATGGTTAAAAAAGGAAGGTAAGATAGCAATTTTTTATGGCTGCGTTTGTTGTAATTCTTCATCTATATAAATCTATTCTGTAAGAATAAGATAACTCTTTCTGTATTAGTATTTTGAAGCAAAATGTTTGGTATATGGATGGTGTCATCTTGAACAAGACTTGCTTTGAAATTGTTGGTTCTTGAAACATTTTTCCTTTAGTTGTCTTCCAAAAAGTTGCATTGATCCTATTTTTAAAGAATTTCCACTAGAATGTTCCAGGGTGTAAGTATGTGTGTTCTCATGCTGATCAGTAATGTTGGAACTCTGACTTTGGGGAGAGGCTTTCACTATTCCGCTGTGTTACGAAATAACATGAAAGAGGTGGTATTTTTGTAGTTGCTATTCAGGGCTTACTTTTTTAGTATCTACATTATAGTATATATTTAAAGCCAATAGAAAAATTTAAATTACTTTCATAACCCAAATTCCAAATGGGGAAATCTCTTTCAAAATAAAACCCAACAACAAAACCCAAAAAACCCAAAACAAAAATCAAACTGCTTCTCAAAAAAAAACCAAAAAAGAAGGCCTAATAGCCTTGGTTATCTTAGGTTCTCTGTGCTCTGACAACTGAAAAGTAATGTAGTTCTTTTAAAGTATGTTGGAGCAGCTAGATAAATAATCTGAGTGTATGTTTTGTCGTCACATAGGTTGTATGTAAATGAAAAATGATCTGCAGAAGAATCAGCAGTACCTGGTGTGCAAGGAGACATTTTTCCCCTCTCCTACCCTCTCCAATTTAATATTAAAACAGGATTTTGACTGTAGTTTTGGATTCTAGGTAGCAGTTGTCCATTGGTATAGGATGCGTTGCATAGTTTTAGATGACTGTAAGGAATATATCTTGTTCTCAGACATTTTCTAAAGAGACGAACACATTTGGAGAAAAGAAAAATCTCTTAAAGCATACTGTCTGACAGACACAATTTGGTGAGCTAAACGTCTGGTTTGCCTGTTCTGCCCAGATAAGCCATTTCCTTTGGCTTACTTCATAAGTGTTGATACAGCCTCCATCATTGTCTTACTGGAGTTCTTTGCTTCAGTACATTTTGAAAGGTGGCTAGAAGGCAACTTGTTGCTCCAGTAGTGGAGATGACCTTCTGCTTGTAACGCTGCTAGTAGGAATTTCTGCAGAATTTGCTAGGAACAATATGGCAGTCTGTCTGTAAAAAGTAGTTGCACCAATGCTCTCGAAACTTGAAGCTTTAAGTAGTCAAGTATCAAGTCCGAGATTATATAGAGAGAAAGGAAAGATCCAAAGTCTTTGTTCTATGCAGTAGTTGTCAATAATTGTAAGACGGTAAAAATCAACAGTAATCTGTTTCACAATAAATATAGCATTCAAAATTGCAAGAGAAAGAAGAGAAGAGAGCACAATAGGATTTAAAGTAGATTCCAGTTTACTCCACAACGTGAATGAATCTGTTTTCTTCACAAAAAGGTCTTAGGACACAACAGTTCTACAGTGGTTTCTCTCAGTCTTTCCACTATACTTCCACCCCAACACAAAAGGAAGAAAAAGCTCCACATCTGTTTTAATTAAATTAAAACAAAATCTTAATTGATGGTTGGCCTCTGAGAGAAAACTATTTTAGGATTCTTAGTGCTCTACTTTATATTTAGAGACAAGACCAAGACTGAATATAGTATATTGCATTATTTGGCACATCTGTGACCATAATTAGTTCTTGCGGATATTTTTTTCCTCTGCAGTCTGGAAAATAAACATAATGACAACATTAAAAAAAGTGAAGATAAATTTTGAAGTAAAAAAGCAAAGTGATTTAATGCTTATACTCCTGTCTGCAAGGGATGCTCATAACTAATATATAACTCGTAACTACATACTTCTCCAGAGAGTTGCCCATCTAAATGTAGTGGCATTACTTAATATAAATGTTTGATAATCCCATATCCAAGAAAATAAAGATTTTAAAGTAATTGACAGTAGAAAGCTGATTATTGCATATGAAATGATTTTCCCATTGTACAACCAGCAGGGGTCAGTAGAATACTATTTTGACAGGTTTTCTGCTCTTTGTGTAAATATCAAATGGTTTCATTTTTCAATTTCATAGGATGGACAGATGATTTCACTACTGCAGAAAAAAAAATGCTGAATTTAATTGATAGCTTTACTATTTCTTGCTCATAGTTAATGCAGTTTCATGTTGATTTCTGTGGGTAATAAAGGTTTTCTCATAAAAATAAAAATTTGTTTCTAAAAACATACTTATTATGTAGGAATTTAATGTTGATGAAAGAGGATAGATTGACAGCCCAGGAGACTGAATTCCTCTTGTTATTGTGGGCAGGAAACAGAATAGCCAACAGTGCTAGCAGTTTCTTTGTGTGGTGTAACTGCTGCTTTCTGAGACATCACCTCCAGGGACTTCAGTCTCTATGCTCTGTCAACTTCAATTTGATTTGCAAAGAGTACATCGAGGAATGCAGTCTGTATCCTGCGAGTTGGATACTTGTCTGTCAGTAACAGAGCACGCAGGCTACTGAATGTCAGTTGGGTGTGATCCCCTAGAGTGAAACTCGGCTTTGGTAGACGTGTAGCGAGGTGGGGGTTGGTCTCTTCTCCCGTGTAACAAATGATAGGACAAGAGGAAGTGGCCTCAAGTTGCTCTAGGGGAGGTTTAGATTAGATATTAGGAAAAATTTCTTCACCGAAAAGGTTGTCAAACTTTGGAACAGGCTGCCTAGGGAAGTGGTGGAATCACCATCCCTGGAGGTATTTAGAAGATGGGTAAATGTGGTGCTGAGGACATAGTTTAGTTGGGGGCTTGTCAGTGTTAGGTTGATGGTTGGACTCAATGATCTGAAAGATGCCTTCCAACCTAGATGATTGCATGATTCAGCCTAGCTATAAGGACTTAATCATTAAAAAAACTCAACCAACCAAACCCCACCCGGGATTTTGCAAGGGCATTAATATGTAATCTCAGAAAGCTGCCATTCAGACAGCTTCTGTTGCAAATACCACTCATTAGAAAGTGTGAGAGCAAAGATATGTTCTGCAAAAGTGTTCTTTCCAATCTTGGCTCTCAGGAAAGCTGACTGGTAATTGACATCAAAGTGAGCATCGATTAGGAGCTATCACAAATTTTGCAATCTCTAATGAAAATAACTATGATCCTTTTCTATTGTGCTTGGGTACTGAAACAACAGATTTTTTGAATGCTGCTGTGAAATACTCTTCTTAAAATTGCTTTTAATCAATTGCCTCCAAACTTAAGACCACTTCTTGGCTGCAGAAGTGAAAGGAAAACAAAAAAAAAAGTAGTGGAAAAGTGGTTTGCCCAGTTCTCTGAAGACTTTTCCTCTTGCCTTCCCCGTGCAAGGGAATCCTTAGCTTGCTGTGAACAGCCTCGCCTACCCAAGAAATGTCATGTGAGACAAACACATGGATGAAGGTGTTTGCTTTGGCTGACTTGTGCTGTTGGAGCTACTGCTGCAGGTTGCCTAGCACTGAGGTTTCATTTTAACGATGCAGAATCCTTGCAGCCTGATTGCAGGTTGGGAGAAGAGAATAATTAAGATACAGAGTTAAGCTCCTTTTTGCTTGCTTATCTTAGCTCTGCACGTTACAGAATTTGCCCAACAACTTGATTTCTTTACATCTGTGAAGTACTTACTTAATGATGTGATATAGGGGCTACTTGAATTAATGATCCAATGGAATGAGAACACTGGTATACTGCCTGGAATTTTGACTTCCTGTATTAAACTGTTTATGCTCTAGTTATTACAAGGTGCAGTGCAGCAGTTAGATTGTTAAATCAAGAAGATCAGGTGCTACTTTGTGTACTTCCCTGCCAAGTTTGGTTATAGGAACATTGATGACTTATAAAATGATATAAGTGACTGAGCTTTGAATGTTTCCATTGTTTACTACTGCAGAGATCACAAAGATGATACACTGCTTGTTTTTTGCCTTCCAATTCAGGTAGTCCTGAAACAGGAAGGAATTATTTAACAAAAAAAAAAAAAAAGCGTTTATCTCTTACCTAAATACAGGTAAATAACCTGCACTAGGTTTATTCTGATGCTGAAGTACAACAGAGAGTAATATCAGGAATTCAATACTTAGATAATACTGTTGCAGCGTTTCTGGTACTGGGGAAATATTAAAATTTTATCTTATATAAAAATTGTAGTCATGTGTTAGGCTTGTATGTACTGTCCTTATTTTTTAGTGCCCTGTAAGGATAGGGGTATCATATTTTGTTGGAGGCCAAAACATTCAACTACCTCAAAGTTTTTCAGTGTAACTTCAATTTTAGTGTTGGCCATCTAGTCAGTATTGATCTGCTGAAAGAATCCAGACCTGTAATATCTTTATCAGGTGCTAGCAGATACAGAAATTCTTCAAAAGCTGAGAAGAGTATACTTCAAAATTAATCATGGATTTGTGTAATGTAGTGAAAACTTCTAACACTTCTGCATCTTTTCATTTCACAAAGCAAGTATTTTTCTAAAAGCTTGCAGACATGCTTTCCAAAGAGATTAAAGTTCCTGATTTTATTATTTGAGTATCTTTAATTGTGTAGATACAAACTAGAGAACTTTGATACTTAAAGATGTTGTTGCCTGTGACCATTGTCTTAAAAAATTAGTTTTAAATAGCTTGCTTTGACTTATGGCTAGCAATGAATATGGAAGGCTCAAGATTTTATTCGTAGCAGTGTTACTGAGCGGTTGTGTTCTGGAAATAAATTTCATTGTGGGTGTACTTCCTCTTAGAAAACTAACTGCAAATATCAGTATTTGGAATACGTTAATGTTCTGCTTGCAGCAGTTTGTGTCTCTGAATCTTAGTGTCTTATTTGGAAATGAAAAAAAAAAGAAAGATACAATATGATAAATAATCATGGGGGATCAACTAGCTATAGAATATATTAAAGAATGTAAAATGGCTGCATTATATGGATAAAGATCTTCTATCGTTAAATAGATCTGAAAGGAAGTTTAGGCTAAGTGTCCTTAAGTTCTGTTATATTTTGCAGGTGAAACAGTGAATGCTGGAGATGCATTGTGTGAGATTGAAACAGACAAAGCGGTGATTACCATGGAATCAAGTGATGATGGTGTATTGGCTAAAATACTGGTAGGGATTCTGCCTGTCTGAGTAGGATGATGTAACTTCTCGTCAGACTTTTTTAGCATATTGCCTCAAAAACTAGCTAAATTTCCTCCTGCTCCAGCTTTCAAAATAATGTACTTATTGCATTTCTAGTAAGAAATATTTTCTGTATTTATTTAGTACATGTACCAGACTACTGGTACATGGTACATGATTCTGTATATGTTTAATTTTCAGTTAACCTGATTATTATGTTGTTGTTTTGTATGTTTTGCACCTTATGAATTATGTCCATTAAATATTGCCATTTGACATGTCTTACTCTGAGTTACAGAAAAACAAGTTACAATCAGTAGTTGGAATACAGAGTTTTGGGTGGTACTTTACTCAGAATGTGTGATCTCTGTGCTAGATTATCTTATGTTGGCCATTGAGGATGGAACATTATACAAGATGGGCTGACCCAGAGGATAATTCTTAGAATTTTTAATTTTCTGTATTCTTAAAATAAGATTGATTAGGCTTTATATAAACAACAAGAACTGGGATGAATGTGAAGTTCTCTGTACGTAATTTTGGAGTATTTGTGTGTATGTGCATATATAAGAGGTAATGCTCAGTTTGTTTAGGTTCCTTGTTTGTGTTTGGCTTTAAGTCCTGTTCTGTACCAAGATGGAAGCAATAGCTACTGAACTACAGAGATCTGGATGAAGGATATAGTTCTAACCCTGCATTGCTTAAGGTCTGCTTCCCAGTTCTATGCTATTCTATACATACTGTATTCTAAAAAGACAAGTCAAATTCTGCATCTTTTCTCATTTTCCTCTTTTCTAACGTTTTTGAAAAATGTTTCTTCTTTCAAAATGACCTCATGTTAATTCTCATCAGATTTAGAAGGGTGGGGCTGTAATTCTGAGGCCTTCTGTTGCGTTTTCTGAAAGCTCATATTTGATGCTTAAAAATTAAGGGACACTATTTTTCTTGTCCATTAAATATGTATAATGGGAAATGTATTTTAGAGTTTCTTATCTATAGGGAGGGCAAAGGAAATTATTAATTGTGTATAAAGACAGGGAAAGGATTTTCAATATTCACTACTGTTTCTGAAGTTTTCCCCAAAGAACATCCAAATCTGTGGAGTTCTCTTATTTATCCTGTGAAGGCTTAAACTGTCAGCTAGCCTCTAGCACTTCCAACAAAAAGACTGGTATATTTTCTTTTTTTCCTTTTAGAAATTGGGTAGATAACCATGGATAATCTTAAATATGATTTTGCAGTGAATTAGCAGTTTCATTAAGATAAAACAACTTAAATGCAATTGTAGTAAACTAGTTGGTCAGTCACATAGGCAGCTAAATAGGGAAACAAGGTTCTACAGCATAATATTTCTCAGGTTTAATGCATATACTGATATATAAAGGGCTTCTTGCCACGCTTAAACCATCCTACTTATGAGCTAGTGTCTCAGAAAAGTTACAAAACACTTTGTATTGTTCAAACCATAACATACTGAAGAAATCTACTTGAATCACTGTGCAGCTTCTTAGCTTTTTTGGTGGTAGACATGTTAAAATGACTACTAGTACTGTTATTTTGTCTTAACTCTGAGTGTGTGACAGACACTTTCACTGTTTTGGTATGCAGTATATCAGGTTTAGTTGTTCCAGGTTTATTAATTTAGGTTGTATTCTTTTTGTTAATGGATCCTTTGTGTCTTGAAGCATTGGTGTCCAGCACTGTAGTGTTTGCTTTTCTCTGGCTTCTTAGCCTTGCTGACCACCTGGCTTCTTGGCCAACCAATTGCATCTGCAAAGTGCTCTTGAACCTGGTGTGAAATGGGCAGCAGGCATGGCTGTTTGCCTTTACTTAGTGCAGCCCAGCATGATTTTGTGCAGAGGGGATGCCCAGCTATGCAGCTGTGTGGTGCCACTCTGTTACCAGGTTACTTTTCCAGTCAATGTAGAGGACTTTTGTCTATTTGGGCTTTGTATTTATTTACTGTTGTAGCTTCAACTGCAAGTTTTCATAATTCAGCTTGTACATCAGAGTTTCAACTCCTGCATTCAAAATACAAAGAATGTGCTATTAATGTTTGCATGAAAAGTCTGGTTTTAAATGACTTGCCCTGTATTGTGAGGGAACAGAAAGTATTAAATTTCAGTTCTGGAAGACAAGATTCAGTCGTCTTTGATGATACTTCCCTTTCAATTCTTTGTCTCATTCTTTATGTATCTCTTACATCATAAGAAAAACCCCAGCCATAAATGAAAGGCTGCGAAAAATGGTGAAGCAGAAATGTCCTAGAGATGAAACTCCATCTTTTTGTATAATCTTGATATAGCTTCATAGAAAATGGAAGAAGTACAAGGACATGTTATTCAAGCCTAATGATACATATATAGAAATTGTGCTGATTGAATGTTTGACTTTCCAGCAATATAATAGTGGGTTTTTGCTGTTCTTGTATATGGAAATCATTAATAAAGCTGTAACATAATTTTTGTTGCAAACCACATTTTCCAAATTTTCATGGTGCTTATAGGCTAGTCAATGCCTCATTTGAGAGAAAAGAGCACACGTAAATTATAGTCTGTGTTCCTTACTCTCACAAGACTCCAACTTTGTGGTTTGCTTGGGAGGACTAGAATTTTGTTTCTTCACTTCTTATGCTTTTCTCTCCCAAACTCCTCACTATTTGAATTTTTCAGAGCAGTCTTGTTTCCATGCTGGTGGAGTACTGCAGCTGTTTCTTCCCTCCCTTCACAATAATTAAACAATAGGGTGAATTGGAATTTTGAATAAAATAAATAAAAAATTATGATAAATTGTTTTGCCATATGTGTAGTAGGTTATTTGTCAAAGTGTTTAGTCAAAATTATGTCAGAATGTTTAGTCATCTGTCAAAATATTTGTTCAAATTGGTATGTTGAGAGAGAAGGGAGTAGAAAAAATGTCAAGATTGAGATGTGGGATTTAACAAGATGAGTGGAGTGAACTTGAAAGGGAAGATTCTTGGCTAAACCGAGGTGGTGGTTCAGAGTGAAGATACTGCAGTTACAGAATTCTCCACTAGGAGAATAGATCCAAGACCCTGGTGAAAAGCTGTATTGAACAAAACAGAATTTAAAAAAAAAAAAAAACAAACAACAAAACCAAACCACTCTTTCTTCAAAAGTAAGACCCACCTGAGAGATTGAGCCTTTAATTTGAAACTTCAGTTGACAAAAGTAATTTCTATGGAGGTATAAATAAAGTTGAATATAGGTTTTCATTAAGATGAAGCAGGGAGATGCTTCTTTGTTGACTTCTCTTCACTGTCCCACTGTTTCTTCACTCTTCGGTATCCCAGGACAAAAATCTCATATCAGACATATTTTTAGATGTGTTTTTAGTCTCAATATAATTATTTTAATAGTTGCTAGGTGAGTAATGCTTTCACTATTTTTAGTTCTCTCCAATTTTGAATGTTTCTGAAAATTCTTTTGCATCTCATTTTGTCTGGAGTTTGCATCTAATTTAGATCTGACTGTGTCTTGACAAAAACTTGTGCAACCTCTTCACTTTTTTCAGTATGAAGTACCTGTTCTGCATGGACGGATATTTCTACGTTAGACTATGTGAAGAGGAGATATGGGGATTGTCTCTCCCAAAAGTATTGGAGTGACATGAACAGGCTATTATGCAAATCCAGTCTTTAATGGATTCTTTTAATTCTCCCTTTTTGTAATCTAGAATGGTGGGTTTAAGTATTAGGGTACAGAATAGATACACAAACAGGCTCTTATTCCAGTCTCCTAAAAGTTCGGAAGAAACCTGATGTTTTGGAAACTAATAGGGAAGTAATAAGATCAGAAATTTTCTGACTATTTTTTTTCCTAGCTCAAGTATGATCCTTAGTAGTCTTTCTGCAGTATCCTGTGGATATTTCTGCACTATCCTGGGTGTTCAGTAGATGTTTGTGTCAGGTTTATAACATAAAGGTGTCTCAATTTTGTGAATTGGGAGATGATTTCTTATTGAAAAGACTGCCTGTCCAAAGGCCACTCAAAAGTTTCAGATGTGATGGAGTTGCTGGGAAATTAAGAATGTTTGATGCACTTGAGTTACCAGCATCTGGCTGAAGGTTACTCACTTCCTGAAAGAAGTGAGGCAACAATTCTGTGTGCTTTGATGCCAACTTCTGCTCCATCTTGACTGAGTTCAGTATGGAAAACTGAGTCAAATAAACACACTATCTGCCTAACTCTGTTTTTTACCTTTAAAGACAGAAGCTTCATTAAATTAAATGAATTCATCTTCTGTCACCCTTCTTGTGTTTGTTTTTTTTCTTGACTGTATAATGTAAGTATGTATGGTTTAAGAAAGAACAGGCTCACAGTAAAACGCATATTCCTTTTCTGTCTGAATAGGTCTTTTAGTGATGCCACCTGATTCAGTGTAAAATGTAGTAAAAGATTAAATGAGTGAATGAAAGGGTTATTTCAGAATGGTGATTATTCTTTCAGCGGAGTTGCTTCTTAAATTAACACTGACTTTTTTTTGCCCTAAAATACTTATTAGTTAGTTTGGACCAAAACCAGGTGATGATTGATTGTTTAAGAACAGGATTGGGTTAATTTTTACAAGGAGCTGGATGGGACATGGCTGGGGCAGTGTGTCTGTGTCTGTCTGCCGTGCAGGGACTTCCCAGGTCAGGTGGGTGAGCATACTCATCATAAATCACTGTTCCATATATTCCTCTATCATAGAATCATCCAGGTTGGAAGAGACCCTTGGGATCATCGAGTCCAACCATCTACCCTACACTACAAAGTTCTTCCCTATATCATTGCTGCTGTTCTCCTCTTTCCTTTGCTGTTCTGATAAACTCTCTTTATCTCAACATGTGAGCTTTGCCTTTTTCTTCTGATTCTCCCCCTACCCTGTGGCTGGGGGGAGTGAGTGAAAAGACCACCTAGTTCTTCTTGCTGGCCGGCGTTAAACCACAACAGTATGGATCAAACATATGTGTATTATGCTGATTAAACAGTTTTCTAAGTACCTTGTTCAATGCTAAGTATGATAATGCTGTAAAATTATTAGAGCAAATAACTTCAGTATTTTGTACGTTTATAGCTTTTGTTTTCTTTTGTTTTTCCCAGTCTCTGTGTTTCATGGACTAGGTTGGGTAGATTGTATTTGTACTGGCTTCAAGCTGCTGTTTTGCTTGATTATGGGTAACATTGCAATTATACATAGTTTTACGAATCTGTTTATCAGTGGGCCTTCAGTAGAATCTTTCAGCCTTAAACAAATCAGTTCAGGACTCTTGGATGGGATTCTGTCATCCCCAAGTACTTTAAAGTCATCTTGATATAAATATGGTCAAGTCTTGATGGACTCCTCAGACTTTCTTCTCTACAGTTAAGCTTTTCAGAGTATTAATGGAGAAGAATGCTTCAAGAGATCAGAACAAGAAATACTGAACTGAGTCTTAAATAATTTTTTCATGTAATAAATACTCTTTAAAAAAGTAGTATTACACTAGAATTTACCTAGCGTTCATGTGGAGGGAAAAAAGTGAACTGGCAAAACTGTAAATGTGAGATGTTTTATCAGAATGGACTGAGAACAATTGCCTTTGCTGTTCCTTCTTACGCCTAGTGTTGGTCCTTGTGTCAGAGCTGGGTAGTAATCCTGTGAAATCTGGTACATTCTGTCGTTGGAGTTAAGTGTGCAGACAGCAATCTGAGCCAAGTAATAATGCTCTAGTATTTGCATCTGCCTAGCACAGTCTTTACAGCATTCTGTTTCATTTATTCATGTTTAAGTGCCTAGAAAACCTGATTAAGATAATAAGAACAGTGTGATACCTGATACTATGTATAACTTCATTTTGTGTGTCTGTCTCTGGGCTTTTCAAATTATAATGATTTGCATTTTCTTGGCTAAAATGTCAGCGTTGCCTGTATATACAAGTTCTACTTGAGGCAAATGTATGTGCAGTATGGCTGTATGGTGGAAATGTAATGTCCATTTTCTTTGTTAGGAGATCGACTCTATTTCAGTTGATACAGTCCAAGTTGTGTTTGGCTGCCCATGGGCAATCTTTAAGTTTGGCCTGATGCTCTGGAAATGTTATTGCTTTTGAGAACCTAAAGATTTGTACTTCTACAACCATTTCAGAGACTGTAGGCGGAGCCTTGATTATGTTGTTAGGTTAACATGACTGCCAAAGCATCAGAGATATTTTGACTGTATTGTAGATATCTTTTTGTTTTAAAAGGGGCATCTAGAATAGATTGGCTTTATCCAATCTAATTAGATTATACTTAGATTAGGTTTATCTTTCTGTTAGGTTTCTTTTCAGATGTTCTTGGAAACAGTGATTTGCATACCGCATAAGTGCTATTACTCTCTTTGTGCACAGACGAGTTATTTCGCACCAGTTATGTTAAAATAGACAAACAGAGATGGAAGTTAGTGGAAAGTGAATGTTTTTCAAAAAGTAGTACTGGAGCACTGCTGTAGTTGTGGGATTTGTTCTCTTTTTGTTGCCTTGTCTTGGAGGTACTCAATAGTCTGTAACTTGTTTACTTTAATTTCCGAATGCTAACTTTAGATGTTAGATGCTTAGATTTTTGGGAATAAGTTAATAATACTCTTCTCCTTATAATAGCAACTGTAATTCATTTCAGTCATGAGTCATCCTATTAATAGTAGGAATAAAATGGGATATGTTTTCTTGCTAAAGTGTCATTAATCTGCCTGAAATTTTGACAGCGTGATACATAAGTGTTTTCATTGCCTTAAATTTAGGTGGGAGAAGGAAGCAAAAATGTACGCTTGGGCTCACTAATCTGTCTGCTGGTAGAGGAAGGACACGACTGGAAACAAGTTGAAATACCAGCTGATGGTAGTGATCCATCTTCTCTGGCTCCACCAGCACCTGTGCTTACCTCAGCACCTGCAGGTCCTTCATTTCCAGCCCCTCCTAAACTGGAATGTGAACCTGGAAAATTGCAGTGAGTTTCTATGTTTGTTATGAAATGGAACTCTTATTTAGTTAAAACAGTAGAGCTGAACCAAGAAGAATCTTCTGTCACTTTTTATGCAGTATTAAACTATTGGCTTAAGGGAGTGTTTTAGTATCTGTGAGGTGGTAAAGCTTGCCAGAATATTTTTTTTTGTTGTTGTTTGTTTGTAAGCCCAGTAAGTCCATTTGAACAACATAGTTTTATTAGAACACCTGCTATGGTTTATGTGCTTTTATTCTGACATAAAATTGCTTTATAAAGAATTCTAAGCTTAGATTAGGAAGAAGTTGTGTTTATATACGATGGACACTAACGCTTATGCATCAGTTGCTCAGTTTACCTGTAACTTCTTTTGTATTTCTTTTTTAGGATAAAAAAAATAAACTAATGGCACACTCCAAAGCCCTTCCAAGTTCTTGCACTTTTGATATTGGAATAGATGTCTTATTTTCATAACAATGGAATGTGAAAAACTTAAAGTGACAGTTTAGGTGCTCTTTGTTACTTTTGTTTTGATCTGTTAGGGTACCCTAAGCATTGCAGACATCTTAAAGGAAGAGTAAATTAACCTCAAAGTGTTAGTCAGGTAACAGTAATCTATAAATCACTGATTTTGTGTCACAGGATGTACCATATTTGGAGGTACTGCTCCTTATTTGGAGTGATTGTGATAACACAAAAGCTGTAAAATTGCAGCCTATTAAGGAAAAGAATAGAAAGCTAATTTTGGTAGCGTGTGCTACACAAACTGTTTGGGTTTGGTTGTTTTGAGGGTGTTTTTTTTTTTTGTTTTCTAGCTTGGGTTTTGGGTTTTTGTTTAAAACCTCATTACCTTTTCTGTCTGGTTTGTCATGTTTACTTTTGCTGTCACCATTTAGGCTTTTCTCATGCAAATGAGAGACAACTAATTGAGATCATTGCCCAAACTTCCAGGAAAAAATCAAAGGATTAAGTCTTGTATTTTAGTACCAAAGGTCAGAAGTGCATCTCTCTCACTGCAACTCCTAATTAAAGATGTATCAGCATCTTTGGAATCAAGTGATCGTTTATGGCATGGGATTTTTTGGCAAAGGCTTGCGGACAGTTGTTATTGGAGATTTTGTGGAAAGACTTGAAACCAAGTATTTATTCTTTTATGCAAATGTTGCTGCTTTTGTACCTAAGAATTCTGAAATCTCTGCTCTACACGTTGGTTTTTCTTCCTTTTTCCAGAAAGCAAATCATGCGAAGGTGCACTGGGCGCTCTGTAGCTATGTACCATGCTTTTAATTGATCACTGTTGCTGTTTCCAGGCAGAAATGTTCCTATTGAGCATACTCCATCTAGGTCAAGATGGCAGGTAGAGGTTTGCTAGTATTCTAGTGTATCTTAGGTATATGGTGATTAAAATGTTTGAGGGCTTAATATTTCTTCTATGTCTTCTTAATGTGTCTTCTAAAGCAGATACTGAATTATGCAACTACATCTGTATGGCTCCTGCTTTCCCAAAAAGTAGCCTTTCCATTAAATCTGTCCTGTAAAATCAAATTGAAGCTAGGGCAAAGATAATGTTATAATTAGAATTAAGCTGCATTAATGATGCAATTACAGCTAGCCAAACAAATAGTAGAGATGAACAACCCTCTTGTCTGAGCTCCTAAAACTCATTTTTTAATGTTACTATAACAAGCTGGTCTTAAAAAAATGTATTTGGTTTTTCACTGATGATCCTTTTCCAGAAGAATCCACAAGTATATCGTATCCTTGCTGTTAGAGGAAAGTTTGGAAATTAATTTTCCATTCTTTATTTTGATCTCTTTATGGTCATTGTTGTGTGTTTAAATTCAGCCTTGCGTTAAAGCTTGGTGAAAGGGCACAGTCTGCCTTCAGGTTTAGGATCACACTGTTTGTGTAGAACTATTTTCTTCCCCAGCTGTTGCTTCTGAAATAGAGCATATATTGTGTAGTTTCTCTTGATGTACATTAAATGAAATAAGTTAATCTTAGTGTTTAAATAATGTATTTTTCTCCTCATTTCTTTAGGATTCGCTTAAGTCCTGCAGCTCGCAACATTCTGGAGACGCACGGGCTAGATCCAAGCAATATTACACCTTCTGGGCCTCGAGGAATCTTCACTAAAGAGTACGTAGATATTTCAGTAAAGCTAGAACCTCATATTCCCTTATTTCTTCCTTTGAACCCAGAGCAATCTTCATAAACTTGGGAAGTCCATTATTTAAAAAACCAGCTTTTTGTTCCATTTTTTTTCTATGGGGGAATGGCTTAGTTAAATTTGAAAAAAACGTTGAGAAGATATGGAGAATAGGTTAGGAAATATTTTAAGAAGCCTTTTATTTAAAAAAAAAAATCTTTTTGTTTTTTTATCCCCCCTGAGCTGCGTTGTGTTGCTGTCACATTTCCTGCAACTCAGCCTAATAGTGGCTATCAACTCCTAGGCACCACTGTTAGCTACCATTATGGATCGCAAGAATTTTGCTACTCTGACATGTATTCAGAGCCAAAATAAAATACCAGTGGCCTGTTTTCTTCAACTCCTTTTCTTTGGGGAGTCCAGATCTTTTGCTGCTTTCACTGAAGTTCAGTTATGAAGTCTGTCAGGATTTAATTTATTCCCTTTTTTATTAGGCTGGGGAGAGCAATGAAGTATAATGGTAAGAAATTGAGAGTTCTGGTTTTTTTCCAATCTTTGTTTCCCCCCCCCCCATCTTTGATTTAAAGAATGTTTCTTTACAAACCAGTGGTTTGCTATGATCAGGTTTCTAGTAGTTCATTATACTCTGTGAGTATTTTGATGTAATGATTGGCACTCAAGCCTTGGAGTGAGGAACTTGTGTATAAAAACATGTGGTAGATCCAGAGCCCTTAGCCTTGAAATGGTGCGTTATCTTCACAGTAGTGTGTATGTTATTGGAGATGAGGATTTTGGCAGGAATACTTACTTTTGTTCTCAGTAAAATTATTCCTTTTGACAAATACCGTCATTCACCTACGCAGACCTTGTTACTGCTGTAACTTTAGTTCCACTCAAAAACAACCAGGTCTGTGTAACTTGGAATTGAACCCAGAGAAGCAGATGGTGGAAGTCTGCTGTTTTTAAAAAACTCATTTTCCTATGGTCTTAGGATGAGTTGAGATAAAATAAGGAGTTGAATATATATATATATATATCCTATATATATAGGATATATAAAATATCCTATGTAATAGCAAATTATTGGAGAGTTTTTTTCATAATTATGTAAGTGTAGTGGTAATTTATGGTATGTTACTAGGCTATGACAGGTGGAAACCCTCTAGGACTTTGAGCTACCTGATTAACATTCCCTAGTTGTCATGGAAATGTAGCAAAGATTTTTCTGTAGCTATGAGAATTATCTAACAAAATCTTTTCTGAAAAGTCCTTTCTTCTATACAAAAGATTTGAGTTTGAAATGTCACTTTAAGATACAGACTGTCTGGGGTGTTTTTTTATCCATTCTTTTGAAATGGTGTTAATCTTCCGGATGCCTACAGGCTCTGCTATTATGTTCAGTTTGAAATGAAATGTTTCCGATCTTTGCAGAGAACAGCTACAGATATTCAGGAAAATATTTCTTTGCTAACTTGAGATTACTATTAAAATAGATGCCATGCTTTATAGCTGAGTGACTCATGGTGTCTTTTCCAAGTAGACTGGTGATTGATTCTTTGAGGGAGTGTTGCAACTTCACTTTTCACTTTTAAACTCTGAGTTTCCTTATTGAACTGGGCTCACGCTCACCAGAGTCCAAGAAACAAAGAAAGATAATGAGTTGTGTAAGCAAGCAAGATTTCCCCCACCAACTTCCTATCTTTACATTCAGTTCACTGTAAAACTTTCACCAGCTACAGGAGCTTTCACTTAATAGCTTCCTCTGTCATAATCTACTCCATTAGTAGACTGATACTTCATTTCTCTTATCTGTCTGTGTGAGGCTAAACTAATGTTGTTGTCTTCCTCATTGTTTTTGTTTTATGGAGTGGCAGCTTTTTTATTTTTTATCAATATCCTCTGCTTTCTTCAGAACTGCACTAGAAAATTGATACATCAGTACAAAGTAACTCAAAACTTCCATCAAATATTGCACCATGTTCCTAGTTGTCAGCTCAGGTACTCTTTGGGAGAGCTGTGTTAAAATTGTTGGTTGTTTCAGAGTACTTGTGCCCTTTCTCATCCTATTTACTAGTGATCTAGGGATTTATAAATGCAACCATAAAAAGGTGGGAGGGCTAGCTTTTCTGAGGCTATGTTCCTTCCATCTGTATCTTCCTACCAGCTCTCCCTAAGTTAGTGTGATTTGGCATTGGAGCTGTGCAGGCATTTGCATTTTCCACTTGCAAATAAGGCATAGCACACACATGTAGTCCTGGTTTTCCAGAGAGTCATTTAATGTGTATGTATTGTGTGCAGACTTACAGCGGGATCTATGCGGTGTGCAATTTGTCAGCTGCAATTACATGCAGTAAGTCTGATACCTAGAAGTTCCTCATATGTAACATTCTCAGCTCACCATTTTCCTGCTTCCAGGAAATCTTCTATGAATTGACTAATTGGATGTTCAAATGAAAGGAGATTGGGACAAGTTAGTAACAATAACTGCTGCCAGAGGAAGCTAATGCCAGTCTGTGCATCTGCTGTTGCACCATTGGATCCTTAGTGATTTTTAGGTGTGTGTATAACCTCTGACTTGTCCATTTCAAACAACGTATGTTTTGAGCATAAAATACTTGGTTTACTTTTGCCATTCTTTGGATTTTGGCTAACATGAAGCGGAAAGACTTCTGTAGTGGTGGTAAACTGAAGTGTAATGGAGTTTCCAGAATCTGCATACTTCTAACAATGACAGTTTGGTAAGGCATACTTTTTTTGAATAAATGTTTACCAGGTTCTGGTATCGTTTCTGGGGAGCAGGTTACCGTCTTTCATGTTTATTACACTCCTCTCTCACCTTTTTCCTTCATTATCCTGTGTTGATAGAAGTCCATAGAGTAGTTGGAAAGATGTGTCCAACCCTTCTTTTTCCTGTTCTAATGGAATATCTATTTGCCTGACTTGTACTGAAATCTGTTTAATTTGATTTGCTTTGATGCCTCCTCCAACTCTACTTATATGCAGGCTTGCAGTCTTGCACCCATGACAGTTATGACATCGCTGTACCTATTTTTCTTAATCAGTTAAATCATGTGGAATTGTTGGGGGGAGGAGAATTATTTTTATATGTATACATAAATATCTATGTGATTATATATATATATGAAAATTGATATTATATATGTATATTTTATATGTATTTATATCTCATACTCATGCATGAGTTCCAAAAACTCCTGAGTGAATCTCCCAATCTAAAATTAAGCTCTATTTTGGTAATACATTTTACAGTTAACACACTAAAAGTCACCAAAGTTATTAGAGCATTTTGACTTGGCTATGGTAGGTAGAACCATCTGGTTTTTGTTGTTTGCATAATATATAGAAGTAATTTTAAAGCATTTCCTTAGCCTTAAAATATATAAGAACTTATAAGAAGCTTTATTTTATGTATCGTGGAGTGTAATGAGCAGATGGCCTGTCATACGCTGTCATATGCAGGTTAAAATCCTTAATAATTTTTGGTAGCTTCTAATATGTTAACTAGAAAAGTTGCATTATGTCATGCAGTTACATTTTTTTCTCTCAAATTGTAGAGATTATTTTCATCGGGGATGATGTTTTTTTCCCTGATGTAGTATTTCTGTTAAATTATTTTAAAACAAGTTTTGGCTAACATGTTAATTTGGGAAAATAAGTAACAATTTTAGTAATGACCAACTTACATCCTGAGCTTGGTCTTTTTTTTTATTTTTAAAATTATTTGCTGAAGTATGTATTGAAGCTAAAAATAAATTGAAGCGAGTCACCAGTCAGTAGAAGTCATTATATAGAGCATACAGAGTTTTCGGTTTTCAGTTTGTGATTCTGGAGCACTATTTTGTTAGGAAGAGCTAAGAATTTACAATGTTGTTCTGAGACTTTGTTCTTTCTACAAAAAATTACCAACACAAAGGATTGACTCTCACTTGAGAACATACTCTCATTCAAGCAGTAATCTAATGAAATTAGATAGTGTTGTTTAGTATTTATGGATTATGTTTTGAAGCCATGGTATGGTTGTAAGTAGTCTGACTTTTACACTTATTTTTATTTTCCTCTGCCAGTTCATGTAATAAAGCTTTGTACCTTTATGTGTACATAAACGTTTGTGCACATGCTGTGATGATGTCTTTATGAAGTGATAGATACCCTAGATTTATCTAGGGCATACGATACAGACTTTCATTATCAGATCTGGAGCATAAAGAGAGGAAATCTATGGCTAATAGAGCTCTTAACAAGTTGCTAGTATAGGTGCACTTACAACTGCAAAACAGAAGTTTTACTATAGCTTATTTCCCTTACAATTGGTGGTATAAATGCAGTCTTTTCTGTTTAGCCCCATAGGTACTAATCTTTAGTATGTTGCGTTATAAAAGCAGTGCACCTAGGGTAGATGTAATATTGTAGTTTAAACGTGGGAGTTTATTTATGTCTGTCATAGTGTGCCCACAAGAGGGAAGTTTTGTGGTGATAGCTGTATCAGTGTAAAGACCCTGGGAGAATGCTTGTAGAGTAGAGGAGGTTCAGTCACACCTGGGACTGTTAGATGTCTCTCAGTTTTTGGCTTTGTTTCTTTAGTGTGGTGCTATCTTTCAAATTGCTTATGGATTATGGGATTGTATACTATTTACACCTGTTTGTGCATATTTGTCAGAAAGGTATAGAGAATTGAATGATAAATGTACTACCCAATCTTCTGTGAGCACTAATTAATTACATTAAATTCAAATGATTACAAATATAATAGATGAAACAGCTTTTATTTGAGACTATAGCCTAAGTGTACTCTGATATCTTATTTAGAAGAATTGCTAGTGCAATTCACATACTACCTTGTACAATCACAATTAGTGATGATGAATGTTATGCTCCTCTGACAAATGTTTTCTGTTACATATTCAAGCCCTTTTATTCATAGAAGTTAATGAGTATTTACTGAAAAGATATCAGAAAAGAGACACAAAATTCGTATTAGTTAATATTAATCACCTTAATGTTTGGTCTGACAACAGAAATTTAAATGCATAGAGTAGCTAATTAATTAAAGTGATGAAATAGTAATACTTTGGGAATTTTTGAAATAGTTTCTTTGTTGTCAGTATTTCACTGTGTTTAATCACCAGGGATGCTCTCAAACTCCTGGAAGAGAAGCGCAAGGGCAAGCCCAGTGAATTGAAACCTGTGGTTTCTCCAGCTCTTCCCCAGCCTACTGCAGTGCCTACAGCTTTGCAAGCAGCAGCTGGGACTTCTGCTTATCCAAGGCCAGCAGTTCCACCAGTTTCCACACCAGGACAACCTGCTGCACTGGTAAGGTGTCTGTTAAGTCCTCAACATTGCTGCAGTTAAGTATTGCCATGGCTACTTAAGTAGCTATATAAGATTTCCAGAACTGGAGAGACAAGAAAACTAATGCCACCCAGATGCCAAGCCCAGGTATGTGCAGTTTTTAGTATGTTTGAGTGATTCTAAAGCAGCATAATTCAAACTGCAGAGCTCTTGAAATTATGCTCTGTGCGCTGCTTTCTGTAACTTGCAAATTGAAACCATAAAAAAGTTTGTTGCAGGCCTTGGAAAGGGGAAAGCCAGAGAGGCTGCAGTTCTTAGTCCCCAAACAAGAAGATGCGACTAGTTTGGAAATCAACAATATACCCTTTCCCTCAATCCCTGCAGGATCAGTATGGCAGCCTGTATTTCCAAACCTGGAGAAACTTGAAGCCTGGATTATTTTTACTGTACTTGATCATTTGCTTTCATGCAATATAAGTTAATGTAAATATCCATTGATGAGTTGTCAGGAAGTGATGAAGGGAAGGGCTTAGTGGTTGCTTTGAAGAGTAATTTTGCAAACTCTAGCACCTAAATACAGTTTCTGTGTTAATTTGAAATGTTAGAAGTACCATAAATTATTTTTTTAAAGAATAAATGTCCATGCTGAAACACACATTAGTAGAAATTGAAAAGCTTTTGTGAAAAATGATGGGGGGACGACTTTCTGGCTCTAGAACAAAATTTGAAGTATCTGTACGGGCTGCAGTTTACAATGTAGCTACAATTCATAATATTCCAAAAATGCCGCTTTTTTTTTTGCGCTACAAAGAACCAAACAGCACAGAAAGCTCAAACTTAGGTATTTTTCCATTACAGGGGAAAAAAAAAAAGTTTCTATCATTGCACCAGAACATACATATTGCAGTTTGTTGTGTGTTGAGTACTACTCAGTATGTGGTATATGTGCTATAGATGAGGTATACAAAATAATGTTTTACTTAATCACTTATTTTCTTGTTTTCTGTAGTTACTGGTATTTCAAGAGATTCCTTGAAAGTTGACTTGCTTCTATGAAGAAGTTGAGAAAACTTCTGCATTAAAAGATTACTGAATATATCTGGAAGGAGAGAGAAGAATAGCAGAAAAAAGATATACAGTAAATCCTATCTTAAGGAATCACTTGGAAATGAAAAAGCAGTAGCTTACTGAGGAAATATTCTGTTATGACTTAAATGGAACAAAGTGTGTTCTGAGCAATATGCCAGGTCTGGCAGATTGAACAGTGTTTAGATACTCTGGATGAGAATTAATGCCTGAATTAATGGGGGTTCAGAGGAGGGCCACAGGGATGCTCAGAGGGCTGGAGCACCTCTCCTGTGAGGACGGGCTGAGAGAGCTGGGGTTGTTCAGCCTGGAGAAGAGAAGGCTCCGGGGAGACATTATAGCAGCCTTCCAATACCTGAAGGGGGGCCAACAGGAAAGCTGGGAGGGACTTTTTACAAGGGCTTGTAGTGACAGGACAAGGGGCAATGGTTTTAAACTAGAGCAGGGTAGGTTTAGATTAGACATTAGGAAGAAGTTCTTTACAGTGAGGGTGGTGAGACACTGGAACAGGCTGCCCAGAGAGAGGTGGTGGAGGCCCCATCCCTGGAGACATTCAAGGTCAGGTTTGATGAGGCTCTGAGCAACCTGATCTAGTTAAAGATGTCCCTGCTTGTGCAGGGGGGTTGGACTAGATGACCTTTAAAGGTCCCTTCCAACCCAACACATTCTATTGGGAAATATTTTTTTTTAAGCAGTCTGCTAGAAAAGTAGGATTAATTCTATACTGTAAAATGAAACTGTCTTTATTCTGTAAAACCTGGTGTGTTGATCCAAGTTAAGTGGACTAGAGTAGAATGCTCAATGGATCTCAATCATACTAATTTCAGTAGTTGGAATATATCGCTTTTTGCTATCTAGGGGATGTTTGAAGTGAGCAGGAGTCACTGATGATAACAAGGCAATGCTGGAATCCTGTTTGAGCAAAGGGGACGAATGTTTTCTCTCTTGATATTTAATATGCAACATATGATTTCTTTCAGGGCACATTCATAGAAATCCCAGCTAGCAACATCCGAAGAGTTATTGCAAAGAGATTAACAGAGTCTAAAACTACTATACCTCATGCATATGCTGCTGCTGACTGTGACATTGATGCTATTTTGAGATTAAGAAAAGAATTGGCCAAAGGTTAGTGATTAAACTGAATTACTATAACATGATACTAATGTGTAGTTTGTCTTGTTTACATAATCTTACCTAGGAGGTATAGATTTTTGTGTAGGCAGAACACGATGTATTCAAATAATCTTTGGCATTCTGTATGTTGGACTCAAGGTGTAGTTCCCTGTGATTATTGAATTGGACAACTTAACCACGACAGAGGAAGACAGAGGTGCTACTTGGCAACTAACACAACACACTGTAGACAACTGCACTTTAATAGAGGGCTATGCATTCTGTTTCCTTCCATCCAGATGCAGCAATATTTAGTTTCTTGATGGTTAAAATCTCAAATTATTCATGTGAAAGATAATAGAGGAGGCTTCAGATTAAAATACTGTCAAGTTCTGTTCTTCTAGGTACAATGTTAAAATTTAGTTTTGTGGGTCTCTGTTGAATTTACTGGAAAAGGAAAGCTACTGCAGTCTCTCAAATTCTGGATGAGAATAGCTTTATCCATGGTGAGGAAAGAAAGTGGGTTTTTAGCACATGCTAGCCATTGCATGGTAAATGCCCCTTGACGGCAAAGTAATGGTATTAATGTGAAGGAGGCAGGTTTATCTCTTTCACTGAAATTTGTATATATGTTTAAAGCTGTGTTAAGGTGTTGAAATAGAAATCTGTCCCACAGAAAACTGGATAATTGTAAAATATACATTAAGAATTGGATTAAAAACTATAAATCTCAATACATCTGTGTGTGTAAATCCCAATTTTCATAATATGTCCACTGTGTCTTACTTATACAGAAATGTTTATGTATAAGGTTAAGAAATTAAATTTTCCCTTTTTGTCTCAACTTCTGTTCACTGAAGTGAGTTATTTAGAAAAAGTTCTTGAAGTTTACGGTCATAATCAAAGATTGCTTTTTTCTTGTTAAAACTGTTATTATTTTTGCTAAAATCGGCTTATGAGTCCAAATAATGTTTCAGGTGATCTCTTGGAGTATCTGCAACTTGATATGTATTTGAGCTTCCTAGAGGCAGAAGATTCAGTTTGGACTGATCTCAAATAAGAGAAGAAAGGGAGCAGTAGCGCAAGAGTTTGTGGGTTTGTTAATAAACCAGACCATAGTTTGATTTACAGGACACCGGCTCTGCTTGAGTATGATGGGAAAACCCTATCCCGAAAGGGGAAAAGGGTATTAGGCCAAGATTTAGCAAAGCTCATGTACAAGACTTTAAACTAGAAGCGAAGGGGAAAGGGATAAAACCAGGCCCACTGGTAATGAGCCTGGGGGTAAAGGGCCAAGGTCGTGGAGAACAGGCAAGGTGCCCGAGGACTGGAGGAAAGCAGATGCCACTTCAGTCTTCAAAAAGAGCATGAAGGGAGACCTGGGAGACCCTGGAAAGATGATGCAACGGCTCATTCTGGGCGTCATCTCAAAGCATATGGAGGAAAAGAAAGCTATCAGAAGTAGTCAACACAGATTCATCAAGGGGAAATCATGTCTGACTAATCTGATAGCCTTCTACGATGGTATGACTGGATGGATAGATGAGGGGAGGGCAATGGATGTTGTCTACCTTGACTCCAGCAAGGCTTTTGACACCATCTCCCACAGCATCCTCCATAGGTAAGCTTAGGAAGTGTGGGTTAGATGAATGGACAGTAGGGTGGATTGAAAACTGGCTGAAAGGCAGAGGTCAGAGGGTCGTGATTAGTGACACAGAGTCCAGCTGGAGGTCGTTAACAAGTGGTGTTCCCCAGGGGTCAGTACTGGGTCCAGCCCTCTTCAATATATTCATCAATGACCTGGATGAAGGGATAGAGTGTACCCTCAGCAAGTTTGCTGATGATACAAAACTTGGAGGGGTAGCTGACACACCAGAAGGCTGTGCCACTGTACAAGCGAGACCTGGACAGGCTGGAGAGCTGGGCAGAGAGAAGCATAATGAAGTTCAGCAAGGGCAAGTGCAGGGTGCTGCAATAACCTCCTGCACCAGTACAGGTTGGGGCTGACCTGCTGGAGAGCAGCTCTGTGCAAAAAGACCTGGGAGTCGTGGTGGACAACAGGATGACCATGAGCCAGCAATGTGCCCTTGTGGCCAAGAAGGCCAATGGCATCTTGGGTTGCATCAAGAAGAATGTGGCCAGCAGGTGGAGAGAGGTCATCCTCCCCCTCTGCTCTGCCCTGGTGAGGCCCATCTGGAGCACTGTCTCCAGTTCTGGGCTCCCTGATTCAAGAAGGACAGAGAGCTGCCGGAATGGGTACAGAGAGTACAGCAAAGAGACGTACAACTATGAAGGTGATGAGGGGACTAGAACATCTCTCTTATGAGGAGAGGCTGAGGGACTTGGGTCTTTTTAGTCTGGAGAAGACTGAGGGGGGATCTGATCAATGCCTATAAATACTTAAAGGGTGGGTGTCAGGAGGATGGGGCCAGTCTTTTTTCAGTGGTGCCCAGGGACAGGACAAGAGGTAACAGGCACAAACTTGAATATAGGAAGTGTCATCTAAACATGAGGAGGAACTTCTTTCCTGTGAGGGTGGCAGAGCCCTGGAAGAGGCTGCCCAGGGAAGGTGTGGAGTCTCAGTCTCTGGAGACATTCAAAACCCACCTGGACACATTCCTGTGCAACCTGCTCTGGGTGGACCTCCTCTGGAAAGGAGGTTGGACTAGATGATCTCCAGAGGTCCCTTCCAACCCCTATCATTCTGTGATTCTGTTAACTTCTTTGTTTTGGTGCTAAAATATAGCAATTATCCCTACTGTAAACTTCAACGACTGTGGGTAAAATATGATGAGACATATTTCATTTACCTGTACTCTTATATTTTCACTGTATTCCTGCTCCCCTCGTGGACAGTGACATTTTTGCCAAGGGTTAGGAGTGTAGCGTATAAATCAAAATATGAAATACCAAAATATATTTGATGACCAAGATACAGGTTTGTCTGATGTAAAATTCTGCCAATGCACCATAGTACTTGCCAATTCCATTGTGTTTCATTAGAATCCTGGCTCTCTCCTTTTACTTAGCTAGCTAATCATGGCAAACATTGCAGGTTAGTAATGTGGTAAGTGGATACTTGGTTCATTCCTCCAAATTTATGTTCACTTAAGATTTCACTTAATACAATTATCTATAAATAACTCTCCCTTTACAAAAACATTTCTAAAGGTATGTTTATTGCATGCCATAAGCTGGACTTGAAAATGAAGTAGTTTTGCTTCTTCATCTATTCATCTGACAGCAGTGATGATGGCAGTAGAGTCATGTAGGGTTTTTATTGTGAGAATGATGAAATTCATATTGTGTAACCATAATGCGTCTTCAGGATAATCTTGTAGCAACTGTGGCATATCTGTAGTCTTCTGCTGCCTGTCCTGATTTTGGTTGGTATTTTTGATCTCCTAAAACTTGGAAAAAAAATAATAATGTAGAGCAAATATAGCCCTTGTTTTCATCCGTCCTATCTCCCAAGCTTTTGGGGAAAGGAAGCAAATGTACCAAGTGTTACACAGTTATTTCTTAGGCTCACATGGAAAAAAATCCAGTTCTCTCAAGGTTGTTTTATCTGCTTGTGGCTAATGCTGCCTTTTTTTGTCAGTAGCTTTGCTTATAATTTAACGACTTTGTCACTCTCATATTTTTTTCAGTCTGCTTTAGAATATATTGTTAACCCATGTTAAGGATTGACAGGTGCCTTCAGCTTCCCAATTCTTACATTACAAAGCCCCAATGGTCACTGGAGAATAACGTACTTCTGATTTATAGCTGAATAAAAGCTGATCTGTGCAATTATTCCTGTTAATGCATCACAGTACATAAAGAACAGTAGTCTCCAGTATTGTCTCTGTATATTTAGATCCAACAATAGATTTCTACATAGACATTAAATATGTAAAGTACGAAATGCATATGGACTGCTACTGATGAGGAGTAATACTCAAGTTTGCAGCTTTTTTAACCTTCTAGTAACAGCTAGCAAGAATGTCTCTGCTCAGGAGACTTTTCCTTGATGATGCGCTTTTTGTCCCAAGGGGGAGAAAAGTTTTCTTGCTTTTATGATTGTAGTTTGAAGATGAGTTACGTTTTGGCAAAGTTTCAAAGAAGCAGATCTGCTGAATCACTGGAATCTTGTCATCACATAATGCTGATAAGCAAATCTTATGAGCAACGACTTGTCTTTTTTTTTTTTTTCTGCAGATGACCTTAAAATATCTGTAAATGACTTTATTATCAAGGCAACTGCAGTTACTCTGAAGGTAAGTGAATAACTGGCTTTTAAAAAATATGTTTGGTAGTAAACTCCCAAGAGAAGTATTCTTTGAGCCTATATGGAGATATGAATGCAATAATATCAAAGCTTGTAATTCTATCTCTCTTATTGTCAGGGTTTTTTTTAAGCTTTACAGGTAAAATTCTCTACACTGTCTATGCTGTGGACTGTAAAAATTACAACTTGTTAGTAAAGATCCACTTACTACAGTTATAATCTGCAGGTAATGGTAGATGCTTTGTCAGCAGACAAGCAGTTGGCAAGATAAGTCTTCTATTCTTTGCTGTTGCATCTTATTTTCTCTTACAGTTATAAACAAATGTTTATCCAAGTCTTACACCAGTCTTGGTTATTAGGTCAGATGCATTCTGATAGCATATTCAGTGACCTGTGCTTTGAATTAAAAATTCTTCAGGCAATCAGTCTTTGCTTATTGCTAAGAATTGTCATTGTTCCCTTTGTCAATGTAAAAGTTAATTGATTGCAATACATCCTGAAGTTAAGACCTTAAATTTCATTAATGCCTACATCCTCCATGCCACACTACAGAGGCTTCTCAGTCTCCATAAGCTATTTGCGTGTTCACTGGGTAGAACCGGGTACCTTGCCTTCCAATGTGGTGAATTGCTCTGCTTGGAAAACACTCCCAGTGCCACTTCATTTTTTGAAACTGAAAGGTCTCAGAGATCCTTCTTCAGGGGAACTCCCTCACTCATAGTCCAGAGTGTCTCGAATATAATCACTTGGAAAACATAATGTGAAATAAATGTTATTTCCAAACTTATGAAACGAACGAACCGTGGTGTTTTCACTTTACACGTGGAGTGGTTTTGGTTTAAATTCAGTTTGCACTTATTCTAAAATTAAGTCATAGGTGGGAGTTCTGACCAGCCTGAAGGCCAGTATTTTTAAGGTTTGGGAGGAAATAGCGTTATTGATCACTAACAGCTGAAAAAGATCTCTGACATGTAGAAAGATAATTAAGGGGGACACGTGCTTTGTCCTGTAACTATCCTATGGAGTTTGCCCTTGTCATCAAGGCAATATGTGACAATGAATGAATGCAGATTTTGAAGTAGTTTGGTATTGCCATAGATTTGTTGCCTGTACCTCTTGATTGCACAGTGATCACACTTCTAGCTATATAGTAAATGTCTAGAAAAGCTAAACTTTTCTGATATCATTTCATCATTTGAGCAGCAGGGTCTAAAAGCTACAGACAGACAAGACAAAGCAGAACAACGATCCAGACTAGTTGCATTACCTCACAATATAAAACCATCAGAAAGGGAGTGAGAGCCATCTTTCTCATTTGCCGAAATTATTTTATCTATTTGAAAGGGGGAGGAGGAAGTTACATTTAAGTTGGGGAACTATTCCCATGGATGTGTGGAATTAAGAGAGAACACTACACTGGAATGGACTTGAGATATTTCTAGCCAAACATGATCTAAATATTAATGTGTAATTGCAGGTGTTACAGATTTTGACAGGAAATAGGTAGTATTCTAGGCGGTTTCGTAAGCAACTGCCTGAGAGAAATCCTGGGCATTGGATAGACTGGAAAAAAACTTCCGAAGTTATTCTATACCAGAAACAGAAGGAGGAGTTAAATAGGACTTTGTTAGATGTGAACATAGCTAGAAGCTGCTTTTTGTGGCCTAATGAGGCCTTACACAATAAAATAGTGACATCCAAAAATCACTGTGAACTGGTAGGTGCAAGTATGGATTAACAAATCCCTGCACCAGAGAGCAGGTGAAATGAACAGAAAACACAGAGAGAGAGGAATGAAAGATTAAGTTTTGTGATTTTCTACTCTACACAAAAAGACAAGTTAAGAAAAATAATGGATTTTAATCCTAGTTTACAATTCATCTATATATGAAAAATTATTTGAATACAAGCATTCAATGTACTTTTTATTACTTATATAATAAAAGTAGTTTGTTATTTGTGGGGGTTTTAAATTGTTGCATGAAACTTTAAAAGACAAGTAGCTTCCTGTACATTTAACTGTTAAGCTGCTTTACTCTACTTTGAAGGACCATACGTATGGCTTCTGCATGTTGTTCGTTGCCAATATTTAAAACAAGATTTCCTTATCTATCATCACAAAATGTCCTAACTGATTAATGCAGTAAATTATTTGTCTTTATGATAGACAAATAAAAATATTTAGTCTGTGATTAGATTTGTATTCTTTTTCCTAGTATTTTCAGCAGGCACTTATATAATACAGAATTTGAGTCTTGAACTTCAGGATCAGATAGTTCTATGATGCACACATAAGAAAGTCATCTGTAGTGTGTCATTTTTAACTTTAAAGGAAATTCAGTAGACAACCCTAGTAAATGATAATGCATATGGCTTTGTAAAATCAGTGCATCTTTGCTTATAAATGAGTTGGTGTTCTAGGTCTGATTCTGAGAAGCTGAATTTTTTGTGCATTTGGTTAGAAGAAATTCTAACCTGGGAACCCTGAGAACTACCGTCCTGTCAGCCTCACCTCTGTGCCTGGGAAGATCATGGAACAGATTCTCCTTGAAGCTATGCTAAGGCACACAGAGGACAGGGAGGTGATTTGAGACAGCCAGCAGGGCTTCACCAAGGGAAAGTCCTATCTGGACAACCTAATGGCCTTCTATAATGGACTGACTCCATCAGTGGACAAGAGAAGATCTACCGATGTTGTCTATCTGGACTTCTCTAAGGCCTTTGACAGAGTCCCCCCCCAACATCCTTCTCTCTAAATTGGAGAGATACAGATTTGATGAGTGGACTGTTCAGTGGAGGAGGAATTAGCTGGATGGTCACATCCAGAGAGTAGCGGGCAACGGTTCAATGTGCAGATGGAGATCAGTGACAAGTGGTGTGCCTCAGGGGTCTGTATTGGGACCAGTACAGTTTAATATCTTCATCGATGACCTAGACAGCGGGATCAAGTGCACGTTCAGCAAGTTTGCAGATGACACTAAGCTGAGTGGTGTGGTTGACACACCTGAGGATGCCATCTCAAGAGGAAGCTGGACAAGCTTGAGAAGTGGGCCTCATGAGGTGCAACAAGGCCAAGTGCAAGGTCCTGCACCTGGGTCAGAGCAACCCCTGGTATCAATACAGGCTGAGGGATGCAGGGATTGAGAGCAGCCCTGCCAGGAAGGACCTGGGGGTACTGCTGGATGAAAAGCTGGACATGAGCCAGCAACGTGCGCTTGCAGCCCAGAGAGCCAACTCTATCCTGGGCTGCATCAAAAGAAGTGTGGCCAGCAGGTCGAGAGAGGTGGTTCTGCCCCTCTGCTCTGGTGAGACCCCACCTGGAGTACTACACCCAGCTCTGGAGACTCTGGAGCCCTCAGCACAGGAAGGATGTGGACCTGTTTGAGCACATCCAGACGAGGGCCACAAAAATGCTCAGAGGGCTGGAGCACCCCTCCTACAAGGAAAGGCTGAGAGAGTTGGGGTTGTTCAGCCTCAAGAACAGAAGGCTCTGGGAGGACCTTATTGCGACCTTTTGGTACTTAAAGGTGCCTGTCCTATTACCTTGTTGCAAATCTATGCTAGCATTCGTTTGACTATTAAAAATAAAAATAAAAAAACAAAACAAAACAAAAACCAACCACAAGTTAACAGTTTTAACCCAGTATACCAGGAAATAAGTTCATGATCATTCTCATGTCTCAACTACTTTCTTTCTGTTTTTCAGGAATATATGTGGAGTGTACTAGTTTTAAAAAGAAAACCCACCTCCACCTGCCCCTCCACACCCCAAAATTCCATGGCATGAATATATTCACAGGTTTAAATTCAAGGCAGTTTTATTGACTCTTCTGGGCACTGATCAAATTGTATTGTCTTCATAATTTCTATCTGAACAAGACAAGAGAAATGCTCTTCTAGCTTGAATGAACTGACAGTGGCTGGTTTGGCAGTTTGTGATTGGTTGGCAAGCACCTCAAGATAGTGCTTATATCAGTTCTTTAACATGCTAAATTTCTTCACAGTTCTTAGGATCACGAGTCCAATTATGAATTCTACCTTTGGCTTTGTCTTGCCATTTGGCAGCCAGAAGTTTGTACCAGTGGGCTCACCAGACAATGGCCCATTAGAACAGTTCCAGCTTTCTGGAACAAGGAGGGGGGAGTAAGGCTGGAGGAAGGAATGAAATCTTCCAGGCTGATATGCACAAGTGGTTGGGCTTAGTAACAGCAGGCACTGTAGCAGATGTCCTTTAAAAATAAACAGTATTTCATTGCTGAAGTGATGGGAGAAATACACTGTCTGGTCTACATCAAAATTACGACTGTTCTAATCATATTGAAGTTGATAGGAAAAACTCTTGTCCCTGCCATCTCCTTTGGATACCTTACATAGAGTCATACTTCCACATCCGTTTGAAGGAATAGGATAGCTGTGTATACTGTGAGAGTTGCAAAGAGGAGTATTACACCATATTTTTTAATTTCTCTATTTTAATTTTCTATTTTTCTACACCATGTTTTTCTATTTATTCTTCTAGGAGTGAAGTTACTTTAGGTAGAGATAATGTGTGTCTCCTATACTTTTTTTCTGGAATACCTTTGCCACAATTAAGACAAATTCCTAGTTCCTAATTTCTTTAAAGTCACTAAATACTAATCTTGGATTTATTGGAAGTAAATAGTCACAGTATCTGTCACCAATTACCTGAGACTTCACCTATATGTTGGGTTGGTTGGGTTTTTTTTCCTCTGAGCTGTTTCAGATTTATATGGTAAACTCCAGAAACCTCATTGAAATTATCAGTAAACATTATCTCAATTTTAATTGATTACACACGCACACAAAGATCTGTTTTAAGAGAGTAGCAGCGAGTGTACCTACAGCGTATTCTAGTTGTATCTTCCGTTGTTGAGAGTCATCCTTGAGACACAAGTGGAAAACAACATGTGGATACGGTATCGTTTCCACGCTTTTTAAGTCAATATCCTGTGATTTATTTTGGGGGAGAAATGACACTGCTTTGTAGCTTTGCATGCTGGGCATCTGTGCGGTGGTACCAGTGACTCCTGAAGGAAGTAGGCTTTTGTTAACTTTTTTTCCCAGCAGCACCAAAAAAGCTTCTGGCTGCCCTGCCATTTTCAGTTCCTGGAGCATACATTCAGGCTTTTTGACAAAGTAAGTTTAAATAAAATAAAATAAAAATCATGTACATCTATTCTTAGACCCTCACAGTAATTATTTTTTTGGTCTTGCTTGTGGCAGTCCTGAAGGCACATGTGACCTGTTCTTTTGCCTTCGTTTACAAACAGTAATTAATTTGGTGCATACCTGTACATAACTACACGTCTTAAAGGATTTTCCTTTTTCTTGATAATTGATTGCACCATTGCTCTTTTAGCAGCTGTCTTTTTTACTTTCTATCTCTTCTAGCAAATGCCAGATGTGAACGTAACCTGGGATGGAGAAGTCTGCAGGCAGATGCAGTCTATTGACATTTCTATTGCTGTGGCAACAGACCGAGGTCTCATTACACCAATCATAAAAGATGTTGCTGCGAAGGGAATAAAGGAAATTGCTTCCTCTGCAAAGGTAGGTCTTAAATTAAAGTAGGCTAAGGAATATAGTAGCTCTGTAGTTTTTTGTAGCAGAAAACGTAGCATGACCCAGATAGACATCTGTAATAGCAAAAACACTTTCAAAATTAATCTAAAGCAGTTTCAGCATTCCTTAGACTTCAAAATTATTATTATTTTTTCAACTGTTCATTTTTAATTAATGATCACTTACACATCATGTTATTTAGTTGCGTGCTGGCTAGACTCTTTGAAAAATGAACTTGTACAGGCTTCTGCAATTTAATATAATCGTATTTCTTTAATCCTCATGAGAAAGCTAGGTACTGTTAATTTCTGTAGTATTTCTGGTCTTTGGGTTTGAGTTTTTGTTTGTTTGGGAGGTTTTTTCCACCTTTTCCCTGAACTTTGTTTGTAGCTGCTTGTGTTACTCTAACAGCAGTTACGTTATGGCATTTATTTCTGTCTGCATTTCTTCAATATGCAGTTCAGTTCAGAATGTCACCCTAAAGGTAACATTAAACTCCTCAGACTAATGAGCAGTATTTTGCATGGACCAGGTGCCAGATGGAGTGACTTGAATCTGCAGCAATTGTTGCCATCCACAGAAGTACTGTTTTGTGGCAAGCAAAAATACAATGAATGATGAAATGCCCCAATACAAGCCTTTTTTTTTTTTTTTTTTTTTTTTTTTTGCCATTTAATGAGTGCTAATTAAAGGTCAGATGTATGTGAGGAATACAATGGAAGTAGTTGCTAGTTAATAAAACTCACAAAACAGATGCAGGCTGCAGTTTGTACATTTTTCTCTTCCCGAAAACTATAGAAATTGTAATAGTCTGTGTTGGCAGAGGGAAGCAACCAACAGAGTTGTAGCAGAAAAAGGCATGTGTCCTGTCACAAAACATTTATAATTGGACGCTTTTAAGATTTTTTTCCAGTTGATACGGCATACTTCATGATGAATGTGTTGTTAAATCCTTTTATTAATATAATAGCCAGCCAAGGAGGAAGGTCAGCTTAGGTTGTTATGTTATTCTGTGATTAATGATAGAACGACAAGAGCAGCTTTATGAGAAGTGACGTATAGCTTGTGCTTTCATTCTCATCCCCAATACCTGTGATACTGTGATGCAGTATTACAAACCTCTCTTCCCATAAATTACAGTGTTCTGCAGTTCCCTTGATGGGAATGTGCACTTCCATTATGTTTAATAAAGCTGTGACAAAGTAAGTATTCTCCTTTCACTTCAAATGCAATGTGTGTAACATAGGTCATGCTACTCAATATCAAAGTCTCTGAGTCACATAGATTGCAGGTGTCCACACCAACATAATTTTTCTTTTCAGCTTCTTCAGTGAATTATTGAATAGCTGACATGCACATGTGGGGGCTCAAACTGAAACTGCAGCTGGTTCTCTACCAGTCTCTCTGTGGTTTGGCAGGTGGTTTCTTTGTGTAGATTGCATATGTCCTATACTGCTGCATGTTAATTTTAACTTTTTTCCAAGTCATGTGCATCCAGATACCATGTTTTCATCATTCAAATAATGCAATTGCACATATGATTACGCTCATGTTGACCCTATTGTGTGAAAGCTGTTCCCATGGCTATTGTCTTCTGGTGCAGTAATTATTCAGAGTTAAATAAAAACCTAAAATAAAATTCAGTGTATCCTTTTAACTTTTCAATTCATAATAAGGGTGTCAAAGTTCTGTAAAACTTGGTTTAAGCTTGAATTGTTTAATGAGCGATTCATTAGAATGAGATTCTCTTAAACTTATTGGTGTTTATTTCTAAGCTGAAGTCACTGCAGCTGTTAAACTACCATGGCCTTTCAGAATACTTGCTTGAAAGATGTTTAGAAATGTATACAGGGAAGACAGTTGTTTCCCATGACCATCAGAGTTACATTACAACATGAAAAGGAATAATCCATGTCACAACTATAACTTCTAATCAGCACGTCTGTGTGGAACTTTATCTTGTAATGACTCTATTTCCATCCACATGTAAACAAAAAGAACTCAATTCAATTGTAGTTTACTCTTATTGACTATGGTCCTTAAAGGCAGGGGTGAGGTTTCCTAGAAATTACCTCTTGGTAGGTTGAATTGAGTGGCTGACAGGATATTCATAGAACACATGTAGAAAACCCTGAACAACACAACATGCAATTCCTGGAAAGCAATCTAGAAATTGAAAAGAAAGAAGATGGGAAAAAATCCTAGAAAACAGTAATAGAATTCCAAAAAAGGGGGTAGAAAATTCCTGGAAAACAGCGAGAATTCATGGAATAGTCTTGTCAAAGAAAGTTTCACAAATGTGATATATCGCTTTTTTCATCTTGTGGTAAAGTATATTATTTTTGTTAGGTTTTTTTGTTCACTTCCACCAAAATTTCCCTAACATAATTGAATGATAGGAAACTATCAATAGTTTTATTATTTTTACCAGAAGAAGGAAAACATAAACAGACTGTGTTGATTTTATCAGTCTTTCCAGAAGCTGATCTGAGTCTATTTCCCTGACTGTGCTTTCAAAAACAGTCAGGTTTGCAGCATTACGACATTTTAGGAGAATTGTCACAATGTGACATTTTCCATGCACTTTTCTGTCTGTGGAATAAATATGATAGAAGCTGAACACATTAAATGTGTTCCATATGAATGGGATAGATCTGTCCTGCATGGCTACTTCAGTCTGTCAGTTGAAGAGCTCCTCAATTTGAAAAGGTTGCTACTAATGGAGAAGTCATCCTACACATTTCCAGTAACTGCCTTTTCATTGGGTAGTCACAGGACGTTAGGAACGAGCTGGTGGCTGAATAACTTTTGAACCACCAATGAGTGTCATTTCTCTTGAGGTCCACTCAGCTCTTATGTGACAACTGCCATAAGAATTATTTGTTCTGATTCCTGCTTCTTCCATTGAAGGAGGCCTCCGACCTAGGTAGGGATAAAGTTCTTTTTCTCTGTGATCTTATCTTAGAATTTAGTATGAACTTCTTGGGCTGTATTTTGAATAAAAGAAGTAGAAAAGTCTCACAAATGAAATGGTGGTTACAGGAAGGGTGGGTTTTAAGACAGTTGAATGCTTAGCTGGAAGAAATAAGTTCTCTCAATCTGCTAGAAAGTTCTGTAGTGGCACATGGCATTCTTTAAATATGTTAAGAATACTGTGAATTTCTCATCAGTATTTTGCTAGATATTTTTATCTTCTGAAAACACTGGGGAGAATGGTGGTTCCATTGCGAAAACTAAAGCAACGCTTGTAAGATAAGAGAACAGCTTTTATTGAACAGCCAATATCATTGGGAAAATGAAATTTTGCATCCTAGTGTCTTTGCCATATCATTGCAGCTACAACAACATTGCTGAGGTACTTCCCTAATTCCAAAAGCAGCTGACTTTTTAATGACTATATGGTACTTAAAATTTCTTACTGAATTAAAAGGGATTAGTCTATTACATCACTTTCTTTCCTCTCTCCTCTTCTTTCGTTTTCCTCAGGCTCTAGCAAAGAAAGCAAGAGATGGAAAACTGTTACCAGAAGAGTACCAGGGAGGATCTTTTAGGTAAAACTCTCTAGCAGCATTTAATACATGCAGTGTGGGTTCAGATCTGTTTTGTCCTCAGTTATTCTGCCTTTTAAAATCTTGCTCTGTTTAGGATGAAACTCCATGGGATGATTCTGAGGGCCAAACCCTGGCTGTTTTCTGTATCAGAGGAAACAATTATCTTGGTACAGGTTTATTTCATCTGAGCCTGGTGTGAAATCCATGTTTTTCATACCAAGACTGATCTGATTTTTAATTTTGCACCTAATTTTTCCCAATTGCAGAAGACTATTGGGTTTTTCCTTTTTTTTTTAACTGCATTCTGTCGTTAAGAAAACCCATTGATAATAGTTTCTAACTAAATATTTTTCAAAGGAGTGTTTTGGCAGAGATATTGAAGCAGACAGTGATGTCTAGTTTGTCTTCTATTAACTCTGCAGAGGAATGTATCTAGAGGGGCAAAGAAAAGATACAGCAAAGTTGTCATGTTAGCTTTTATAGTTGACTTTTAACTGACATTAAAAACTGAGTAGATAACTTTAAATAGTAGCATATATTTAGTAAATATCTTTTCTATAAAGTGTATGCAAAAAGAGATAGTGAACTCAGTGATGAGAAATAAATGGCATGTGTAAAACATCAGCATAAATGTATTGACACAGTTGCACAATTAATTTCTCACTCCCCAAGTTTCTAAAACTGTTACTGTACTGTATTTTATGACACAGTATCATCAAGCAACATTTTTTATTAACAGTAGCTTAGCTCACTTTTTGTCAATTTTTTAAAAGCTAATTCTGAATGTTTATGTTAATCATATCTCCTAGAATAGATAATTTGTGATGAGAGTAATACTACAGACCTCTGCAGAAATATTGCTGTCATGTGTGTGCCTGGTCGCAGCTGCCTGGAGTATGTGGCACTCATGCTGGAGGAGTGCTCAAAAAAAATCTCTAAGCCTTTCAAGCAGAAAAAAATGTATGGAAATGCAGCAGTGGAGGCTTGGATGTGTTCATCAACACAAATGCCCCCTGAGTGTGAATAACTGCACATTTCACTGGTAACAGATGACAGTAGTGAGAACAGCTGTGTAAGGTGTGACCCGCTGGATGATCTGCTCAGCCTGGTGGCAGAGCTATGAGATAAAGTAGAAAGGTTAAGGAGCATCAGGGAGTCTAAGAAAGAGATAGACTAGTGAAGCTGTGCTCTGCCCTCTGTGAGACAAACGGGAACAGAAACAAGGGAAAAACACCAACCTAAGATCAAGGGGATCCTATATTCTCCTCCTGCCAGGCTGAGAGCAGTAGCTCAAAGGAGAGGAGTGAATAGAGGCAAGTTCATGCTTGGGACAGCAGGAGAAACCCCTGCTTGCCCAACCCACCCTCCCAGCTGCCTCTGGACAACAAGTATGAGGCTCTGGATGTGGAAAGCCAGCCAGTGGATGATGACTGAGAAGTCAGTGTAGAAAGAGAGATAGAGAGATCTTACTGTAAAGAAATGGGACTTTTAAAAAGGTGTGTTGTAATCTCAGAAATCCCAAACTCTTGAGATTGTGAATGTGCCCAACTGAAATCCAGTTGAAATCTTTTTTGAAGTTAACAGGTTTGTCTTTGGGAAGAATTAGGTCGTAGTAATCATTGAATATACATTATTTCTTCTAGGGAATACGTAATTTCTGACATTGCTGGTAACTCTTTTCTCTTTCATTTAGTATCTCCAATCTGGGCATGTTTGGTGTCAATGACTTCACTGCAGTCATAAACCCTCCGCAGGCCTGCATCCTAGCTGTGGGCCGAGCAAGAACAGAGCTCAGGATTGTGGAAGATGAAGAAGGGAATGAGAAACTTGAGCAGCATCAACTCATGACAGTGACTCTTTCAAGTGATGGTCGAGTGGTAGATGATGGACTGGCTTCAAAGTTTTTGGAGACCTTGAAAGCCAATATAGAGAATCCAATGCGACTTGCCTTGTGTTAAACTCGGTGAAGATTCCTCTTTGTTTTGACAATGTAGATAACTGTTACATACTTGGGGTTGTTTTTCTGTTTAGATGAGTAAATAGTTACTGTGAAATGGATGTTTAAAGTATTTAATTTATTGAATTAACATGCAAAAATATTAAATTTTCATGCTTTTAGTCTTTTGCAGTGACCAGGTTTTATACTGTAAAATAAAGGTAAAAGACTTTAAAGTTAACATACTATATTTCTTTAAACACTTAGTGCTAATGGCACATAATGTTTGCATAGAAAAGTTAATCTCCACTGTAAAGGAAAAATAAAAAAAAACCTATGAAATTTAAAAAATAATCATAGGATGCTTTGGGTTGGAAGGGACCTTTAAGGGTCATCTAGCCCAATTCCCCCTGCTGCATTGAGCTGGTGTCAATGTTTCAACTGGTTCTTCAACTAGAACCGGTTGCCCAGAGCCCCTTCCAACCTGATACTGAATACTTCCAGGGATGGGGCACCTGCCACCTCTCTGGGCAACCTCTTCCAGTGTTTCACCACCCTCACTGTAAAAAATTTCTTCCTTATATCTGATTTGAATCTACCTTCCTTTAATTTAAAACCATGTCGTTCTTGTTCTGAGGGCTCCAGAGCTCAATGCAGTACTCCGGTGTGGTCTTTCATGCGCTGGGATGAGATGCTTTATTTGATGGGAAATAGCTAGCTTTTGGAGTGAAGAAAGCAAGAACCATAATTGAGCAAAATGCTGCTATGAGTCCTGGTCACTACTGAGGTAACCGAGTCACTAAATTATATTGCTGCAGTAGAAAGTTTCTCATTTTTCTGGCATGTTGTGCCATCTAATTTAGATTGAAATAAGGTTTATAAGATTTTGACAGATGTTTCAATGGCTTCCTAGATAAGAGCAAAGACATTACAAACCAAAGAAGTTTTGGTTTAATTTCATTTACATCACAGACTTAACTGTGCGTTATCTTGTCCTTTACTGTAAACTACATTGAAGAAAACAAGATGACTGTGGAGGTGAATGGGGAAAAGAAATGACAGGAAATTCTCAGACTAACTAAATTCATAGATTAAGAAAGTAATTTCTCAAAATATTACGTAATCTGGTGAAATCCACAGATTGATTCATATAATTGCAACTCATTAAAACACATGTAAACTGTATGTGCATCTATTTTTTCAAGTACTTTAAGCTAAATGCATAATCTAATGCCTTGCAGAGGGGTGGAAAGGAGAATAAACTTGTCTGAATAAATGCATTTTCCACAAAGGATAGAATCTCAGCATCATTGACTTCTAGTCTTCCATGGAAACAACATTTAGTGCAAATAACTTTTTGTGTTAAAAAAAAATACTTAATTTGGAGATAATTACTTCTTAAATTTAGAAGTTGCCCCAACTCATGTTTTCTTCAGTACCCCAAAATCTAAATTTTTTTTCAGGTGCTTTGTAATATATTGTGGTTCATACAAAACCGAAGTTAATTGTGCCAGCAGTCTTGTGATGAAAAACTAGTTTTGAGGTTCCAGTATGAAAGGTCAAATTTTGCACACCAAATATTTGCTCATTAGTGCTGTTCTTTGCGTGCATGGAATAAAGATGTAATTAGAAAGTGTTTCATCATCAGGGTATATCAAATTGTAACTTGGAGGCTTAAGTGCAGTGACCTGAAGTTTAAATTAGCAGAAATAGATTTGGCTTGGGTTTTTTTCCTGTATGTAAATATAGAACCACATATTATATGTGTTTGTAATGAAATAACTGCATTTACAGGACCTGGTGAGAATATAAATTGTCAGTAGAATATTGGGAGTTTGTCTTATTCTAGTTTGTGCAAGTACTTTTTTTTTTTTTTTTTTTTTTTAAGATTTGGAGAAGTTGTTTGTTGAGCTGTTTCCATAATTAAAAAGCTAATTGCAAGACAAAACCTTTAGTTAATACTGAGTTGAGAGTTTTTGCTAAATGAGTTTGTTGCTTTGGCTTGTTCATCTAACAGTAGGAAGAGATTTTGATTACCAAATCTAGTTTGCTGGGCAATAATGGACATATCCATTCTGTATTTCCAGTTTCTCACTGATAAATTGTATTCGAGATTGAGTACTGAAGATTAATTTTCAATTTTAAATGGTTAACCAAGAATTTTTCCAAAGTTGTTTGTCAATCCCATATTACTTTGAAGGGAAAAAACCCACCAATTTATATATTGTCATTAATAATGTACAAGAAGTTCTCATTATTTGTATAGCTAAATCTGCTCTGCCCAAGAGAATTTGTAGACTAATTTAAAATCTGGTTAAAAATCTGTTCTTCATTTTTGTACTTGGTACTCTACTGGCTGTGTGCTCCCCAGCATTTGTATATTCTGCTCTTTAGCTGGCCACAGTTAAGGGCTGCATTAATTCTGCGTACAACTGTAGTTCTGCTTGTATGTGTGTTGTGTGTGTAGGGCGAGTCTGTTTTGCTTTTGGAGCCAATGGAGGGCGCTATTGTCTATCAGTAGGGAATGTTTGTCATGTCTCATTCATGTGGGTACTAACACATCCATTATACTTTTCCTGTTCAACACAGGTGAAGAAAATGCAACTTTTTCTTTAGGTTAAATAAACCTTTACAACTTTTGAACTAGGAAAATCTCAGTAAGGCTAATACAAGCTTTGATTCGAATTTCTTTATACCTGCCCGCTTGCCAGCATTGTCATTTAACATAAAGATGCATTTATGTTTTTTCAGTCCTCAGCCTGTGAAGGAAATCTCTGGAATTCAGATGTGATAGCAGTCACATCTCCTTAATTCAGAGTAATTGTACAGTTTGGCAACATCTACTGCTTCAGCAGAACTGAGACAACAAATAGGTACCCGTACATACTTAAATAAAACATTGAATATCTTCCTGAACAATTTAGGGATTTGGAGATGGGGACAATGGATAAAATGGCACAGAAAGTGAACCACATGAAATGGTTATGCTTACATTTGAAGCAAATTTGCCTTGAAATAAAAATGTCACAGATGAAAAATACAACTTTTCATGTTTTATTCTTTCAAACATCTTCTGTCAACATCTTTTTTTACATATCTAAGCAAGAAATACTGTGAAGACATCTACTTTCTTGAAGAATTAAAAAAAAAAATTTTAAGGAGTGTGCTAATGTCTGCCTTTGGGATATGCTTGGGGAAAATTACTTTCTTCATATTGTTTGCCTTTGCAAGAGGCATAGTTATTAAAAAATAAAGGGTAGCTCTCTTGGACTTCATGATTTTTGGCAATGTGTGTCACACTTTAATTCCTAATCACACTATCAGAATATTTGACTTGTTTGGATCTTTTTTCCTGCAATGTATGCCTTATGGAATAAAATTTCTGTAATTAATCTTCCTACGTGTAATTCCTGAAAGAAACTTACTGCTGTTAAGTGAATGCTCAGTGCTATTTTCACAAACCTTTTGTCCACGTGCTCATCTCCATCCATACAAATTACAGTAGACGCTCTTACTTCAACTAATGATCTGTTCCATTGGATACAATAGAATTTTAAGGTTGAGTAGGGAGCCATAAATAAGACAAATATTCCAAGAAGCAAAGTCTGAACATGCGCTTCTATGTGCCACGTTGTACAGAAAGTTGCATATTGATCACACTGAAATATGTGCAATTGCAGAGTGAGTGAGGAGGAAGCTAATTCAGAATTGTTGGAACTAAGTGTCATGCTTGATGTATCTTTCCTATGCAATAATTTGTGCCAGAGGGTGATGGAAAATAAAGAAAAAGGTGCCATTAGGATTTATCATGTAGTACTGATACATGGTGATGACCTGTAGGTTTGAAATTGGTTCTTTTTTTGTTCGTTATTTTTTACTCTCTTCGTTTTCATTGTATGACTTCTCATCTTTCCACTGAGTTTTTGTCCTGGATGACATCAGATGATAACAAATACTTTTTCCTCCCTGAAATCCACTGAAAATGTTGTGCATTGTAATTTCTTTGAAAGCAGTGGCAATAAAGCCCCCAGTAGCAATGGTTGTGCAATGACCAGTGTCAACTGTTTAGAGAGGTTGGTCTCTTTCTGTCGGAAGTGCTCATTGCAAGCCCCTTTTGGTGCCACACAGTTCATCCTGGCAGTTTCAGGTACGGGTTAATAGAAGTGAGGTTAATCTACTTGTATATACTCGTGTATGTACTCGAGTTCAATTCAAGCTTAAGCTGATTACTCTTTGTACGGCTGCAGGGTTAGTAAATTATTTATTAGATCGTTGTACCAATTATTCTAGTGATGAGAGTAACTTTTTCTGCCTTTTGTGTAGGTAATACTTCAACGTATATTCTGTGCAGCTTTCATGTTGTGGAAGGGCTGTTTTCAGCCTCTTGTCCCTGGCTGATTTACCTTAGCTGCTCTGATTCATACTATTTTGTTCTTGAAATTAGAGAATGTTTTTTTTTGTTTTTCCAAGGCTTTAAAAGAAAATATCCTTTCACTTCCTATGAAGTACTGCGGCACAACTAATAAAATTTAACTAGCAATCTACCCAGTCTTAATATGTTTTTGAGTTTTCCAGATCAGCAGAGATTCTTATCTCGTGCATCATAGATCAGAAGTAAATAGTTATTATTTCCTTTACCCTGAAGGTTGCTTCTAAGCAATCAAGCATTGTCATTTGAGAAGTGTCCTAGCACCTAGAATTTCCTGTTCCCCAATACCTGTTTGTAGACTGCTGTTTGTATTTCCTCTTTTTTTTTTTTTTTTGTTTGTTTGTTTAAAGAGGTATTGAATTATATGTGAATGGTCACATAGTGCTTTGGTCAGTAAGAAAGATGGAAAAATATGGTTGTTCAGTGTATGTTCTTGTTTGTGTGCTTATAATGCTGATGTTTTTTCATTTTTCTTAAAGTTTCCAAGTATTAGCCTGGAATGAAAAGAATATTCCAGTGAAATGAATAACGAAAGAATAGTCCAATGAAAGATAGTCCAATAAAATTGGAATAATGTTTTGATAACCCTTCCTAAGTAACTTAAATGTTCTGATTCTTCCCTTTTAGTCTTTGTGTAGTAGGTTAAGTTTTACAAACTTCTATTTTATGAATGTTTCCTTTTTTAATTCAGCCAAACAACAGTTGAGTAGATTTCTCTGTTGGTTTTAAGAGGCAAGGCCAAACCCTTTGGGAATGCATCATTTAAAGTAAAGCCCTAACAAACATGAAAAAAAAAATACCACCTAGATATGTTTCTTGCAGAAGGAGGAGTGTATCTAAGATGAGCGTGACATTGATCTCGAGATGCAAGGAAGATGAGTGTTGCTGCAGGAGCTTTAAAGGATGTTAGCACAATAGAGGAGTGTCTTCAGTGTGTCTCTATCAGTTTCCTTCTGACTATAGTAACGTAGTGAAAAATGAAATGTTCTGTAGGAAAGTGCGTGAAGTGTGCTTTTGTCTTTTGCTGTATTTTGTAAATGACCAAAAATTTTTACCAATTTTTTTTCCCAATAAACTGTATTAATCAGCCTATTAATCTCCGCACATAGAGCTGTTCATTGACTCATTCTTCGGCACTGAATCATCATTCAGCCCTGAGGTACTCCTCACTGGTGGCTTTGCTGGCTATAAGCTTTGATGGTGCTGCTGTTCTCGATCATTTCAGTTAATGAAAGACTTGTTTTAAAGGGAAAACTGAAATACAGAAAGGCCAGCAGAGGGCAGACTGAGCAGCCTGGTTTTCTGACATTCTGGCTGTCTTTTAAGTGTAAATATAGTCACTGAACTATTTTAGGATGTAGATATTTTGCATACTAAATGTATGTAATGCTACCTACATGTAGATAGTATTTCAAACTATAGCTTGATGGTTTGGTGTTTGGATTTGAAGTTATTCATGTCAGGTGCTTTCTGAAGCAAGAAGGAATAGTAAACACTAACTTGCTTTGGTTTGTTGGAATTGGAATCAGATGGAAACCTTGGTCAGTGTATGGCACTTCTGCAGAACTGGATCGTAGAATATCTCAAGTTGGAAGGGACCCATAAGGATCATCAAGTTCAACTCCCAGCTCCTCGCAGGACTACCTAAAACCAAACCATATGACTGAGAGCTTCGTCCAGATGCTCCTTGAACTCTGTTGGGCTTGGGGCTCTGAACACTTCCCTGGGGAGCCTGTGCCAGTGACTGACCACGCTCTCAGTGAAGAACCTTTTCTGTATGTCAAATCTGAACTTCCCCTGATGCAGCTTCTTTCCATTTCCTCATGTCCTGTTGCTGGTCACCAGAGAGAGGAGATCAGCACCTCCCCTCTGCTGCCCTCCTTGAGGAGGATGTAGGCTGCCTCTAAGCTGAACAAACCAGGTGACCACAGTTACTCCTCATAAGTCTTACCCTCAAGACGTTTCACCATCTTGGTCGCCATCCTCTAGACGCACTCCAGGACTTAAATGGCAATTGAGGTGCATAAGTTCTAGACTTACAACCTCTCGTAATTTATTTCTTTGTAATCATACTTGAGTAAAGCAGGAGGAAGTTCATGGTAGCCTGCGGGAAATTTGTAGAAACATGCTAACCAGTAAATGTTTCAAGAAACACAGAAACTTGGGATTTGGGTGAAGACCCATGTATTGATAAAACTGAGATGCAAGTCGTTTCCTGGAGCTTGGCTGGCTACTTTGCGTAGTTACTTTACAAGATCTGCCTCACTTGTATCAGTGATCGCTGTTTGCTTGATTTCAGTTTGCACTCATTCCCTTTGATGTCATTTTGCTTTGTCTTGTAGGTATCACAGTGGGTAATTATTCAGATACAATAACCATATTGTTCTTCCCTCTCTCCACAGTATTTGTCTTACTAAGCAAGTTAAACATTTGTGTCATTATGAGAAATAACTAGCTGGAAAATGACAGACTTTTCTGTTGTTCATTACCTGTACTAAGGAAGATGATTTGTGCTGTGTCAATGAATGCCACTATTTATCTCCTTAAAGATTAGAGATCAAGAGAAGATTCTCTTTCATACCTCAAAAGTTCCTCTCGTGGCCCACATCTAGATAGGAAGGAAGGGCGGCTATGAACATTTTTATTTCTGCTCACTGTTGTATGAAGTATATCTTGAATGGTTAGTGCAGCAGATGTCCTGCAGTTTGATGATTTTCGCACTGTTAACATCCCATACCATGTGCTGTGCGTTGCACTTTGCAGGGATACGAGCAATTGAACCTGCTAGGATACTCTCTGTTAACCTAGTCATCAACCAATTCCTGTTTCAGCTGCGTATCTTAAGAAAATATGTATAACTATGTTAATTTTGCACCTTGGGTGTGCTTTTAGTTTCTTCCCTGCCAAATAAATTATAAGCTTAAATATCCATGGAGGCTTTGCAGCTGGTGACACAGCCTGTGTCGTGTCCCAGCCTCCATTAGCAGCACACACTGAGTTCCTCTAGGTTCCAGCAGGCAGCATCATGCTGTTTCCTCTTCCTTGTACGAGAAATAGGAGCTATTATGGATCCCTTGTTTGATCGAGAAAGAAACTCTTCTTACACTCTTCTGAAGTGTGAGAATTCTGTCTTATAATGTAAATTTCAACCAAATATTTCGAGTGCAATACATTGCTTACTCATTTTGGCAAGGATTCTAGAGCATCTTTACTATTCACTTTATAGCACAAGCAATACACAGAAAATAACTTTAACACTTTTTTTCCCCCTGAGAGTGTTTATAGGGACAAGTTATGTACAGAATTATTTTGAAGTTAATTCATGAATGAATTGGTTGTGCCTACAGAAATTTCTCAGATGCTAAAATATCTTGCATTTCCCTGTTGACAACTATAGAAGAGTTACAGAATTTTCAGGCAGATTGGAAGTCCTTCATCTGTCCATTCCTATTTTGAACCTAGTCTAGCTATCATAGACTTCAAAGCAGGTGATGTCTTACTCAAGCTAATAACAAGGGCTAAAGATTCTGAGTGACTCCCAGCCTGGAGCAGAAGAGGCATTTTGTACTAAATTATCCTAAACAATGCTCTAAGGCATCCTTGGCTGCTTTTGTGTGTGCCTGACAGGGTTCAACCACTGACAGACGCAGAGGAAGGCCACAAACAGAGGGTCTAGGCCCTTTTACTGAAATGGCTAGTGCTAATAGAGGAAAAGAAATGTGATGATTGGCTTCTTTTCACAAAATGTTGTTAATAGTTCCATTCCAATGTCTTTAGCCCCAATGCAGCTGGTTTCACTGACTCTGCCAAAGGAGAGGGTTGCAGTTTCACCACAGCAGAACTGCTGCTGTGTTAATACTTTTGTTTTCAAACAAGACAGCTTTTCCCTACTGTGTGTTGACATAATGACTGTGTTAATCATTACTCTGTGACACCCTTAGCTGTATTGTTTGTTTTGGAAGGCAATCTGTATTGGACAGGGTAGAAAAGATGAAAGAAAGTCAAAGGAAATTGGACTTTTTAACCTGTACTTGAACATTTTTCTTTGTGTAGATTTATAACGATTTTATTGATTATCAAGGAATGCCTGGGGTTTTTTTTTAAGCCTTAAAGTGTAAGCAGATGATCTCTGTCTATGTAACTGCCTCAAGCAAATTCTGAAGGAAATAGTATTTTGAAACTTTAATATTCCATAACAAATTTAAGAAAGGGAATTTTACTTCTTGGCCCTCCTTTTAAAGTACGTGTGCATACTTTGCATGTGTGCCTGTGCACGTGTGTATCTGTATGTGCTGAGATGGACTGGCAAAGAGGGCCAGCTGCTATTTCAGGCACACGTGTTAAAGCCTTTCAGGTTCGGGCTACAGGATGAACAGAGAGACTGTTGAACAGGCTGCTGAATCCCGCTGCTGAGACTAACGTTTCTGCTTAAGTGTCTGTGTGTCAATGTGCGTGTGTGTAGATACAACATTGGGGGAGACCTAAAAGAAACCTGCCGTGATTACATTTGAAGAAAGTAATTGCAACATTGCATCTGTTGCTCAAAAACAAGTGATGAGACAGTTGAAATAATAGCCACAAGCAAATACTCTTGGCTAAGAGAGATACCTTGAAGAGTCTGTGAAGCAATCCCTTATACATACCCCATCACAGTACTTTGCGGGAATGTGGTGCTGGAAGGAGTTGCCTTGTGTGAGAATAATGTGTCTTGTGCTTTTGGAGAGGTTTTAAACATTTATTTTTGTTAAAAAATAGAAAGACAATCAAGTAACCAAGCAAAGCCTGAGACTGTTGCAGGGTACTTTATCAAGTTTGTTGATAAATCTGTGAATCCAGAAAGGGATATTCTAGAGATCACACGATATTAGGACTGTTTTAGGCATAAGCTAAGCCATTATTTTCTCTGCACTTTTCTAAACCTGAGCCATATTTAATTTCTAAGCTGTTTAATGTGGTGATTGTCTGCTTGTGGATGTGCACTGTAGCCACCTCAGTAGTGTGTGTGTATACCATTCATATCAAAGTAACTAGTCGTGGATGTTAATTACCAATTTACTTTTAATCTCACAATTGTCTAGACAGGCATCAGTGCCACAGGAAATGCCATCTTAAAAAAAAAAAAAAAAGGCAAAACCACAACAACCCAACTTCTGAATAATATTAGTGGGCAGTGATTGCTCCACTGAGATAATGGTTTGCCTAACTAGTGACAGAAAGCAAGGGAGATCAGCACAAGAAAACAGTAACTGTAGAGAACTCAGTGGCAAAAGAACTCTGGATTCTTCCATACCTAAAGACTTGGGGGAGGGGTGTTTGTTTTGGGGTTTTTCAGTTTTCAGATCAATTAAACAGAAAATTTTAGCTTTGTCTTGTTAAGTGATAATTCTTTGCCATACCAGCCACAAGTTCTAATTACAAAGTCTAGAATATACTTTTTGGACTCTGGAAGTTTTAGGGGTTTCTTCTGAAGTTTTTTTGATATTTAAAATAAATGCTTTCATGTATTTTTCTATTATTCTTGTAGTTATTTATAATGCTTTATTAGAGTTTCATATATGAACAGCAGATTAAACAATTATAGATTGCAATTTTTTTTTGCTTAAGGTATGCAACTGCTAGATAAGTTTTCTGGAGTAAATCTCCATGTCATTGATGGTAAGAAATGTAAAGATGGCCTTTTTCTAGCATCTCAGCCAGTGGTGAACAACATCTAATATATCTAATTTTCTTTTACTCATTTTTTTTTCCATTTAAAATTAGTTTCAGTGCACTGAAAGAATCAGTGGCCTAGTTTACCAAAAACATTTATAATGCTGATGTTTTCACAAAACTATGGAAGTATATCTATAGTTAAAAATCATAGAATGTGTTGGGTTGGAAAGGACCTTTAAAGGTCATCTAGTCCAACCCCCCTGCACAAGCAGGGACATCTTTAACTAGATCAGGTTGCTCAGAGCCTCATCAAACCTGACCTTGAATGTCTCCAGGGATGGGGCCTCCACCACCTCTCTCTGGGCAGCCTGTTCCAGTGTCTCACCACCCTCACTGTAAAGAACTTCTTCCTAATGTCTAATCTAAACCTACCCTGCTCTAGTTTAAAACCATTGTCCCTCGTCCTGTCCCTACATGTCCTTGCAAACAGTTCCTCCCCAGATTTCCTGTTGGCCCCCTTCAGGCACTGGATGTTTTCATTAGAATTGCTACGAACACTTCAAAGTTGTTCATTTGCAGAAGTTTTGATTTAGATGTGGATTTATATAAATAATAAAATGTATGCATAAAGATTATTGTAGTACTGACCACCACTTGTTAAAATAAGAGGTCATTTATGTGTCAGTTGTTTAAATCATTTGAAGAATCTCTCATCTGGCAATGCTTAATCAGTTTTTCCAGCAATACCAGAAATCGTTGGTTCACCTCACCATGAATTGATAAAAACTTTATGTTATCTCACATCCTTATACAAAAAGACCTTTTTAAGGATCCTGCAAGTTTGAATAATTATTTTAAAAATGCTTTTTATTACCCTGAAAGCATATTTGGAGTTGAAAGAAAATTTTTGTGAACTCCGTGAGGACTAAACTTTATCAGAAAGAGTTAAGATTTTTAAGAGTTTCTGACTATCCTTTCCTTAGTAACTGTTTTCTTGCTTATATGTAAATAGAATCCAGAGTTGTGAAACGAAAATACTACCGGGACTGTCCATAGAGGTGCTGGGAGAGTGAAAATATTAGGATAGCATCTTAAAAATCTGCCTTTGGCTTCCAGTGCTACTGTGAAATATCAGTGAGGAAGCATATGGCCCTTTGTGTTCATGTGTCTCAGGCCTCCTGGCACTGACTCTCATCTCTTTCAAGTAATCAAATTGTAAGAAGACAAAGAAAACAACTGACCGTACAGCAGAAAGCCAAAGCACCTTTCAACCATTTATCAGCAGTCCTGGCTAATGGGGGATGTCCCAGTTGACTGGAAGTTAGCAAAGGTGATGCCCATCTACAAGAAATGCCAGAAGGAGGATATGGGGAACTATAGGCCTGTCAGTCTGACCTCAGTGCCAGGGGAGGTTGTGGAGCAGATCATCCCGAGTGCCATCACATGGCACATACAGGGAAACCAGGTGATCAGGCCCAGCCAGCTGGGTTTGTGAAAGGCAAGTCCTGCTTGACTAAACTGATCTCCTTCTATGACAAGGTGATCTGCTTAGTGGTGGAGGGAAAGGCTGTGGATGTTGTTTACCTGGACTTTAGTAAAGTGTTTGACACCATTTCCCACAACATTCTCCTGGAGAAACTGGCTGTTCATGTCTTAGACAGGAGTATTCTTCCCTGGGTTAAAAACTGACTGGATGGTTGGGCTGAAAGAGCAGTGGTGAAAGGAGTTAAATCCAGTTGGTGGTTGGTCATGAGTGGTGTCCCCCAGGGCTCAGTATTAGGGCCGGGTTTCTTTAACATCTTTATCAACGATCTGGACAAGGGGATCGAGCGCACTCTCAGTAAACTTGCAGACAACACCACGTTAGGTGGGAGTGTTGACCTGCTGGAGGGTAGGAAGGCTTTGCAAGAGGGATCTGGACAGGCTGGATGGATGGGCCAAGGCCAATGGGATGAGGTTCAACAAGGCCAAGTGCCGGGTCCTGCCCTTGGGTCACACCAACCCCATGCAGCGCTACAGGCTTGGGGCAGAGTGGCTGGAGCTGCCTGGCAGGAAAGGACCTGGGGGGGGGTGTTGGTTGCCTGTCGGCTGAACATGAGCCAGCAGTGTGCCCAGGTGGCCAAGAAGGCCAAGAGCATCCTGGTCTGTATCAGCAACAGTGTGGCCAGCAGGACTAGGGAAGTGATCATCCCCCTGTACTCAGCACTGGTGAGGCTACACCTTGAATATTGTGTCCAGTTTTGGGCCCCTCATGACAAGAGAGACATTGAGATGCTGGAGGGAATCCAAACACCAGCAACAAAGCTGATGAAGCACTGTAGCACAAGTCCTCTGAGGAGCAGCTGAGGAAAGTGGGGTTATTTAGTCTGGAGAAAAGGAGGCTGAAAAAAGACCTTATGTTCTCTACAACTACCTGAAAGGACATCGTAGCAAGATGTGTGTTAGTCTCTTCTCCCAAGTGATAGGACAAGAGGAAGTGGCCTCAAGTTGTTCCAGGGGAGGTTTAGGATAGGTATTAGGAAAAATTTCTTCACTGAAGGAGTTGTTAAGTATTGGAACAGGCTGCCCAGGGAAGTGGTTGAGTCACCATCCTTGGAGGTATTTAAAAGACGTGATGACGTGCTGTTCAGGGACATAGTTTAGTGGTGGACTTGGTAGTGTTAGGTTTACAGTTGGACTTGATGATCTTAAGGGTCTTTCCCAACCTCGAAGATTCTATGATTCTGTGATCTAGTTTAGCTACTTAGGTACATTATAAAGATTCCAGAGATTAAAGGTGAGAGAAATTTTACCAGACAATTAGATTTACATTTTCCTTGTGATGATTTCAACAGTATCCCAGTACATTTAAGATAACAGTTTCTCCACTGCCATAAATGTGAACCCTGGGTATTCCTGGTACAGAGCTTATTCTGACTGTGGTAGAGATGTTCTAGAGGCGCTTTGTTCTTGTTTCTTAGAAGTAAGTCTCAAAATCTCAACCAGTTTGTGAATCATATGCTTACGGCGAAAAAAACCCAAAACCCAACACAGCCCTGCTGCCTCCTTTTCTTGGATTGCCAGCCTTTCTCAGTCATTAGCACATCTTCCCACTGGCTTTGAATAATTCCTGCTAGCACTACCTTGAAGCTGTCTTCTATGCTTACCAGCCCTGTATCAGGAACTGATTAATATTTATCTTCACAGATTCTACAAAAGTGAAAAAGGATTGTTATCTTCACAGATTCTACAAAAGGAAAAGCTGGGGCTTTAAGTAAAAAGGTGTGACATGCATATATATTCACACACATATATTTGTGAATGTTATATTCATTTGCCTGTCCAGAAAACTGTTTGAATGGTTTCTTTTGAGGTAACTACTGAAAGCCTGTGAAGCACAAGGAAGAATTTAATTAAGATTACTTTATTTACTCCTTTGTAAACTGCCCACTACCAGTAATTCAGCAGGTTTGCCACCCCTTCTAAAGAATTCTTTGTCCATCATTAAATTGTTTTAATTCTTCAAGATTCACTACAGCAGGACTCATTAATATAAAGCACATACTGTGTTTTACAGTTTAGAGCAGGGTACCTATAACTGTTGCCAAATCACATTGTTAGAAGCTGTTTACTGAGAGCTATATAAAATACACCATTGTTGAAGCTAGCATGTTTATAATTTGCTTTTATTGTTTTAATTTTTTTTAACCCCCAAGTTGCATGTTGGGATTGCAGTGGCCCTTTACACCTGGTTTAAAAAAAAAAAAAAAAAAGAAGTTAAAACCACAGGGGACAATAGCTGCTCCTCAGGAGTGACAGCTACAGACCAGGTGGGACATCCAAAGATGTCTAAAATAGCACTGAGGCTTGTGTGTAAACAGCAAACTCTCATCACTGAGTTACCTCACTGAGTAAGCACAGAGGGAAACCACTGTTAGATTTTGACTTGCTGTTTCTTGTTTCCCTAGAGAATGAACTTGAATGATGTGGTTTTAATTGAATGTTTGTTTTTTTGACAGGACCTTTTGTACTTTCACTGCAATGTATGATATATAAAGAATCAATTCTTCCTTAGACTTGGAGACATGTTTTTAACCACATCAGCAGCTGTGCACCTCCTGAAGATGAAGGTACACATGCTACATGCAACTTCTGCATTCCTGACAGAGAGCTGCCTCATACACAGGTAAGACTACAGCTTGCAGGCTGTTCTCAAATTGAGAAACAGGACTTGCTGAAGAAGAGCTTGATTTAATTATCTTTCTGATAGATTTCAGATCATTTCTAGCAGTGAACTGAAGTTCAATGAAATAGAAACAAAGGAAAAAGACACTTTTATCTTCACTTTTAGGTTAAATCTGATCCAGTCTTTAGCATGAACTACTTATAATTTGGCGAGTTGGATCATGAATCAGAGAGGAGGAAAGTTCTGTCTAGTGACTCCTGGCACAAAGCTAAATGTTTACAGATGACTCTTGAGTTTGAAGTATAAGTGCCCAGGAAACTCCAAACCCCAGATTTCCAAAGACTGCCTGCTTACCAAGTGCTTACCAAGTGACTTACTGAGGCATATGAAAGAAAACACAGAAACTTTTTAAAATCAGGAACTGAAAAACATGTAATTGTTACTAAAACTGGGTAAGATGTGTGCAGAAAATAAATCTGAAGAGTGCTCTGATTTCGTATTCAACAGATCCAGCCAAGGAGACAACTGGACTCCTTTACTGAGCTTATGAGTAGACATAAAAATTAAATAGTGGTCCTCAGGGTAACTACATTACATAGTAAATTAGTATGAAATATAGTTACTTCCTCTGTATGCATTTTTGTTTGTTTGTTTTTTAAATGAGAAAGCCCTCAGCCTAGACATAAACAAAGAAGAAAATCCTACTATAGGGATATGGACTTTTCTCAGCATATTTTACTTTCCAAAACCTAAGAATAATTTGGTAGGTATCTTCTAAATACTTTGCACGTACACAATACGACATTTCTTTCGAGAATAGTAGGCTGACACTACATCAGGAAAACAGTAGGGAAAAAAGCAAGAGGTGCCGGTACATGTTGGTGCTGATTACAACACACTAGGCTTGTTGTCTTAAACCAAGAGCATGACATCATTAGACATTGGTCTCAAACACCAAGGCAAATGAATTGCCATTCCCTTGATTTTTTCCAGTACTGTTCCAACTGATTATTTGGAATAAGAATTAACAATTAATTAACATGATTGTAATTCATACAAACAGCCATGTAATTAAGTCCGTAATTAGACCTGATTTTTAGAAAAGATGAGCATGCATTTCCTATTATATTCCAAGGAAGATAAATTGTCTGGAGGGGGGAGTTCATGCCGGCAGGTTACAAAAGGAGACCATGCTGAAGAGGGTTATGGAATTTCCAAGAAGAGGAATATATGCCAAAGACTAAAGATGGGTATTGAAAATGGAGATGCAGCACTGGCTGTCACTGTAGGTGGCAGAACAAGTCTCGTGAATGGAGGAAGGTGAATGTGAGTCCAGTGACTCACAGCCAACCTTGTCTCTCCGTTTCAGGAACTGTTCAGTGAGCTCCAGAATAGAGCACTTCCTTACCTTCCATGCCTCTTCTGCATCATGGTTTTTTATGCACAGTAAAAGTTAACATTTGTACATCTGCTTCCATTCCAGCCATTGTGAGTATATAATGCAACAAGTCTTTTGTGATTTCTTATTTGGACTCTATTGAGTGCATATGGGACCAGCAGGATAGAGATGGAGTTTTCAGTAGCTTGTCTGGTCTAGTTCAAGTATCCAGCAAGGACAGTGTGTGCTCGGGATGCCAGCCAGGCACTTTTTCAGTTCATGTTGACGGAAAACAATGCCTCTTTGACTACAATGTACTCAATAAAAATAAAACCATTTCAGTTCCAAAGAAAATAACTCTGATTCTGCACTTCTTTTCTGCTCCATAAAATGGTGTCACTGTGTGAGTGTTGTAGCCCTCTGTTGCCACATTATAGAGCATTATGAGAGGTTACTTTGATATGACTTGGAGGAAAATGGCAAGTTATTAAGTGCAGATACCCAATCTAGACTGAATGGTTTGTTATTTTGCAGTTTTTCTTTTTTGGCTGCTGATGTACTTCCACTCTTTTGGTGCGTTGTGTGTAATGCATTAGGTACTAAGTGGGTAAAAGGTAACTTCCTCCAGGAATCAGTGCAGAACTTACTGAGATGCCTTGTCCTCTGAACACCGCCACGAATATATAGTATTCGTTCCAGATGTTATGGGCCTGTTTCAGTGGGCAAATGAACAGGAAAATATTTCCAAAGCATTTTAATTAAAATTTCAGAAGAAACATCTTTATGCCGCAGAGAAATTCAAGAGATATAAGCAATTATCTTTGCCTATATCACTTGGATGAAATGTTTTAGAAAGACGTGAGCAATAAGGATCTATCTTCCGCTTCAGTGGCCAGTTCAGCCCAAATCATGACACCTTTGTACATGTGTGATGTGGTGAGCTGGTAACCACTTGGACATTGACCCGTTGACCACAACTCTTTGAGTGAGGGTATCCAGCCAATTCCTTATCTGTCGAGTGGTCCATCTGTCAATCAACCAATCTGCCAAGCAGGATCACAGCCACCAAGGAAGAGAAAATACTCCTCAGCAAATTTTCTAATATATATTGAATATGACATTCATGGTATGAAATAATTGTGTTGGCAGCTTGTGTCAAGTGCCTGGGTCTCGCTCCTCTTCATCCCTGTATCTGGCAAGGCTCAAAACCACTGAGACCTTCAAACCCACATACCATAGCTGGCTATAAAGTAAATATTTTCACAAATTCAGACACTAGAGTCTTCTAAAAATGCAGTTTTCCCAAGATTAGAAGAGACCTTACTGATAAGTAAAATTGCTGAAAGATAAATTAATCCCATGTTGCTCAAAACAGGACAATCTCAAACCTGTTCTCCTACAGTGGGTGATTCCTCATTCTCCCAGTCCCTGCCTTTGCCTGCTGCGACTTGGCTGGTGTGGCTAGGGCACTACCTGGTGAAGATCGATGCTAAAAAGTCAGTGAGTACCTCAGCCCTCTCCATGTCCTGGATAAACAGGTCTCCAATTTCCTCCAGAGAGGGCCCACGTTTTCCCTAGGCTTCCTTTTATCACCGGCATACCTACAGAAGATTTTCTTGTTGCCCCTGGCCAGACTGAATTCTATTTGGGCTTTAGCTTTCCTAACTAGCCATCCCTGGCTGCTCGGACAATTTCTCTGTATTCCTCCCAGCCTACCTGTCCTTGCTTCTGCCCTCTGCAGACTTCCCTTTTTTATTTGAGATTGTCAGGGAGCTCCTTGTTCATCCGTACAGGCCTCCTGGTGTTTTTACCTGACTTTGTCAGGATGCATCATTCCTGAGCTTGGAGGAGGTGGCCGTTGAATATTAGCCAGCTTTCTTGGGCCACTCTTCCCTCCAGGGCTTTATCCCACAGTACTCTATCAAGGAGATCCCTGAAGAGGCCAAAGTCTGCTCTCCCGAAGTCCAGGGTAGTGAGCTCACTGTGCACCCTCCTCGCTGCTGTACGGGTCTTGAACTCCACCATCTCATGGTTGCTGCAGCCAGTGACACTGAATGTGTCAGTGTCTCGCATAAGTATTATTTAGCCAAATACAAGAGTGATAAACATACATATTAGGAAAGTAAAAATATAACCATAAAAATATAACCAATACAGCCATATAACCTATGAGAGGTACTTTGAGGCAGTAATTCTGCTGCTCCTGCCCTTCTAAGTAACTTCCAAGTAAGAGCAGCCAAGGCTGCCCTTCAGCTTCACATTCTCCAGCAGTCTCTTGTTGCTGAGACCAAGCTCCAGCATGGCACCTCTCCTTATTGGCTCCTCTGTCACTTGGAGAAGGAAGTTACCATCGACGCATTCCAGGAACCTCCTGGATTGCTTATGGCCTGCTGTGTTTTCCCTCAAACAGATATCAGGGTGGTTGAAGTCCCCCATGATGACTAGGGCTTGCAAATGTGAGGCTGCTCCTGTCCGTCTATAGAGGGCCTCATCCTCTTGGTCTTCCTGGTCAGGTTGCCTGTAGCAGACCTTCACTGTAACATCATCTGCCTGTCCTCCCTTTAATCCTAACCCATAAAGTCTCAGTTGGCTCCTCATCCATCCCCAGGCAGAGCTCCATGCCCTCCAGCTGGTCATTGACATAGAGGGCGACACCCCCTCCTCATCTTGCCTGCCTGTCCTTCCTGAAGAGCCTGTAGCCTTCCATTCCAACACTCCAGTCATAGGAGCCATCCCACCATGTCTCTGTGATGCCAATAAGATTATAGCCCTGCAGGCATGCGCACGTCTCTAACTCCTTCTCTTTATTCCCATGGCACATGTGTTTGCATAGTGGCATTTAAGTTGGCCCCCGATGAAGCTGACTTGCTACTGGAGTGGCTGGAATTCCTTTGTGCTGCACTCCAGGTGCTCTCATGTTGACCTGAAACCCTTCTCCAAACTCTGGGCATCTGTTGCTGGCATTGGCATCATACTGGTAGGAGTTGGTTCCCCTCCCAAGGCACTCTAGTTTAAAGCTTGGCAAGCCTCTGACTGAAGATACTCTTCCCCTTCTCTGACAAGTGGACCCCACCAGGGCCCAGCAGACCAGGTTTCTCAAAATGAGTCCCATGGTCTAAGCCACACCCCTGGCTGTGGCACCAGTCTTGTAGCCAGTTGTTGATTTGCCAGATTCAGTTGACCCCTTCCCTTTGACTGGGAGGATTGATGAAAAAACTACCTGTCCCCCAGAGTCCCTGACTGCCATTTCCAGGGCTCTATAATCCTTCCTGAGATTCCTCAGGCTGCTCCTGGCTGTATCACTGGTGCCCCCACGAAACAACAGCAGTGGATAATAATCAGAGGACAGTACAAGGCTTGATAGTCTCTCAGTGAAGCTTCTTCAATTTCTCTCAGTCTAAAGGAATATAGTTTTGGCCTTCCACACAACTCTGAGATGTTTGCAGTATGGGACATCACCCCACAACCTGTGAAGGACAAAACTGCAAAGGCAGATATACTGCTTTCTTTGATACATAATTGTGCATGGTTTAAGAAGCAAAGATTCTTCCAAGTGAGCATTTCTTGCAATTCTTTTTAACAAGCTATAGAAAATAAACCATGGTTTATTTTCACCATCCCCTTCCAATTTTTAACAGCTACTGAATCTAAGTATCACATGTTGATGCCAATGCTAAATGCTAGCAACCCATCTAACCTGACTTTCCTTTAAGAGAAAAGATACCTGCTCCAGTGGTCTTGATCAAAAGCTGATTGATATAGTGCAGTTTGTTGTGGTCTTTTGTATTCACCATGAGAACATGATACTTCAATGATTCTCTGCCTTTACCTTCTCCAGTAATTTTATTCAATTCTAATATTTCAGACAGATATCTATCCCCTGTATGGCAGATTCTTTTATAAGATTGCTATTGCTCTTTAGCTGGAGGAAAAAAAAATAATCTGGATTTTACACAGAAGACAGTATTTTCAGAATTATTAGCAGTAGGACGACTGCTTGAGAAGGAAAGACTTTCTCTATAATAACTAAATACATGTTATTGTACATCATCCATGATTAAACTCTGGTGGGGTATCAGTCATTCTTTTTGGAGATTTGGAAACAGTTGTAACTTCCCCGGCTGCATTTGCGTACTGTATTGTTTATCATGAATCTGTTAGAATTTTAAGTAGGTGTACCTTTGCATTCTAAAGTTAAAATATTCTATAGCACCTACTTCACCAAGCAGGCTCAGTTCACTTTACTGTAAAGGGAGCTCTATTTTCTGGAATGCACCAAAGGGTGTGGAAAAATGTCTAAATTTGCCTGTGCGAGGGACAGAAGGCAGAGTGATGTAGGAGGAAGAGAATTGCTGATACCAAAGACTGATTAAAAAAATCCACATATTAAGTCACTGTGTTACCTTATGACAGCTGGAGTGATGCAGAACACAATGGTTGGAAAATGAGAGCCATTTGCAACTAAGTATGGGCATAAGTATTAAACACTCTTATATGTTTTCAAGTTTCGGTGTGGGGAGAAGGAAACAGCAATCAAAGCCTGTAATACAACTGTCCCCTACATTTGGAAAAAACTTTCTTCTTATTATGACCTGAATTTTCCACAGGTCTTTTTTTTTGTCTCCAGCACATAATAGAATAAAACACTTACTATCTTTGGACTTTAAGAAATTCAGGATTTTCATCCTTGACATTTAGATCCACTGCCAAATCACAAAACTAACGGTTATCTTTAAAGCAGCACATTCATTTCTATGGCAGTGAATAAGCTAAAGAAAAAAAGAGCAATGTATTAGAGTGAGTGTAAACACTGCTATTTCTCTTGAAAAATGTTCCATTGTGCTTCACAACTAATAGGCCTCATCTCTAGTTTACTACAGTGTTACTGCAACTCACTGAATCATTAATTATAGTTTGTTTTTAAGAAAGGAAAGTCCTTGTCATTGCTCTTGTCCCAGCAGCACTATTACTACAATAGGCCCGTGCATTTGGCAGCATGCTGGCAATTTCCCACTTCTAAGAAGGCAAATGCACTGTGACCCACAAACACCAGGCTCGTCTCTGTAGTTTCCATAGACTCCAGAAAGAAAAGCAGCTTGCTTTGCTGTGCCTGCTGGGTAAACATATGGTGATAAACCACAGCATTGTGACTGTTGACTACAACTAAAATAAGGGAAGAGCTATCAAGTCAATCTTCTACTCAGGAGTCATTGAGTTTAGGGGTAGAAAGCCAGAACAAGGGGCACATTTCTCCTGAAAGCAATCAGAGAATGGTTCTCTGGTGGTTCATTTTTTATTTGTATGGAACTAGCCATAAGGCCTCTGTTTGCAGACTGGTTCACAGCATCTACCTGTCATACCTGTTGCTGGCCTTTCCAGTTCCAGCAAGCCTTCTCTACCCACTGTTTTATTTTTATTTTCCAGACAATCTGGCCTTCTTTTCTCATATCTCTTTCCTGCTATTGCAGTAGTTTCATTTTCCCTTACTCTGTTCCCTTGAAGCAGTTTTCTTCTTTTCATCTGTTCTAGCTTCTATAAGCATTTTGCTGGCTGGTTCTTATGCTTATGTGATGACACAGTACCTCCAAAGGAGCCATGGTAAATCATAAATGCAATATTGCTGAAGACCTTAGCAGACACTATCAGAAGATGTTATCCTTATAAATATGTTCAGAAAAGAAATTTTAAGGAAAACCACCTTTTTCAGAGGACTTAAATGAGATTTCTGAGGTTGTACGCTGCCTTGGAACAGCCCCAGGTTGACCAAAAAGTCAGTATAGAGAGAAGATGCAGAAAATAATCCGGTTGCACAAGTCACTTGGAGCAAAGTCCTTACCTGGAGAAATAGCTCCAGAATCATGCATATTAAATAACATATTCCTCATGAAGCTTCATGGCTTGCAGTAAGCCACTTGTTGAGAAAAGTAAATTAGAGATATCAGACCTTGGCTGTAGGCAGCTTGTCTCCTCGAACAGACCCTTGGGATGTACATTATAGTGCTGTTTCTGGTCATCTTCTGCTCCCGACCAGACTCCCTGAACAGACTCTGTACTTGGTTCATGACTTGCCTTGCCTGTGAGTGTCAATAAATCCTTATTAGCAGCATCTGGCTCTGCCCACAGTTTTCAGTCCCTGTGGGTGACCGAAAGAGACTTCAGGGCCTGGGGATGGTTGGTAAGGGGATCTGGAGCACAGGTTATTTTTGCCTCTCTCCTCCAGTTGCGGGCAGCGACACTGGAAGAAACTGGAAGATGGACCCAGTCTATTTATACAGGGCTCTGTGGCTGGTGTCACTGCCACAATTTTTGGTTTTCCGATAACGGGGTGGCGTACACAGCACCAGGCTTGCTGGCGTCAGATGGGATTCATGTTTCTGGAAGGGGGAAGAGGGTCTTTGCTAGCAGGGCTCATTGACAGAGCTCTAAACTAGGCTTGAGGGGGAGGGGGACAATATCAGGCTTGCCTGTGACAAGCTGTGGGATGACATGCCAAGGTTAGAGGGACGGGATACCAGTGAGGGCCCTCAGCCTGTTGCTCTGAGACCTGCTGGCTATACTGGAGCACACCTGAAGTCTTACGGAGATGAGCCAGGGCCTCCTGAGGTGACAGGAGCCAACTCCAGTAGGAGCCGAGAGGGAAAGGCCAGTGAAATATCTCAAAGGAATTAAGGGGAGTTGCCGTAAGAAGGTGACACGGGCGACAGCCCAGCTGAAGTGTCTCTACGGCAATGCGCACAGCATGGGCAACAAACAGGAAGAGCTGGAAGCCACCACGCTGCTAGAAAGCTGCAACCTAATTGCCATTACTGAAACTTGGTGGGACAAATCCCATGACTGGAGTGTGGCTGTCGATGGCTACAGGCTGTTTAGAAGGGACAGGTGAGGAACGAAGGGCACAGGGTTGCCCTGTACATCAAGAAACGGGTAAGGTGTGAAGGGCTGTCTCTGAAGCATAGCCACGAGCTGGTTGAAAGCTTACAGGTAAGAATTAGAGACCGAGGCAACAAAGGGAACCTTGCGGGTGGTGTCTTCTACAGTCTGCCCCATCAAGGGGAGCCTGTTGACCAAGGCTTCTTAGTCCAGCTACAGGAGGCATTGCCCTCACAGGCTCTTATCCTGCTGAGGCACTTCAGCTACCCTGACATCTGCTGGAGAAGTAGCACGGCAAACTGTAGGACTCCAGGAGACTCCTGGAATGCACTGAGGATAACTTCTTAAGCCAGGTAATAGACAGCCCTACCAGAGGGGCTGCAATACTGGACCTGTTGGTCGCCAGTGCAAGTGAGCTAATCGGTGATGTCGAGGTTGGAGGCAGCCTGGGCTGCAGTGATCACGCACTGGTGGAATTTGCAGTCCTGAGGGATACAGATCCGGTAAAGAGTAATGTCAGGACCCTGGATTTTAGGAAAGCAAACGAGCTCTTCAAGGAGTTAGTCAGTAAGGCCCCCTGGGAAACTGCCCTCAGGGACAATGGAGCGGAGCAGAGCTGACAGATCTTTAAGGATGCTTTCCATAGAGTGCAAGAGCTCTCGATCCCCAGGTGTAAGAAATGAGGAAAGGAAGGCAAGACACGGGCATGGCTGAGTTGAGACCTGCTGGTCAAACTAAAGGGCAAGAAAGAAATGCCCAGGCAGTGGAAGCAGGGACAGGTATCCTGGGAAGAGCACAGGGAGGCTGCCCAGTTGTGTAGGGATGGGGTCAGGAAGGCCAAAGTGCAGCTGAACTTGGCAAGGGATGCAAAGAATAATAAGAAGGGCTTCTACAGGTATGTCATCCAGAAAAGGAAGGTCAAAGAAAGCGTATACCCCTGATGAACCTGACTGACAAACTGGTAACAACGGATGAGGAGAAGGCTGAGGCACACAACAACGCTTTTGCTTCAGTCTTCACTGGCAACCTCTCTCCTCACAGCCCTCCAGTGGATGGACCACAGGGCAGGGACTGGGGGAGCAAAGTCTCTCCCACTGTAAGAGAAGATGAGGTTTGTGACCATCTGAGGAACCTGAACATACAGATCTGACAAGATGGGACTTGACAAGATGCCTCTCTCTAAATTGGAGAGATATGGATTTAATGGGTGGATTATTCAGTGGAGGATGAATTGGTTAGATGGTCGCATCCAGAGAGTCGTGGTCAATGGCTCAATGTCCAGATGGACACCAGTGACAAGTGGTGTCACTTGAGGGTCCGTACTGGGACCAGTACTGTCTGCTGACAGTGGGATCGAGTGCACCCTCAGCAACCAACACCAAGCTGAGTGGTGGTTGACATGCCCAAACTTGTTGGAGCGGTTCCTGAGGAGGGCCACAAAAATGATCAGAGGGCTGGAGCACCTCTTCTATAAAGAAAGGCTGAGAGGTGGGGTTGTTCTGCCTGGAGAAGGGAAGGCTCCTGGGAGACCTTATTGTGGTCTTGCAGTACTTAAAGGGGGCCTATAATAAAGATGGGGACAGATAATTTAGCAGGACCTATAGCAATAGGACAAGGGTTAATGGTCTGAAACTAAAAGAGGGTAGACTCAGACTAGATACAAGGAAGAAATTTTTTACAGTGAGGGTGGTGAAACACTGGAAGAGGTTTCCCAGAGAGGTGGTAGGTTCCTCATCCCTGGAAACACTCAAGATCAGGTTGGATGGGGCTCTGAGCAGCCTGATCTAGTTGAAGATATCTCTGCTCATTGCAGGGGTGGTTGGACAAGATGACCTTTAAAGGTCCCTTCCAACCCAAACCTTTCTATGATGCTATGGTTCTGCAATCTGACCAAGATTTTAACTATGCTGTCCTGTCTGAAAAGAAAGGCAAACTTCCCTCTCTCTGCGTGGTACAAATACTATCATTGAATAGTTCCCAAACCTGTATAATGTACTACAGCAATTGGCTATTAAGATTGTGCTGTAAAGTTATCACTCAAAGGTGGTCACAGCAGAATAGTGGAATAAGCAGAGGACTGTAAAGGGGTTGTGTAGCAAACCGCGCTGTGGGAAATCTTCCAGGTTGACTAATTGCCTCCAGCCTCCCTGGAAAGCTCCTTTTACAGCTTCAGTTTGGATTGTTTCAAACTTTCTGTGCCATGTTACTGCAAGCTGCTGAGATTCGTGGTGGAGGCTGCTGCACTTAAAACCAAAGCAAAGCAACTCTGCCCTCTCTCCTCTAAACAGATATCTGTTTACATGCTATTTATTCACATGAAAATCTTGTTTGGAGATTTCTTGGTAAAGCAGTGCATGTAGACTGCAACACAGAAACTATGCATTTTGAAAACACCCATTACTATAACAACCAGATTATAGTACCTAGCCACTGCTGTGATCTCATTATATAGAAAGCATAGTATGATCTTTTTTACACTCATTATTTTTACTATTTTTTTTAGACTTGTTCAAGTAAATAATAAAGTTTGTCTACATTAAGAGGCACTCCTTGAGCTGTTGTGTATAACTCCCTTTTTACAGTCTGACAAAGGGTTCTTTCTCCACAAGTCTCAGCCTGTGCAGCTCCACTGACTTCATCTGGGAGCTTTCAGCCTGAACTTTTGTTCTAAGTACATATTCAGCAAGATACAGTTAAAAGACTCTGTTGAACAATCGATTTAAGCACCAGTCTTATTAGCCAGCAGGTTCATGGGGGTTTTGCCCAAACCATGTTTTCTAGAATGCTCTAAGAAGGACTTTTAGCTCATTATGACATACAAAAATAGCATTATAAAAAGGGAAATCTTTTTAGCTATTTTGCATTTTTTATGCATCAGTTGGTCCAACATAAGTCTGGTTTGTCACCCCTAGATACACTTTCTAACTACATTAATTCTTTTTGTAATATTATTTGGGCTTTGTGGTTAATTTTTGAAAGAAAACAACATGTTATGTACTTGGTGTCTTTGAATGATTGAAGTTCAAAGCATTGGGAAAGAGGTTCTGTGTAACCACTTTTGCTTGATTAATCAATGGCAGCTACCATTAGAATAAGTACTGTGTTTTCCCAGGCAGAACGTTCCTTTATTGGGCTCCTCTGTACTGCTTGAAAGTCTGAGCTGTTTCATGAGGAGCCATCAGTGTCTGAATTGACTTTTCTACAGCTCACAAAGTCTGTTAATCCTCGGGACATGATATAAATGCTGGTATAGAGAGGCATAATTTATTGCAATAATTCATTTATTGCAACATATTTCAATTATAGCTGTATGGTTTACCAGAAATTTTGTGTAGTAATGATTTAAATAATAGAAACAAGGCCATCATGTTGAGGATGCTTACTTTTGTCAAGTAGGTTTTCTTCAAAAGTAAATAAATTAGTAATCAAATCAGACAAAAATAAAGGGAGTATATCTTTGCCTCTGAGTTTCTCAGCTATCAAGCTGTACAATTTCTAGCCTGTTGGTTTTTTGTTGGGTTGGTTTTTTTTTCTGTTTCAACAAAAACACTTTTGTGAAGTTATTAATGCTGAGAGATGATTTTTTTTGGTTAAAGAACAGGTGAGAATTGCTCATAGTGTTCCTTTCTCCCTTTGTAAAGACTGATGCCACAGTTGATATTTTTTTCAGAAATCTACTTGTAGTGATCTAATATCACAAGTGTGCTTTGGAAGAAATATTTCTAGTAGTGCATGTGCTTTACAGTCCTTATTGATTTTTCTGCCTTATTTATTTGTCAGGGTGGATTTAGTCTAGAGTAGGATGTCTTTTTTGTTTGTTTGTTTTTAATGCGTTATTACCTAACACTACAAGTCAGAGCAGGGGTTTTCCATCATTGATTTTCTGTTGTTAAGGCATATTTTTATAAAGCCAAAAGTTTCAAGGTTTCTTTTTAATGATGGATTTTCAAATATAAATGTGATAAGGCAAAGTTCCAAAGTTGGAGATTATATTCTCTTTCACTTGAGCACATTAGCAGGCACAAGACAAACAAGTTTTTTTCAGCTTGCTGTGGATGCAGCTGCCTTGAAGTTAGCCACAGTAACCCTACAGCACCTTCAGGTATTTCCCTACCTAGTCGATCATGCAAGTCTGTGGTTATTGTTTTATGCTCTCTCCACTACCTTCTTTTCTGACATCCGTCTTCGGTTCCTGACAACTGTTTCCAGAACTGCAAAGCTGTTCTCACTCAAAGCACTATTTTCCTAATTCTGATCCACAGTCAAGGGTTAGCGGCCTTCCACTGTGTTGCAACTCACCCATTGTTTGAGTTAAAAGCCAGATGCAATGATCTGTCTGCTGGCAGGTCTGTAGACTGATCAAAAACTGTGGATAACCTTCACCTACATGATACTAGACCAGTATTCTGTCTAGTTTCTTCTGTGGCTCCCAGCCTCTGAGCATAAAGTTAAATTAAGTATCTTTGAAGAGTTCTTTCAGGGTACGAAAATATTCAGGCACAGAGAGCTTAAATTCACTGGTACAGGACCTCCAGTCTCTTCTTTACAGTCTAACAATTTAACGTTGGAGATAACAGTTCACCTCTGCATCCTGTTTTCAGTAATGTTGTATAATAGGTGAGCTAAAGTAGAATAAGAATATGACACATGCGGAATCTATTAAAAGTTATACACAGAGGTGGGGAGAGGTTGGGAATTTTCCAGTGATTACACCCTGGCCCAGGAGATTTAATTATCCAAAACAGTTTGATAACTAATGAAATTTGTTTGCATAGCTAACTCCCCTGATTAGTTCTGGAGAGGTGTGTGGCTTTCTTTCCACTTCAGGGTGTTTCTCATATAATTTTCTTCCAAAGGTGAATAACGTCATATTCCCCTAAATGCAACTGGCTCTGAGAATCAAACTCTGTGTTCAGCAACTGAATTTTCAATCTCAAATGGTTTGTTAGTTGCATTTGCTATAGGAGTTTCTTTGTCCGTTTCAATATGTACCTTGTACAAGTCACTAGCTTACACTTCAACCTATGCTGTAGTATCTTTAAAGTGCACCTTTTTCAGAGTAAAGCCATTCAGATGTGACACCTCATCCTATAATATATCTATGTACATCTCTGGCAGTGTAAAAGAAAAGACAGAATTGCCACAATCACTTGTTTAGATGGTGAAAACTCTTTTGAACACCAGTGTGACCTTTTTGTCCAGAAATTATTTGGATTGTCATCTAAGTTTGGTCTTGGTTTTTAATGGTTCAGCAAATCGTGGTGTTCATGCATGGTGATATAGCCTATAAGTTACTCCGTACACAGAACAGATCATCAGTTGAGAACATCAAACTCTACAGATCTCTTTGGTAAAGGAATTTCCAGGACCTTCTTTTTTTGGTATTTGTTTTGATCATCTGGACACATTTCTACAAAGTTAGTGGAAGAATTTATTTTTATTTTTTGAGATCAAGGCCTCACCCTGGCATGGCATGAGAGTTAGGTATGGAGGGAAGCTGAGTAAAACCAGTAAGTTTTGCTATAAGCAAAGAAAGTAGAACATTAATAGTTCCTCTTTATGTATGTAATGTCTCCTTTGAAAGTAACTACTTGAAATGCTGACTGCAGCTCAGTATTAACATGGGCACAGAAGTAGAGATGAGTTAATACTTCCACTGGCTTAATGTCATTCTGGACTACCTGCATTTAAACAAACAGAAGGGATTTACATTTCCAGGATGAAATATGATGCCTCAGTTCACCTACTCTTTAGCCATGGACAGTAATGCAACATTTGCTGATGTCTGTCTGCATGTATATTGTGCTTTCTGCTGCCATAATAGACCTATCAGGTCATAATCAGCAGATCATGCTCTAGGGATGTTATCTGATTTCTCACCTGAAGCTGCTGGTAAATGTGGATATGAACCCAAGAAGGAAATAGAGTATTATATAGGAGCTCACAAAGCTCAGAAACTCTGAGCTTTTTTCCTTCTCAAAGACATAAAGAGGAAGAACCCAGTCCTCATGAGAACAGGATGTGAGGCTTCCCAGACTCTGTGATCAGAGGCATGTAAGGAGGTTTCTTATTCCAATGTAAAATGTTAGCTACACATGATGGAAGAATACAAGTTTTCATCAGGTTCTTATAATGATTGTAATGGTCTTTCCCAGTGAACTTTGAATTCAGAAGTATTTTTTTCTTGGCAGCCAGCATCTGAACATTAGGAAGAGGCAAATGAGGAGTCTTTTGACTTGCAACACTCTGCCTTACTGATTTTGAGAGAATATGTCATTCCAAACAGGGCAATTCACTGTTTCTTTCAGAAGGAAGAAAGAGACTCAGAGACTTAAGTGCAGGTTTTTATGAGATTTTCCCACATATCTTTTGCACACAGCTGTCCCAGTACCAGCATTTATATTCCTAATTTATGCCCTGGGATTTCTGAGTCTTTTAGGCTGTAAAAATTACTGAAAAGCTTACCCAATGACTGAAGTCTCAGATGAAAAAAGGAACCATTAAGCACCTTGCAATGTATGGAGAACTGAGCTAGAATTCAGCCTGGTTGTTCAAGGCAGACTGAGAGAGGCCAGTAGAGAAATAATTCCTAAATCTGGCCTTTTCCTGGTCTTGGAATTCTACTTTAATCATGACTTGAGGTATATGAAAACCTGAAATTCCCAGTAAGAAACCCCTTTCTAAAGTTCAGAGCTAATTTGTCCTTTCAGTCAGGATGCTGGCTCAGTGGTGGTGGGGTTTTTAGCATGCATTCCTTTGAAAGGAAATCTGACACTTAGACTTAATCAGAGAGTATAAGACCCTGGTTCAGTGCTTTCCTCTGACAAGGGTCCACCCTTCCAAGAAAAAAGCCATAGATAGACCAGAGGGTAAACTGGCACCTGGTTATCTTTACCTATAGCATGAGAGTGAGCCACTATGTAGCCAAGAACACAATATTCAGAGGCAAAGACAGTCGGCCAGAGTGGCTAATGTGGAAGGGTGTTCTGGAGTCGCAGTTCTCAGGAGTAAGTCTATTGATTACCACTTCCCATAAATAAATATTATCTTACTGTTCAGTGTTAGGTGAACATTAATCAATATTTCCTAACAATTATAAGAAATCTGATCACACTTTTTAGCTCATGTGATCTCGATCAATTTTGCATTTGGGCTTTCTAAGCATATTCAGCAGCAGAAATCAAAATCATTTTACTGACACAAACCATAGGTCTACATGGAATCAAAATGCCGAGATGAGATAAGATTGTTGACAATCACAGCCTTGAGCTGAGTCCCTCTGAATCTTTCCTGGTTTGTCCTTGAGGTACTTGTCCTTGAGGTTTCCAGGTTTGTCCTTGAGACCTGGACAGGCTGGAGAGCTGGGCAAGGAAGAACCTCATGAGGTTCAACAGGGAAAAGTGTAGAGTCCTGCACCTGGGGAAGAAGAATGTCAGGCACCAATACAGGTAAGGCATGGACCTGCTGGAGACAAGTTCCGAAGAGAAAGATCTGGGGGTCCTGGTAGACAGCAAAATGACAATGAGCAAGCAGTGTGCTCTTGTGGCCAGGAAGGCCAACGGAATCCTGGGCTGCATAGGGAAGAGTGTGGCTAGTAGGTCGAGGGAAGTCATTCTCCCCCTCTACTCTGCACTGGTGAGGCCACAACTGGAATACTGCATCCAGTTCTGGGCTCCCCAATTCAAGAGGGACAGGGAACTACTGGAAAGAGTCCAGCAAAGGGCAATGAAGATGATTCAAGGATTGGAGCATCTCCCTTATGAAGAAAGGCTGAGAGAGCTGGGACTCTTTAGTCTGGAGAAGAGAAGGCTGAGGGAAGACCTTATCAATGCTTATAAGTATCTAAAGGGTGGGTTGAAGGAGGAGGGAGCCAGACTCTTTTCAGTGGTTGCCAGTGAGAGGACGAGGGGCAATGGGCACAAGTTGGAACATAGGAGGTTCCACTCAAATATGAGAAAAAACTTCACGGTGAGGGTGACAGAGCACTGGAACAGGCTGCCCAGGGAGGTTGTGGAGTCCCCTTCTTTGGAGATTTTCAAGACCCGCCTGGATGCAGTCCTGAGTAACATGCTCTGACATGCTCTGGGCAATCCTGCTTCGGCAGGGGAGTTGGACTAGATGATCTCTATGGTCCCTTCCAACTCTAAAAAATTCAGTGAAATTCAGTGAAATTCAGTATGTGTGAGTCTATGTTTTGGTCTGATTCATTGTAGCCATCCATTTCTTGGTTTTGCTGTCTCACAATGAATCGATGCTCTGCCTTCTCAAGTCCCAGAGAAAGGAAGGGCCAAACATGTATCAGTGAAACATAACCCGCCCGCCTGCAGCATGTTTTGAGGAGGGAGTGGTATGTCCTGCAAATGAAAGGTTTAAATATCTTCTTCTTTTCAGGCATAACATTTGGGAGGGAGAAGGTGAAAAGTGCTGTCTTCTAAACAATTGATGCCACTATTTGCAGGTGATCCCCTTTCAAGTGTAGCACTAGAGAAGTTAACTTTTGAAAGTGCCAAGAGAATTGCAGTACACTGTGGCTTCACTATCTGTCTTTTTGGGTGGAATAATCATGGCCAGCGATGTGATTATGTGCCAGTGAAGGAATTTGTCATATACAACCTGTGATCATTCACAGCAAATGAAAACAAGGGAAGTCTTGAATTGTGCAGAGCTAGACTGAGATAATAGCAAAGCCTGTATGCATGAGTTACACAAGTATGATTATCCCCTCGTCACAAATTTTTCCATGCTTATACTGCATAGCTACAATGCATGCAAACGTTGTCCTGCTATGGCAACATGACTCATTTGTTCTAATAAAGACATTTCTATTACATTAGAGGGATCATTTTTTGAAATCTGATCATTTTCATTGAGTCAGTTAACTGACTTTTCTTTTCCAAATGTGCCTGGGTATCTCCTGAGTAAGCTTGGAGAATGTGAGGCTGAATGACTATTGGTGGGGTCTGCCTGTCTACATGCAGAAAATACCCTGAATTAATACATGGCTTGTGCGTCATCCCAGTATTGTTCATACACATAATATCTGAGAAAAAGAGCAATGTAGCAAGCCAGTAGATATTTTTTTCTGATAGTAAATTGAAGAATGCTCACTAAGATAACTCCTCTTTCTCGGAAGACTTTCCCAGTTGCTTGGGCTTGCAAAAATAATTCTTAAATTGTCACAGAATAACTCCATAAACAAAGACCAAATACTTCTTCATGTTATACAAACTACACTTTATGAAAAAGCAACTTTATATCACAATTAATAAATCATAAGTAGTAAGATTTTAGAGGACTTTAACTATTGATATAAGAAAAAAAATGATGTTTTCTATTGTCATGTTGTTTATTGCAAAATTATTTTTGTTTAGAGCATGTGGTTCCAAGATATCTTCACTGAATTTCTGCAAACTTCTTAACTAGAGATTTTTACCCAAAGTGATCAGAAGAAATCAGGATTATATCTCCTTCTATTTAGGTATCATTTTATTGGAAAAGTTTATAATAGAAGGGCGTGTCTGTGTGAGAAAGCCTAGTGATGTGTGTGGTACTTAATAGAAGAGATAGAATTTGTTTGTGAAACAGAAAGTCTACAGCAGTCATTTGATATAATCCAGAAGAAAAAACAAACAAACAAACAAACAAACAACAAAAAACGCTCTCTAAGATGAAATAAATCTTGTCTGCATACTGTCCATATGATTTCTGTGTAAATGGACAATGACATGCCCTCGTCACTTGAAAATATGAAAATTAGAGCAAGGCAAAGCTAGGTTTATAAAAAATTAATGCTTTTCTTAAAATGCCGGTCAGGAGAACATAGCCATTAGTTTTTAAATACTGTTGTGGCTTAGTCACTGACATAACTACTCTGCAAGGAAAAAAAAAATGCTGCCTGTTTGCTATAGTCATGGTGTGCTCAAGAGGAATACAGGCAGTGCTCTCATTTTCAGGTAAATCTCAGCCAAAGTACTTGTGAAATGGCTCTTTACTGTCTGGAACCTAGTGAGAGTTACTGAATGGAAACCGAACAGCAGGGATTTTCCAGGTTTGGTGCTTATTAACTTAGAAACACTGAATTCCTTCATTTAAATTGCTTACAAATGTCTCCTCCATCTCTGGAAAACCGAGTTACGCAAGCTTGAAGGCTAGCAGACCACTGCTGTCTTTACATGTTCTCTGCTCTGTTGCCAGCCTGTAAACATTCCTGTGACATGAGTGGAGAGTTACAAAGAAGGAGGTATGCTCAGCATCACAGCAGGCAGAGACAGCCGAATAATAACTTCTCAGTTATTAATTCTACTTTTACAGGATCACCATAACCAACTCATAAGAAATAACAAGCCTCAGCTCGCTGGGTTGCCTTTAGTTTTACTTTCCTGCTTGCAAAGGCAGCTCTTGCTGCAACCAATGGGAGCATTCTGGGGTTTGGATTAATCATAAAGTACTCATAAATTTTGTAATTAAAGTATTCAGGAGACATTGACATAGAGACTTTCAATCTTTAAAGCTCTTACTCTATACTAGGACACTTGCATATTTTTATTAACACCATTATCTGTTTTCTTTTAGGCAAAATGAGACAAACCAAACACCTGTGCAAACTAGAACAGAAATTGAACAGCACACAGTTATGATACCTGGCATTACACTGCAGGTATGTCAAGATTGAGAAAACCAACACAGAGGTTCTAATTAACAAATGCACACTGTTTTGGTAACCAGCAGTTTTTGAAATATGAATTCACTGGATCAAACTTTCTCAAATCTTCTCTCCTCTGTACTCCAACTGTATATGAAAGACACATCTGCAAATTGTTTTCTGAACTTATTCACTTTGTTTTAACATGTATTATGCCTACTGTCTCGAATGATTCGCATGCAAATCATTATCTAAGATTCTATTTTTCTAGGCACTGCTGATTACTTTGGCTGGTGATTGGGCATAAAGCAATTGAAAGAACAAAGCAAGAGTTACATCACGCTGGGTTTTGTTTTGAGGAGGATACCACATCCTTTAACCATGCTGATTAAAGCCAAAAACTGATGTACAAACCTACAAGAGAACACAGAAACAGCCTGGAAAAAAATAGCATAGGGACTACAGGCACCAAAATGTCAATGCCTGTGTCTGGGGGCTGTTTCTATATTTCTGCAAAGCAAACTTATTTTAAAATATTCTGCAGCAGAAGATGACCAGTTAGCATCTTTAAGACTTGAGGAAATAATCACTTGTTTCCTACATGCTTACCCTTTTCCCCGCCCTCACTGCATCATAAACTTGTTTTGGAAAAACTTTTTAGCTGGAAAACTATTATGGGAACAGCCAGAAAAAAGCAATAATCGTAGTAATGCATTACAAAATAAGGTACTGTTGGAACCAGCGAAGCAGCAAAGTGACCGGCTTGTGGCTTATTTCCTGGGTGAGAGAAAGAGCTCAGGGTGTGACTGAGAAGAGGTTTATGCCATGGAAATGTATTAATCACCACCCATGAATAAGCAGCTCTTGACTAATGGACAGTAAAGTTTTGGGTGCAGCTGACTTGCAGAGGACCTAGTTTCATTCTCTGCATCCTTCCTGTGACTCTGAGAAGGGCTCTCCGTCTTTTTTGCCCATGTGGCTCTGCATTTGGCTTTAGTCAGGATTAAATCAACTGCTTGCAGAGTGCTGATGACTATCTTGCTGTAGCTATGCCGCCTATAAACATTTATTTGCATTGAAGAGCAGGACCCAGAATTCTGGCTAGATTCCAAGTCACTGTGTTTTTCCTCCTTAAACTGTCATGTATATTCATCTGAAATAAACAATTGTCAAAACAATATGCTTTCAATCAATTGCTGTATTGCAGTGACAGACAAATTTATCCTTAAATGTAGTCTGGAGTTAGAGTCAATTGATGATGATGGACTGCTAAATAAATAGGAATTGTTGCCCATTATAAGTACCATATAATAAACATTGACTAGATATTGTTGTGTAAAATTGGTGGATAGAGAAAATGAAATTGATGTGGTTTGCATTTTACTTCATAGTTTTAAAGTTGAGATGTAAATTGTGCAGTATATCTGACACAAAAGCCAAACAGTATCATAAGATCATTTGTTTCATGACAGTCAAAAGATAACAGCAAGATCATGTGAAACATTAGCTACCACTTATGAAGGGTACTAAAATAAAGTTCCTGTCTCTTAAAGAGACAAAACTGGCAGTACTTGGAACATAGCAATCAGGAAATAAAAAATAAAATGTTGCTAGAATGGAAAGTAAACTTAAGAGAATAGTGAATGTCACTATTAGAGACTACTATGTTAATCAAGTTTCTGTTGAGTAATGCTGGGATTGCAGCTTGGAATATGAAGGCCTTTTTAATTATGAAAAAAAATCACATTCACTTGAAAAGTAGTTTAGAAATGGCATTAGATGAATTGTCTTGAGTTCTTTAAGTAGTATAGATAAGTAGCTTGATTCCTCATATTTGAAAGAGTACATGTTGCCAGATTTTCCTCTCTTCCCTATTAGAATGTCACATCTTACTCACTTAAGGACAAGATATTACACTGGATGGTCCTCTAGCCAAATTCTTTCATTCCTTTAAAACTTCCAAATTTTATATCCCCTGCAGGATTTTATTTGAAAACCCATGTACATCTGAATCATAGGAATCTTTACTAGTTCATATTTTGGGTGGATTCTTACTAATAAGTAATATGATTGCTCTGCCTTTAGTGGATGCTAATAAAGGGGAAAAACATTTAAAACACCTGCAGAAGTTAAGATTTTCCCAGTTTGGTGTAATTTCCCATTCTCAGCTTAAGAAAATGCTGGTTACAGTCTGATGTGGTGTAGTAACTATTATCTGGATGTGCACTCAGATGAAATTGGTGTGTTATTAACAGTCTACAGGACCTTAGTTTCTCTCTCTCTTTCTCTCTCACTGCATGTGATCTGCTGTTTCACTCTCCTTGTGACTCCCTGACATAAAGCTTCCCCCTAGTTGTATCAAGGCATTCCCCAGTTTATATGAGATGCAGCAACCTGATGCAGCAACCACTCCCATGTAAGCCTGTAAAGTATGTGGATGTTAGAAGAATTGAAAGAAAAAAAGTGTCAGAAGTATATTCTAAATTTTATGTTTTGAAAAGACCGAACTATTCTGGTAGAAATTTTCCAAAAACTGAATTTATCTTAACACAGCAGACACACAGAAAAAATTTGTTTCAAAATTCAGCAGACCTTTAAAATATAATTTTTAAACAGAGATTGTTACATGACTTTAATTGGTGGAGCAACCAATAGTAACTGCTAAGCCAACAGCAAATGGAAATATTTTTCTATCTACATAAGACTGACCCAAACAACAATCTAAAATTATAGGACTATGTGTTTTATTTCCAATCTCAGCGCTTTAAAACTGATTTATTTAAGGATTCTCTTTCCTCACTCGAAGACATTTCCCTACACCGCCAGTCTCTCCCTCCTTTCTTCCCCTTCCCTGCATACAATAAAATGTTTTTCCTGATCTATGATACTGAAATGAAATTGAACCTTGTCTGGCATCCTTTCAAAAAGACAGAGATGTAGGGAGCATATTTGAGCTGTTAGCTCAAAAATCTAAAATTTTCCATTCTCTTATAACAAAGCTTTGGCATTTTATTAGAGCTTTTCATTCTTCATAAAAACATGACCTAAAAATACTTCACGAAAAACTGAGCTAGATCCTCAAATGGAGGAAGAAAAAGGAAACATTCTTGTGAGGCTCTGGAACATATAGGCATAGGAAATGAGCCAGATTTCACTCTCCTTCAGTAGATTTTGTTTCAAAATGGCTGGCAAAGAAAAAAAAATAAATATTGGAACTTCTCCATATTTCTTAGGATTTCTGTGAGCAACAAATGTTTCCTTTGAATTGCCTGAAGTAATTTCAAGTGGGAGCTGTACACTCTTAGAAAAAAAAAAGGTCAAATATACAGTGGTGCTAATAGTGCTAGTGCTCTGGTATCTATAGCACAGTTATTTGTACATACATGTATTTCAGTATCGAACTCACTGGAAAGATTATATACTCTACTCTTTCTCCTCTTCATTTTTTTCCCTTCTCTTCTTCTCATACATTTCTTCTTCTTAATTTTCTCTCTTCCACAACTCTTTGCTTCCTCTCCATAACTCATTTTTATTACTCACATTGAACCATAGATTAGGTTGCTGAGTTTCTATGCCATTACTTGCAAGCCAAAAGACTGCCTCTTTGTTAAAAAGAAAAAGAAAAAAACCACACACACACACCCCCCACCTCTCCACCCTGTAAAAATCCCATGTAGAGCTCTTGAAGAATTTATATTCTCTTCCATCATACTCACAGAGGCACATGCCGAATTGTTTTCATGTCCATGAAGGAAAAGTTGGACTCGTCGGAAGACAAAAAATAACAGTTATACATTTGTGTTTTTACAGTTGATGAACACACACTTCACGGTGAGTATGTTAGGACCTGTATTTCCAGGTCTGGGTGCACAGTAATAAAACTGCAAGGAAATTCGTAATATCAAATACTGTGTGAGAAAAGCACAGAGACTCTTTCTAATACGCTCCTTCTTCCAACGTCTCTGCAAAGGAAAATTAATTGCAATCTGCAGTCTGCTTTCTGAGACTAAGAATCTTGGGATTTTTCCTCTGTAAATCAACACTGCAATTGGAGGTTAATGCAATCCTATAGGCCCTCTTTTTGTAAGACCAATGGTCCTTGTCAAATGCTGCTGAAGGCATTTTTCTCCCAGCAGTGGTGACTTACTTTTCATTCAAATACCTAGAATTTGTGCCTGAACCTTCATGATGATAATTATTCAGAACTTCATGATGAGAACAAGTTTAGGGTCAAAATTCTTTGCTTCTGAATGAACATTTATGCAATTGCATTAAAAGTGAGATTTGAAGGGTAAATGTAGAAACCTTGGATAATTTCACTGTAACATACTATTCAAGATTCATTGTACTTTCTTGGTTTCTACAGATACCAAATCACCTCCGCTACCTTTTTCCATGCCAAGGAGTTGAAAAGAAAAACCCAAACAAATCCAAGAACAAAACCCAGTATTTGACGTTCTACATTCATGCAAGATATTGTGCTGTGGTCACTCTATGTTCTTTTGCGGTCAATGGTTGTGATCCACCCCATGTAGCAAGGCATCAGTTTATGATGTGCTTCACAGAGACTGTAGAAAAAGATGTTTCCTCATCCCCAAAAGGTGTTCTACAAAATAAGAGACAAAGCATGACCAAAGCCAGGAGAAATAATCAAGTAGTGGTTAAGTTATTTGTCAGCATGAAGAGTATTATAATTCTATGACTTCTTTCAGTAATGAGGCTGTAAATCATAGATATGACAGTGGAAAGAATTTCAGTGTGTGTGCATTTCAGATAATGCATGTTTGGTAAGGCAGGATGAATATTCTGTGTAAGTCGAGGGCTCACATAAAAAGCTGTTGATAAACTGCAAAAATTTAGAGCAAGGCATGGCAGCAAAATGATTAAGGTCTGGAAATACTGACTTAAGAGGAAAATGTGAAATGATAACTCAGGGAATCGTGATAACAGTCTGGAAAAGTTGAAGTATGTGAATGCCAAATAAGAGGAGGAATTTACTGTGATGCAAAGGAAGTACTACAGGAATTAATGAAAAATTTGGAAGAAGCATAAATCTGAGGCTGCAAAATGCTTTAAAGTAGACTTAAAAAATAAGACTGCACAAATGTCTAAAAATATAGTGCAGGAGCCAGCTTGAACATTGGAACTGGGTAACTACTGTTATATCCCGGCCTTATAGACTTCCCTCCACCACAGTATTTTTCTTCCAGTAACTTCAACATTCATGTGGAGTCGGTATGTTGCATTTCTGATTGTTATATTCTGACTGATTATAAACTGTGCTATGATAGGCCGTGTAAAAAAGGTAAAAACCTAATGGGTGACCTACTTCAAATTATCTTTTATCCAATTACCTGGAAAAATCTCAGCAATGGTAACGAGACGTGAATTTTACAATAAGGAACAAGGGAAGAAGGTGGGGAGACACTTGTATGATTTCAAGGCTTAGTATTTGCTCATCAAGAGTATAAATTCCAATAAATAAGTATACAACAAAACACAAAGGAATATTATCAGTGGACAGAAAGACAGCAAAGGGAACTATGTAGATAGAAGCAGGGAACAGTATAGGTACTGAAGGAACCACACCCCATCCCGGAGACTGGGTGTGGTCAGTGAGGAACCAGTGCTAGCACCACAGTTGGGCAACACAATGCAGGAAGTTGAGATAGTAGGGGAAATGAAACTAGACGGGGTGGGGATAAGAGGAACGTGGTGGAATAAGAATCATGATTGAACTGTAGGTACTGAGAGATATGCCATATACAGAAACACTATTTATAGATTTAGCTGGTGTTAAGGCAGATGGCTAATGTGACACACTCATGATATGATCAGACATAAACAAACAAAAAAACCCAAAAAAACCCAAACAAAAAAGAGGTAGCATGACTTAAGGAGTATAGGTGTGGACCAAAAAGAAATCTAGTTAAGAATAGTAAAATAAGTTAATGTAGGATAATACTGAAACCTGTATAGATATTTTCAGATTTCTAATGATGTTAGGGACTACTTTTGGGAATTGCACTATTGTGAGATTTTTAGCTTTCTTGATAAGAGTTAGAAAACAAATGCCACTTACAGTGATGAGCCTTAGACATTCTCATATTTAATAGTTAACATATTTCTTCATGGACTGTTCCCTGAATTAGAAAGTGGTGATGTTATTTAGTTTGGTTTGGGTGTGTAATAAGACATACTACAAAGATGATATAGAAGAGTTGGCCACAGAAAATACTTCTGACTTCAATGATGGTGGCTTGATCCACTATAAATCAAGGGAAGGATAACCAAAAGCAGTTCTATGAATAAGACCTTCAGTTTTGAGGGAGAAAAACAAATAATTTTCTTGTATAAAGGATGGGGATTAGTTAGTCAAGTTACTTGAGCAGGAAAGCTGAGAATCTTGCATGTAGACAGTACTGACACTTGCTTAATTAGAATGTTGTGGAACTATCAGGAATTCCTGTCTCATGCAAGGGAAAATTTATTCAAGGCACTCTGTGCCTAAATAAATAACAGGTACCTCCAGAGTGATATTAACAAAAGTAGAGAGCCGGGAATGAATCAAAAATGTCTTGGACATGAGGTATATGGCTCAAGTAAGAATCAAGAGAAACCTAGTTCAGACAAACCTTGTTAAGAAAATACAAATAGATTTCAAGAAGTCTGTTAGCCACATAAATCGAAAAGTTCAGAAGGAAAAATGTTCAGTGCAGTGAGGATGTGATCGGGAGTAAAGATATTTATCTATTATCATGCAAAACCTAAATCAAAAGTGTCAAGCTCTTTCTCAGGTTTCCAAGTTAGCTACCATGCAAAAATTTGTGGAGCCATTGCATCTATTTATTATACAGTGCTCAGATTAACACTGAAGAAAAGAAAATGTTTTATCAACACTTAGAGAAGAAGGGATATATCTGCATATCTGTAGGTGCATTAGTTCAACCTGAAAGAGAAGGAAGCCTTCAGATCAAATCTGAAGGACAGGATTACTCAAAGATAGAAACAAGGATGCATTCAAGCAATGATTTTGTGCCACTCATATCTTTTATCTCTTTCTCTAGAAAATCAGGTAATTATTTGGCAGTGGGAAAGATCTTATCTATTTGAATTAAATGCTTTACATATAGGGCCACATTAGAAATTATTGGTTAAGAAGGGAATGAGTGCAAGAATTGTAAAGTGAAGAAGGAGTTCATAAAGGAGAAGAGAGGTAAAGAAGCACCTTGGGAATGGATGGTTGGACTGATAACAACAAAGATGATGATCCATTGTCATCACATGGTAGAACTGGATCATCACACAGGAAGGTTTGAATCCACTGAGGACTGGAGTAACAGAAATTAGATGAAATTCAGCAGTTAAGTAGAGAAAAATCCTTAATGGAGAGACTAGTCAAAAACTATTCTGAAATGGGATTACCACACGGTAGGCATCTTATGAATTTATTTATTTATTTTATTTATTTAGCTTATGATAAATTTGGGTGAGAGAATGGACAACTATCAGTCGCCAACAAGATTTATATACATGGGAAAAGACAAATATCCTGAGAGCTATCAGTCAAAGCATTTGTAGTAGAGAGTGGGTATATGAATAACTGATTGAAGTTGGAAGAGGTGCAAAGAAGGACAAGGATGATGATTAAGGGAATGGAGACACTCAGGAGAGTGAGTGAAGGAGAATAACCACGACAAAGAGACGACCTCTTAAACCAAAGAACAAGATCAGACAGACAGAGGTGTTCTGACTGTATGGAGTCTGAAAATGAGAGCGAGAAGGCTCTGAAGGAGCCCTCCATTAGAAATAGTCCATAGTATTCATAGGACTTTTAAGATAAGAGATCAGAGTAACACGAGAAATCACTTTTGTGACTAGGTGACTGTTTGGACAGGGAATTGCTTTGGGTGAGCTTAGAAAAATCTTTCCAAACTTACAGTCTAAACGTGTATTCAATTTTTCTTTCTGAGGTCTCTGGTTCTTCACTCCTGTTCCCTTAATCTACAGTCCAGGAACATACTTCTCAGTAAACGGTTCCCAAGACTGATCTTTCTGAACACAGCAGTGAACTTAATCACACATTGAGTCAGTTAAGTTTCCAGTAGTACCCAAGGAGAAAAAAAACCTACTCTTTTTTTTCACCTCTACCACTTCTATGAAAGAGCCTAAGGGTAAAAAACCCTTTCATTTTACTTTATTCAAGAGGTAAGATTCAAAGGTTAAAATGGCCTGTCATTATTTTAGATGTTATAAACCACCAAAATCCTGGCTTCTCAGAGAACTGCTGTCCTATTATATCTGAGGTATAAGTTTCAGAAAGGGGAGGTGACACGAAAATGTCATCCTGTTGGGCTTTTTTAAATTACAAGCAAAAAATATCTAGGTATTCAATTTTATAGCACTCTTGTTGCTCACTTCCTGCTCCCCCCATCTCCCAGCTGGAAATATTGGTTTACTCCTACAAGAAGTTACTATGTGGCACAAGAAGTCACCGTGTGGCACCCACACAAAAACTGCACAGATGATGAAATGGATGACTTTTTGACACGAACATAGCTATTCTGAGTGGCCGAAATATGCAGAACTTCTACTCCAAGCACTTCACACACCAACCTCTTTGATTTACTTTTGTACTTACAAAATAGTGTAGGTATGGATGTTATCCATAGTGTAGGTATGGATGTTATCACTTGGAGGCAGTTTGCCAGTCATTGTCTGAGTTAATGGCCTATCTGGAGTGGCTAAGTCTGCCTGGAATTTTGATGTGTAAATAGTGTATACAAAGACACATTATATAGAAAATATTAAAATATATACACTGTTCCTCTAATAAAGTAACTTCTGTTCATTATTGCACTTCAGTTCACTTAAGAAAAAAACTTGCAGGAGATTGTCAGAAATGGGACATGCATTATTGGCCACAATTGAGCTTTACTGTGCAGGATGCTGAATAGGGGAGAGAATTGTGCATGACATAAACCGAGAAAGTGGTAGAATTGCATGGTACTTTTTGATCCCTTCAGTGTAGGAAAATATAATGAATGGGAAACAATCTAGGATGGTTGTGAGGAGGCATGAAATAAACAGGATAAATAAGCAGGAGGTAGTACAGAACACTGTACTCAGGCTCACCTGCTCTGATAGTCCATTTTATGTATCCTAGGACAGGCACATATTCCAATTCACTGCTGGTGTCTTCAGCTCAGCATTCAAACTCCAAGCTATTAAAAAAAAAAAGGAAGTAGCTTCACTGTCACAAGCCGTTGTACTTCTGTAAAAGTAAGAACACAATATATCTCACAGGAAGTTTTGCAGTTTCACACTCTGATCATTTCATAAAGATATGAATTGCCCCAAAACTTGCTTTTTCTCTGTGAAAGTGAAAACCCTGAGATTCCTTAGGTTTCAATGTAATACAGGAGTAATAATTAAATGTGTATGTTTGAAAAGAGAAAAGCTGTGTTGAAATTTGATCATTTTTCATGTAGCTATTGAAAATTTTCTGGAAAATGCTGGAGACCATTCACAAAATATGACCATTTTAGAAGTTTTGAATGATAAATCTAAGCCATCAACTTTCTGTCCATGGGAAACTTTTCCATAGGAAGCATGCATGATATCAGCTAAAATGATGTAAGTCTTGTCTGGAAGGAACATATCCAGGTCAACCTGTAAAGCCTAGAAAGTACTTTTTTAAACCTTGTTTGCTTTGATGGATACAAAGTCCCGTGGAAGGGTATTCCCAGGGGACTGGTGATGAGTAAACTTCAGTGGAAGAAATAAAGGTGACAGTTCAGGCAGGAACAAAAAACAGTGTTTCCATTTTTTTGTCTCTGATTATCATTCTAGTAAGTAGTCTAGTGGTAGGACCAGTTGATGATTCTATAGAAGTGTGGCAACAAATTGAGGAATGGAAAGTGAAGTGCTTGTATGCATCTGATTCTCTCATATTTTTCTAAGTGGAGAAGATTTGATGCAGTAAGAAAAATTTCCAATCTGTTAATTTTATATTATTCTTCATTAAAAATTTCAGTTCCTTTCCTGGAAAGCCTCCTTAGCTCGGTTGCTTTTTATACTTATGCAAGTTAATTTCTTTGAGAGCAAGCAGTTGGACTGTATCGAGAGGGATGCAAAAATAAATTAAATGTTTTTCTTGTGAACAGACAAGTTGCTACAACGGGAATTTCAGTGGTTTTATATTTATATACTTTTTATATAAATAGTGTCTAAATTATTTGCTTGAATCCGCATAGCAGGATGATGGATCATACTTACAGCTGCTGCACTCAGACAAGAAAATAGTTATTAGGGTTTTTTAAAAGTAACTGTTTAGTTCTCTGTAGTACAGATAAAAAGTTATCCTTTCTGGCCTATTTACGTCACATGAACCTGTTTCTAAATCCAGGTTTAAATTTCCCTTGGTTAAATGCTATCTGATGACTGATTATGTACCTTTGGTCTGCTCTGTGGACAGTGCCTGTTCTCCAGGTCATTCAACCTACGACAATCAGGCACAATCCACATTCAGGCTCATCTCTGACCTACAAGCTTTTGCAGTTTCAGTCCTTTTAGAAACCTGGTTGAGGTTGGAAGAGACCAGTTGAGATCATCTAGTCCAACCATCTTGCTCTAACAGGGTCAGTTAGAGCAGGTTGTCCAGTTGGGTTTTGAAGACCTCTCTCACTGACCTACTGTTGAGCCTGAGGCATTTTAACATTTTTAAAGGTTAAAGTAACCATTTCAAGTAACCATTAATATGTCTTCAGAAGAAACTGAGGACAACTGTAGGGCCACTTTGTTGCCCACCTTATCTTTGCTCTTCTAACATGTCTCTGATACCGTGTATTTGCATATAGAGAGATATGGCATAAAGAGCTAGTCACAAGGTTTGATCTATTAACAGTTGAGAAGGGAGCCAGTGGGGGGGAGCAAGGCATGTCTTCATCGTAGCTCAAACCTCCTATTGGAACAGGGTTGCCTATTGGGTAGAAACCTAATTGTCCTAGTTTGAAAGATATCCCAGAAGTGATGGAGCATAAGTGCAGTATGGAAGACAAAGGCTATAGAATCCTTGAAAGAAACTGGCAGTGTAGATATCCCCAAAATACAGCAGAAGAGACTGGGTAAGATGTAGAAGCTAGTGCTACCTCCTGCTCCTTACAAATCTGAGATCAGCCTGGAATAACTCAAAAGATTGAGCAACGGATTTGAGTCAGAAGGGAGAGTGGTTTCTAGTTTCCAGACTATTTTCCTGCATAGTTGTGAAAGGACAGCTTTCAGACAACTTCTAGTCTTGATCTGTACCCAATTTTTAATATCATTTATTTGAAGGAGTTTTGCATGCAAACTTTGCTTTTTGGTAGTTGCAATAGTGTTTAAAAGAACATTTTGGGATACTATTGAATTTGGAACAGTATTTGGAATGCTATTAATTGGAATCCAAAGCATATCTGAATTTTGGACATTTCCCCATTATTCTGACAGAGTTGGTAAACAAACATGCTAACATTTCAGCACCCTGTTGTTTCTGGGTGAGTTTTTGGACAAAAGGGAAAACATTTTGGTTTTAATGTGACTGTGACAAAGACTACATTATAGTGCATTCCTCTTTGGGATAGTCATTCTTTGTTATATAGCTTATTATATTTTTGGATAAACAATTCGTAGTTGTAGAAGTGCACAAGTGTAGCCATTAAAATGTGGTTAAGATAGGGCAATTTAAGTCTGAGGCTAAAACAGCTTGTGGTTACAGAAGATAACATAGATCATTCTGTACAAATGAAAATGCAACATAAAGCTCTATTTTTCCTTTGTCAGCTTCTTAGTAATCTAATACCATTTAATGTATCATCTGATAGAGACAGTAACCGTTTTCACTAGTTATTTCTAACGAGGAACAACTTCTGCAGTATTTCTCTGTTCCTGAACTAAACAGGAAAAATACAATTTGAAGATGTAATGCTTTCTAGGTAACACATGGGAGACAAGCGATGTGGTGAAGAGGAGATTTAGCATAAGTATTATGAACCACTGAAGATCAAAAACATGTATTACTTTCTTCCTTGGCACAGCACCTGATGCAATGAACCGCTCTTTTATGCATTCGTGGAGAGAAAACAAACTACAGAACATTCTTTGTCTTCATTTGGATCATTATCTGCCATTATTTAAATCTCAGCTGCATCTTTGTACCCCTGCTAGTGCTCCATGGAAAAGGACTTGTCAGTTCTCAGGATGGGAAAGACTGCATTGATACAGTTCTGACCACTGCGATTCTACATGGAAACCTAGGAGAGAATCTTTGCCTTTAAGGTGTGTCAGTATTGGTCTGCCTGCTGTAAGCATCTGGAAGTTGCTGCTAAGTATCTGAATCGAATACAAACGAGAAAACAAGAATTCTAGAGCTGCTTTGGTGTAGAGGCATGAGAGAGGTGATGGGAACTAAACCCCAAATTTTCAAGAATCAGGGGTTATTGACTTTTTCATCTGTCAGCTCTAAAAAGCCTTTGGTTGCTATAGCACAGTAGATTCTTGAGAGCAAACTTCATGGGGTTTTTTCCTCCCTAGCTTGGCTTGCTTTATAGTGGAAGCAAATGGCCTTTATGTAATTTAACTTCCTTTTTCTCAGATCTTTCTGTCCAGCTTTACAAACCACAGAAGTCTTTAGCTGAACAAATGAGAAGTCCAAAATCTGAGAGCTCTTTGTTCAAGATAAGAGTGTTCTTTGTGAGCTCATTTTAACCATAAATACATAGTGTAAATAAACCAGCTGAATTATCTCCTCAAATGCATAACATATTAAGTTTGACATTTCTTGCAACAAATTTTTAGTGGTTCAAACAATTGAAGAGAACAAATAAGAAAAGGGGAAGGAAAGGGAGGGGAACTGAAACGTAAAAATCAGACAAAGAGGAAAAGCACTATTTAAATAATCTCTGTTGCAGTTGAATTGATGAATTACATGAATGAAGAGCTGAGGGTAAAAAATTATCTGCACTACTTTCCCATAAATAGTATTTAAGGACAATTTAACTGAGAACTTGCTGAAGGCCTGGAAGCCTTTTCCTTTGAAAAAAGATATATTAATACAATCTTTGCTAACTTTCTTCCATTGGTTTTCAGAATGAAAGAATCTGCTATGTTTTCCATGGATATGCACTGAGTTTTCTGGGAGAGAGCTGGATCTCTCTAGCTCTTCTTATATTAGCAGCTGGTAATGAATTTTGACAATAGGAGGAACAGCATAAAAGCATATAGAGCTGAGAGTCTGTATGAATCACTTCAGCAAATGTTGGGAACACAAAGGAGAAAATAAACAGAAGCAATGCAACATATGCATATTTGCTGTATACTTGCGTATTCTAACTGAAAACATACATGATCAACCAGTGTTACACCAGAAAATGATACAAAATCTGACTAATTGAGAGATCAGAAAAAAAGTAACTATAAAAAGGGAATCATTAGTAGATGGAAAAGTTTCTAGAGGAGTCTCTATTTTCTTGTTATCTTCCTCTTTAATAAATAGGAGAATATATAGTCATTTCCAATAAAGTTTATGTAAAACGTGGCAGTAAAAAAAATCATCAGACAGATCAGTTATACATAGGAGTCTAGTTCACATGGTGGGTCTGTACCTTGCATTTTAGTACAGCTGCACATAGTATTTCAGAACTGTGAGCAGAGAACACTTTACTAGGCAGGAAACTGAATGCCATGAAGAACAAACAGCGATGTGTATTTCTTTTTTTTATGACTGATAGCTAACTGGAAATGAGATTCTGGTACACCTGTGGTATTATTTATGTCATAGATCACACATATGTCTGAACTATTCTTCTCTTTTCTGTCTTTTGCTCCTATTGATTCGATAATAGAATCTTCCAAACCAAAAATTTGCACAGTAATGTGTTCCATTTCTTCCCTCCAAATGTAAATAGCCCATCCTATTTGAACCAGCACATTGTTCCAGACTGATTCAGCTGTTTGATTTTGCTCAATATCTTGCTCACTTAAGTATTTTCTTTTCTTCCAAGCAAAAATCAGCACTTTATTAGAAGTGAGTCCATAACTTTTCTTTATTAGAGCTGAACCATTAAAATTGCTTTCCCTTGATGGCTTGCATAGAAGCAAGACCAAAATCCTGGTAGCTTTTAAAGACCATCTACTACTAATTGTTGTAAATGCTTGATGCACTCTTTGACAGTCCAGGTGGAGTTAAGCTGACTTTTATACCACTTAATATTTTCTCTGGTAATTACAAAAGAAAAGAATAACTGAAAATGCGGAGTGGACTAGGTCGATGAGAGGATCCCTCTATCATAACTACAAAATAGGAAAACTGTTGTTATTATTATTAAATGTTATTAACTGTTATTATTTTCAAAGTCCTGGCAAACTGCTTGGAATCTCCATTTGAAAGTTATAGAAGGCATTGTCAAGCTTACACTCACCAGCTGCTGCACTTTATATTATAACTACAGCAGTGAAATATGATCAAGCTGAGTACAACAGATACTAAGTTAGACATTCTGAACCTCCAGAGCAAGGAGTCTACATCTCTTCATTGCTGCAAAGTTACCTGCTGTTTTCTTCCAAAATTTGTGCAATAAATATCCAGTGAGATGGAAAAGCCCACGATTATGCTGTTATAAATATAACTTGGCTTTGTTGAACTTCATGAGGTTCACACGGGCCCAACTCTCAAGCCTGTCAAAGTCCCTCTGGATGGCAGCCTTTCTCTCCAAGATGTTGACCACGCCACACAGCTTGGTGTCGTCACAAATTTGCTGAGGGTGCACTCAATCCCAGTGTCCATGTCAGCAATAAAGATGTTAAACAGCACCACAACTCTTTAAGTGAGGCCATCTAGCCAGTTCCTTATCCACCAAGTTGATCCATGTCTCTCCAATTTAGAGACAAGGATGTCATATGGGACAGCGTCAAATGCTTTGTGCAAGTCCAGGTAGATGAAGTCAGTTGCTCTTCCCTTATCCACCAATGCTTTAATGCTGCCTTAGAGGGCTACCAGGTTTGTCAGGCACAATTTGTTGGCTGTCACCGATCACATCCTTATTTCCCATATGCCTTAGCTTAGTTTCCAGGAGGATCTGCTCCATGACATTGCCAGACACAGAGGTGATACTGACTGACCTGTAGTTCCCCAGGCCTTCCTTTTTTCTCTGTTTAAAAAGGGGGGTTATGTTTCCTCTTTTCCAGTCAGCGGGAACTTTACTGGACTGCCACAACTTCACAAATATGATGGATAGTGGCTTAGCAAATTCATCCACCAGTTTCCTCAAGACCCATGGATGAATCTCACCAGGTCCCATGGACCTGTGCACCTTCGGGTTCCACTGCTGTTCTTGAGCCTGTTCTTCTCCTACAGTGGGTGGTTCCTCATTCTCCCAGTCCCTGCCTTTGCCTGCTGCGACTTGGCTGGTGTGGCTAGGGCACTACCTGGTGAAGATCGATGCTAAAAAGTCAGTGAGTACCTCAGCCCTCTCCATGTCCTGGATAAACAAGTCTCGTGAATGGAGGAAGGTGAATGTGAGTCCAGTGACTCACAGCCAACCTTGTCTCTCCGTTTCAGGAACTGTTCAGTGAGCTCCAGAATAGAGCACTTCCTTACCTTCCATGCCTCTTCTGCATCATGGTTTTTTATGCACAGTAAAAGTTAACATTTGTACATCTGCTTCCATTCCAGCCATTGTGAGTATATAATGCAACAAGTCTTTTGTGATTTCTTATTTGGACTCTATTGAGTGCATATGGGACCAGCAGGATAGAGATGGAGTTTTCAGTAGCTTGTCTGGTCTAGTTCAAGTATCCAGCAAGGACAGTGTGTGCTCGGGATGCCAGCCAGGCACTTTTTCAGTTCATGTTGACGGAAAACAATGCCTCTTTGACTACAATGTACTCAATAAAAATAAAACCATTTCAGTTCCAAAGAAAATAACTCTGATTCTGCACTTCTTTTCTGCTCCATAAAATGGTGTCACTGTGTGAGTGTTGTAGCCCTCTGTTGCCACATTATAGAGCATTATGAGAGGTTACTTTGATATGACTTGGAGGAAAATGGCAAGTTATTAAGTGCAGATACCCAATCTAGACTGAATGGTTTGTTATTTTGCAGTTTTTCTTTTTTGGCTGCTGATGTACTTCCACTCTTTTGGTGCGTTGTGTGTAATGCATTAGGTACTAAGTGGGTAAAAGGTAACTTCCTCCAGGAATCAGTGCAGAACTTACTGAGATGCCTTGTCCTCTGAACACCGCCACGAATATATAGTATTCGTTCCAGATGTTATGGGCCTGTTTCAGTGGGCAAATGAACAGGAAAATATTTCCAAAGCATTTTAATTAAAATTTCAGAAGAAACATCTTTATGCCGCAGAGAAATTCAAGAGATATAAGCAATTATCTTTGCCTATATCACTTGGATGAAATGTTTTAGAAAGACGTGAGCAATAAGGATCTATCTTCCGCTTCAGTGGCCAGTTCAGCCCAAATCATGACACCTTTGTACATGTGTGATGTGGTGAGCTGGTAACCACTTGGACATTGACCCGTTGACCACAACTCTTTGAGTGAGGGTATCCAGCCAATTCCTTATCTGTCGAGTGGTCCATCTGTCAATCAACCAATCTGCCAAGCAGGATCACAGCCACCAAGGAAGAGAAAATACTCCTCAGCAAATTTTCTAATATATATTGAATATGACATTCATGGTATGAAATAATTGTGTTGGCAGCTTGTGTCAAGTGCCTGGGTCTCGCTCCTCTTCATCCCTGTATCTGGCAAGGCTCAAAACCACTGAGACCTTCAAACCCACATACCATAGCTGGCTATAAAGTAAATATTTTCACAAATTCAGACACTAGAGTCTTCTAAAAATGCAGTTTTCCCAAGATTAGAAGAGACCTTACTGATAAGTAAAATTGCTGAAAGATAAATTAATCCCATGTTGCTCAAAACAGGACAATCTCAAACCTGTTCTCCTACAGTGGGTGATTCCTCATTCTCCCAGTCCCTGCCTTTGCCTGCTGCGACTTGGCTGGTGTGGCTAGGGCACTACCTGGTGAAGATCGATGCTAAAAAGTCAGTGAGTACCTCAGCCCTCTCCATGTCCTGGATAAACAGGTCTCCAATTTCCTCCAGAGAGGGCCCACGTTTTCCCTAGGCTTCCTTTTATCACCGGCATACCTACAGAAGATTTTCTTGTTGCCCCTGGCCAGACTGAATTCTATTTGGGCTTTAGCTTTCCTAACTAGCCATCCCTGGCTGCTCGGACAATTTCTCTGTATTCCTCCCAGCCTACCTGTCCTTGCTTCTGCCCTCTGCAGACTTCCCTTTTTTATTTGAGATTGTCAGGGAGCTCCTTGTTCATCCGTACAGGCCTCCTGGTGTTTTTACCTGACTTTGTCAGGATGCATCATTCCTGAGCTTGGAGGAGGTGGCCGTTGAATATTAGCCAGCTTTCTTGGGCCACTCTTCCCTCCAGGGCTTTATCCCACAGTACTCTATCAAGGAGATCCCTGAAGAGGCCAAAGTCTGCTCTCCCGAAGTCCAGGGTAGTGAGCTCACTGTGCACCCTCCTCGCTGCTGTACGGGTCTTGAACTCCACCATCTCATGGTTGCTGCAGCCAGTGACACTGAATGTGTCAGTGTCTCGCATAAGTATTATTTAGCCAAATACAAGAGTGATAAACATACATATTAGGAAAGTAAAAATATAACCATAAAAATATAACCAATACAGCCATATAACCTATGAGAGGTACTTTGAGGCAGTAATTCTGCTGCTCCTGCCCTTCTAAGTAACTTCAGTAACTTCTGGATAAAAGTACATGAAGCTTTGATTCTGGAATTAAGAGCCCAGATCAATCTATATATTAAAAAGGAGTTGCTCTGGATAGCAACCGCTATACTTCTGAGGTCACAAAAGTGTGATAGAAATGGTGCATCTGATTTTCCTGTGAAACCTGTTTATTCTGGACTAAAGCAAGTTTTGGCAAACTTGTTTGTTGTTCTTCATGAAATGAATGTAAGAAAGGTTATCAAGGGCGTTAGTCAACAACATACTGAATTTTTGAATCATTACTAACTCTTATTATTTAGAAAAAATACCAGCTAACTGTAAGGACATCTTACTGTGGAAGTACTAGGTATGCTCCTAAGACTTTTTTTCTAAATTACATCTTCATTCTTGTTCACTGAAATAATTTAGGGCTTTAATTAATGTAGGCTGGCAGGAGAAGTGCATGAATGTTGTCAAAGTGGTCCTCCATTAGTATTTAGGCAGATACATTGTCTCTTTAGAAACCCCTGATCTTCTCTGTTCCTGTAAAAATATTTTTCTTTATTACCATGGAGGTAATTATGCACAAACCATGCAAAATTTCTATGAGCACTCCAGTGCATCTTCAAAACCTCTTAGGAAAGTAGTGTATCTGTTTCAGTTCATTTTTCGTTGTACACATCTGCATAAGTCCAAAGCAATGTGGCTTAAACATACAAATTAGTCTGTTGGTCCTGGCAAAGAAGAATATTTTCAATAATCCATGTTACCCACTTTGCTGGTAACTTTTTACCCAGCTTTGCTAGGCTCCATTATTGTTGTTGTTCCTTTTAGGAGTGATTGTATAGGAAAACAAGCCTCATTGTTAGAAATTTTTTCTCACATGCTGTAAAATTCTGATCACTATGTGTACTCCCTCTCAAGCCAATGGACCACATACATCAGAGCACAAAATCATTTATTTGCTCCTCTTTAAAAGCGCTTTTGTAAGAGAGACCTGTGAAGGATTTTTTGCAACACTGACCTATCTAGTTAATTCTAATTACAGTAGAATATAAATTACTTTCTCTGGCCAACATAGTAAGAGAGAACTGATGATTAAATATTTTAATTTCATCTCTTCAAATGCGAAAATCCACTCTGGAGGAATTGTTTTGTTTACATTGCACAATTTGACCCTTTGAAGGAGAAACTATTAGGCACAACACAAACATTTCTGCATTGATTAGCACTGCTTCACTTTCTTGCTTAATCTAATAACTTCCTCCACTAAGATCTGCATACTCATAGATGAAAACAGAAATCTAAACACATGTTCTTATAAACATGCAATCAATTCAATTTTTAAGTCAGAATTGCAAAGTTCTTTAAAATACAGAGTTCTAACCTGAGAGCTGGGAGGGATGACAACCACTTTGCTTAAAGTGCTGAAGGAAGTAGATAGTTTATGTTCAGGTTTTGTGTTTTAGGCCAGAAGAATTGGGGAAGAAATCAAATAAAAAGAAAGGAAAGAATATCACGTGCCACGGAAGAGGAAATTCTTTAATTCTAGTTGTGATCTCATTGGTGGTGGAAAAAACATTGCTGCTGTCATTGCTGCTTCAGTCTGCTAAGCATGTGGAGAAAAAAATGTCACCTACATCAGTATTTCCCTCTCTGCCCATGTATTCTACACAAATACAGTGAAGTGCAGTGAAGAAGTGTGGAAAAAAGTTTTCTTTCTAAAAAATGATTTTGAACATGGTGATAAAGTAGGGATTCAACCTCATATCATACTATGCAATGATATTGACAGGAATCAGGACTCACAAAGATATTCTCTTATTTATATCTTTAAAGAAAAGGGAGGACACATAAGAACTTACTTCATTTTAATTTTTATTTAGTCAAGAAGATAAAAGGGCAACAAAATGGGCAGCAAGTTTCTCTGAATTAACAATTTAATTCAATTACTTTTCTGTACTCTTTTGACATAAATCCCATTAGTCCAACAGCATACAAAGAAATTGGTTTCTTTGTCGAATGAGTGGAAGTACAGGTGAACACTTCTCGTAATAGGTGATAATATGAAATCTAGTAAAGTTGTGTTTCAGAGATTCTTTAGCAGATAAACAGTTTTCTTTCTCTTTGAGAATTTCTTTTTGTCTTGAGGACTTTAAAAAAAAACACAAAACATTTAAACAAAACGTGCAGTCATCAATAGTTCCTGAGCAGCAGTTAGGAATAATTAAAGCTGCCTGGAGTATGAAATAGGCACTTGATGAGCCAGTATAACGAGCCATTAATGACCGCACAGTGCCACTGGAACTTGCATTCAAGAGGGAATATGATAGAACATGTCTCTGTGTCCACTACCTTCAACCATGTGCTATCAGTCATTACAGATACCCTGAGAATTGCCACATGCTGAAGTTAGGCTGCTTACTCTGTGAAAAGAAACAGAGAATATGGGTAGCTCACTGTCAAACACATCTTTTATTTAAAATTTTAAAGAATCTTTTGAAGAGGACTTATATGGACTCAATTGTTTACCTAACACACTGCCAGAGAAAAATTGGTTTAATAAGAGTTTTGTAAAACCTAATTAAAGCTTGAAAAACTGTGAAACACCTACTTTTTAAATTTAGTTGAGAATGTTGGGTACTTTTTGTGATGGAAGAGGTGAGAATATTCGTAGCAGGGTTGAAATGAGACCTTTTGGGGACTGTAGAAAGGGGAAGTTCAGATATTAATATAATGATGTCAGAAATTTGTTCGGTGAGTTGTTCAGAAGAGACACTGCACAAGAAGAAGAAAAAAACCCAACAGAACACGTGCTTCTGTTGTAGTTAGTACCATTACTGTGGCATTACAGATTCTAGCGAGACAGAGACAAGACCTTGAGATACTTGAATCTCTTTCACAAATTCAACTCTCTTACTTCCTGACAGGCTGGCAGGTAAATCTATTTTTTGAAATGTTACCTGAAATCACATTTTAAGTTAACTTTCCTTATTTACAATTTCTTTTCCTGTTTTCTTTAATTGCCAGTTTACTTTGCTCCCTCCCAGCTCAGCTCCCCATCTCTTTGTTGCTACAGTCTATCTGTTATTTCTTAAGCAAAACAGGGTGTTCTCCATGCCGCACACAGTGCTAAACACTTAGTTTCTGACTGCAGGAAAATGCAATAATGCGGTGCTATAGAGAAAAACTTATTTTACTGTATTCTGAGTGACTGGCAGAAATAAAGACATTATTGTTATAATTACTTGACTACAGTTTTGAGATATACAGATCTGAAATGAGCTGAAAGCTTGAACTTTTCATTCCATTGATGAGATGTCAAGAATCAAAGAATATTTTAATGATTTGGTAAAATAACTCTACATTTCAAAACATACTGCAGGTCTCCTAAAAATAATTTAGGATTATATAAAGCAATTGCAATACACATTAGATTCAATAAAAACTAATTTTTTCATGCCTTGAAAATGGAGGATTGGTGTTTCTTTCCTTGGTGTTCCCTGTAATAAACATTCATCTCTTTCCTAGGTTTGTTTGGAAAAAAATGGAAGATGATCCTGCAACACATCAAAGACATCTCATTTTAATTCATAATGTCAGTCTTCCATATCTTATTAGTTAAAAGTGTGACTTTGCCTGGGCAAAATTTAGATTATGGACTTCAGGAAAAAAGCACAGAAAACTTGTTTTGCCCCTGGCTCACATCCTAAGTAGCCAGTTTGGGGAATTTAAAGCAGTGTATAGTGATAAGCAAATACAATGGCAGCAGTTCAAATTAATTTTGTCTGGTTATAAGTAACAGAAACAGAAAAAAGTTGGAGTATAATAATGTCTCTGATGTAAACAGTGATCAGTTAGCAATACGAGCTCTCTCATTCAGCAAAATGCCTAAACTTACAAATTTAAGCCCAGGAATAGTCCCATTGAAACCAGTCTGATGTAATTTCAGAGGAATGTACTTTTTTAGATTAGATCCAGTAAAGCACTTGAATACCTAATAATTAGGTGTGGTGGCCCTATGGCTCCCCAAATAGAAGCCATAACCTCACTGAGAGTTCCCTATAGAGTGGACAAGCCAAGTCAAATATCTCTCAATGAAATCTAAAAAGGGCATCTCCTGTAGCTGTGGCAGCAAATGTTGAGAGGAATAGGGCTATTTCTAAAATCTCTTCTTCCATTCCTCTGAGGTTTAGGTAGATCTCTCGTTTTTCTAAGGAAGTATTTCCATTCACCCAGCAGCACAGCTCTGAACATCTGCTTGAATGTAGGTATCTACCATCAAAAGTACGTAGGTAGCTACCTGTGTAAAGTAGTATCTGAAAGAATAAATTACTAGTCTCCCACACCAAAAAGAGACCAAACTGGATTGTTCCCTTTTAAAATATGGCCAGTAGTATCAGTAGTGACTTTGCACTGGAATTTCCCTTGCCTTTAAACAGCTGTCAGTTTTACTACCTGTCTTATTTAAACCTGATCAGGATTAAGAATCTCAAGGAAACCACAAAAGTGAGAAGCGGTATTCTGATTTGGGTAAGTGCCATAGCTGAATTCTAGTGAAGTACTTCAGGAATCGCCTTTTCACGTATTCTTGTAGTTTTATATTTATGCGCTGCCAAATAAGTTCTTTGCTAAGCAGGAAGTCTGGCCAAGCAAGACCAGGAAAAATTCCTCCTGAGACTCAAGGAGTAAGTGATGAAATTCAGACAGAAAAAAAATTAGGCTGAACATTAGGAAGGTCCTGCTATGATACCAGCTACATAATGGAATAGCTTCTGAGAACATGTTCATCCTGCTCAATGATGGATGGGATAAATAGACCTTTTTAACTATGAGTCTGTGATTCACTTCAGAGGAGCCCACATCTCAAGTGCTACACATGAAACATCTGAACAGTCGCTGAAACCAGCAATAGGGATCCCAAAATGGTGGGATTTGTCACTCCTCAGAGACTTTACTGCAGACAAGGGGTGTTTTCAGTCACATAGCTTTCAGGTTGAAATTCAGCTAGTAGCTTCCTCTGTTTCTTGGAATACGGGTTAATTACTTCATGGGAAAGAACTTTTGTATTTTAGCCCATCTCATCTCTATTCATTACTGACCACCTCACAGACATCCTGGATTTTACTTTCCTCAAGAATCCATTTTATCATCCCTGATGGATGAGAGCTTATCAGTAGATAGCCAGTTATTAGGTGAAAAATGAGGAATAGTCTGAGTGTGAGTTTATGAGAATCATTCTTAATGGTCTTTTACTTTGTGCTCCAAAAGAAACACCAACTATCTACACTTTTTTCCACTCAGCACCTTTGTCATGGAAAGACGGCACCATGTTCCGGGCTGTGCAATGCCATTAGAGCCTCACAGGATCAAGATCTTACAACAATTTCTGCTGCCTCATAGATTCAGTTATTGCTTTTAACATAAATTAGAACAAAGATATGTTTTGAGGCTGTACTGAATTGAAAATCGAAGTCACAGAAATTGTAAAGAAACAAATCTATACAAAAAAGAATTTTCCCAAAGAGACATATAGTGGTCTTCTAGGTCAAGTACACTCTCATTGTCATGCTACTACACATTCTTCAGTGCTTTCCACACTGAGATATTACTTTGCAAACAATGGTCGCTTTTTAGAATGCTAGGCGGTGGTGAAGAATGTTGGAAATATTAACTGTGCAGCTTTGATTTGTTTCATAAATTCTTATGAGTGGAGTGGTACAGAGGGAAAGAAATCATAGGCAAAAGTGACATGGGATTTGAAACATGGGTACCAGGACTGGGCTAAACACATTATTTTCTGAGTGGCATTATTTTAATGTGGTCAATGAATAATTTCTGAGCTGTAACTCGGAAACATGAAATATATAATGCCCTCTTCCTATAAATATTGTAGTAGAGTTAGGAACAAGTATAAGGTCCGACAGGAGATATGTTCTTTGTCATCAGCTGAGAGACAGAGATCTCAAGCAAAATGTTCTTAGATACTGTCCTTCAGATGACTCTTTACAATGCTCATTCATGTGCATGATTTTAGCAATGCAACACTGACCATACAAGTTACTCAGCTAAATCTGAGAGCCACAAGACAAGTTATAGAAAGCTGGGGAAAAAGGGGAGTTCCAGGAGAGGTTCACATGATGATGGCTCCTTTTCCTTTCTGGGGCAGAGTTGAGTTGAGATGGACACACAGGGTGATGCAGCAACAGCCATTCTTTCCTACAGGCAGAGACTCAAATTCATCAGAAGCTTTGGTCCCAGCTGAACCTTCCCCATTGCTAAATAATCCCAGAATGAAGCTATGCAAGGATCATGAGTCACAGTTTGATCCTCTGTGTATTTCAGTTTTGGCCTCTTGTTCTGGATGTAAAAATTCTAAGATGGAGTTGTCCTCTTAGAAGTAGAAAAGTAATTTCTTGATCTGAGTAGAGATTCCTTTTCTCTGTCATTGCAAAAATACTTTTTCCCAATAGAAACACAATTTTTGACAGGTTGAACCCTCTCAGCGTTTTGAGATCTGAATACTGTCTATCAGCTAGTCTGCAAGGTTCTGTGGAAAGCAGTCTGAATTCTGATGTTCAGTCCATATTCAGAAGAATTACGATCAACGTACAACCCAACAGGCACTCAATGGCCTCAAACTTAACAGTACAATAAAAGGACAATAAGATAGCAAACAAAGTCTTAGAAATTTGGTCTGTTCCATGCTTGAAGTATTAAAATCAAGGAGGTTGACTTCCCCATTTTGGCTGTTTAGCTTTAGTTAGGAATCAAAACCTATCCCTAAGGCTGAACGCTTACAAATGTAGGATTATTTCCAGTAAACCAAGATGCCTCACTAGGCCAAACACTATATTGACTTTTCTTCCCATGTATACCCTAAACCCCAACAGATTTTAGAGAGGAAAGGAAGTCTTAAGAATTTCTATAAACCTTAGCTGCCTTCTCTGTTAAATCAAAGACACACCAGAATTTGCCTCTCTGATGGTTGCTCTGAGGTGGAAAGAGGTGTAAACACCAGAGAAAAGGTGAGTCTGGAGAGAATTCCCAAACCTGCTTTAAGCCATAATCTCAAGTCAGATACAAGCTTGAGAAAGGACACACGAGCCATGGGACGGACAGAGAACTCATTTCCACCCAGCAATTAAGACTGTTGCCTCAGTCAGGAATCATTTGCACATAATCACCATCTACTCACACTCATTCTGGATAAACAGAAATTTACTTCATCAAACACATTTGTTTAATTACTTTAAAAAGATTTTGAAGTGGAATCAGAAGACATTTGTGGGGTTTATAAATAAACTCCAGTTTCCAAATGAACAAACATATTTTTCTCAACATCCACCTTAGTCCAATCATTTCTTTCCTCTGCATGTGGCTTCACGGCCAGTCACACAGTTTGTTACACTCTTTTGTTAGGGTGTGTGTGGTTTTTGTTTTGTTGGGGTTTTTTGTTTGTTTGTTTATTTTCAGGGGTAGGTGTGTGTGTGTATTTTTGTTTGGTTTTGGGCTTTTTTTAGTTACAATTTATTTTAAACTTGCAGAATCCTTAACATCCTCTTAAGAGAAATAAAGCCCCAGCTGTGCAAGCACATTATAGAAAGTACCAAACTGGCATTCAAGGATTTCTTGGTTTAAATATTCCTCTGTAATTCTGCACAGTTGTTCTGCTATTTGGATTCCCATGCAAATATTAATGGTGTTATTTTTTGTGAAGACATTTTTTTTAAAGAAGAGGAACTGTAGCAGAAATACAATTTTTAATTTGGTTGCAAATGTCCTTCACATTAGGTTCTCTTAAGTATACTTTTAAAAAGAAGGAAAAAAATATAGTTGTGATATCAGGCTTCTTTGTATCTATTTTCATTTTGACATGCAAATTTTGACATGCGGTCATCCAAAAACACTTGTTTATAGTATTATGCATGTGTGTGTGAAACAAGAAACTTTATGAATCACCCATCACACAATTAATGAACTGAGAATTGAGAATTTTGAAATTCTCATACTTAACAATATTGAGCAAAGGATCTGCTGTGCCCTCTACATGATGTACCCATATTTTGGAAGGAAATGAGTAATCTCTTCAGAGATGCAGTCTGAACTTCCTCAGACGTTCAGTAAGAGTTTCTGGCTGCATGTGACTAGCAGCCTATGGTGTATTTTTACCTTTTTATTTCTCAGCTTCTATGAGTGCTTCAATTAGTTCTCTGACGGGCTAAAAACTGCAAAGTATTCTGGAATTGCTAAGTCCAGAAAAGACCAGTCCATGTGAAGTCTGGATTTCAAGTATCTGTCTATAGAGAAATGTGTGATTAAGAAGAGAGGAAAAACTAGCCAGGCTGGGATTGAAAAATTGGATTTGAATATGGAAGGGAGAAGTTAAAAAAGAATTCTTAAATAGTTGAGATAAGCTTTAGTATCCTTATATCTTTATTTGAACTAGGCTGTTGAACATTCATAGCCTGTCTATCTCACATCTATGCCCCTTGAGATATGTTTCATATAATTCATCACTTAGGGAGTAATACATTTGTAAGAGCTGATGTTGATGTAGGTCTCTCCTTCCTGAGCTAACTAATACCAGTGACTCTTCTCCTGTATAAGGGAAAGAAGCTTCGCAGGAGAGCACTTAACACATTCCTTTTTGTCCCAAGTCTCTCAAAAACCTGTTTGGTACAATATTCTTTTTGTGGCATCGGCTAGCAGTTCCTGCTTGCTAGATAGTGGTGTGCAGAGTTTATTATAGTACCAGACTATCAGAAGAACAGGACAGCTTTTTATTCCTTCTATTATGTCTGCATCTCCTACCCATTCCCCTAGGGAAACATTTCATTAAATTCTTGTCACAATTAAAGAAAGGTTGGTTATAGAAAGCAAACTGAGTGGAGTTTGAATCTCTGTTAATCTTTATGTGGATAAAAATCTTTATCTTAATGTATGTTGCAAAAGATAGAAAAAGGGGCTTTTTACTGATGGGACTTCCAGGTACAATGAACAGCAGATAAACTGCAGACTCTTGCTATTTCTTATATCCTTTTGCATATCACTGAATTTGCTCTTACATCATATCTTTGAAATCTCAGATGACTCAGACATAGATCACTTCTTGTAAATTCAGTGCAAGTTGGCTGAAACTTTAACATCTCAAGGAGTCTTAATAGCTTTCCAGATCTGACTTGTTCGAAGTGCTGTTCAGACATGACCTGCTTAATCCTTCCAACACTTCAATAAAATGTTTAGCATATATAAGTAATGTTCTAAAGGTGAACAAATAACTCATAATACACTATTTATTGGCAGTTGTACATTTCTGCAAATTAAAAGTTTGTGAATACAATGCAAATATTTTAGACATGCATTATTCAGAAGAATCTGGTAAATTCCTGAACAAATATTTTCTTTACCAATGAATCACAGGTGATTGAAAAAGTAGTATGCGGGAACCAAAAAATTATATGAGGTTGGTTAGCAACGACGATCATGTGATACTGTGCCATGATTAGGGTATTTATAAAAAATCACCAGCATAGTGCAAATTTTGTAATTTACAGTTGCATAAATCATTCAATTTCTTTTTTCCTGTATAGAATTTCTGTCTGACGAATATCTCTTGCTGGTAGATCCTGTCATCTCAAACATTTCTCAAAAGGCAATGCAAAAGGACTGCAACTGAATACAAGTAAATTTTCAAAATCATATTCAAGGTAATATTTTTTTTCTTAAAAATACATAATTGAACTTTTACCAACTATGTAATAGTATCCCAAATGAGTGCTTATTTTTCATTTCTAAAATATTGGCATTCATTGATACTTAAGCCAAGTTGTTAAGTAGGCAATGGATGTGTGGTCTAGCATGACAATTCTGAGCTCTAAGATCAACTCACTGTGTTGTAATAGAATTCATCTCCTCCCTTATCTATTTTTCTACCAGAAATTCAGGAACATGGAAACATGCAAAACCATAGTTTCTGTCTCACTAATTTTATGAAATCTATTTTCTGTGCCTCTGTCCCAGTCTCACACAAAACTCCTCCCTGTAGAGTCACCCAGAATTACCTTCTTTTGCTTTCAGTGGCCAGTCCAGCCCAAACCATGACATTTATATAGAGAAAGCAGTTTCCCTCAGAAGTCATAACTTATTTTCCTTGACAATTTCAACAAAAATTATGTAGATCTCAGAAATTAAATATGCTTTCCTCACTGCCACTTCTACAGACTCTGAGTGAGCTCCAAGGGGCAAACGGAGAGGGATTCCTGCCTTGTGCATTCTCCATCCACGGAGGGGCACTTAGTGACGTTTGGACCCAAGGCACTTCTTTGGGCTCCCTTTTCTCCAGTTTGGTCTTTGTCTGGATATGCCCAGACAGAAAGGATTCAATCTCAGTAAACAAGCTGCTGATGTTGGACCAGGAGGAGCCAAGTTTATCGATTCCTGACTATGTTTAACATGTAACCTGCAGGACTAACAAGGTTTAAAATTATATTTCTGGGGCAGTGGGAGAAGGGCAAAATGATAGTTGCCTCTGATGTCTGCACATCCAATAAAGCAATAGGACTGCCCGCTTGAGGAAGAAGATGCAACTGCTGTAGCAATGCATTACCTAAAGCCATATAAGACGGGTAGACTGCTTGGTGTGTATTTTACCCAGCAAATTTAGCAGTCCAAAACCTAGCACTGCTGTGCCTGTCAGACTCCTCACCCTGTTCATTGTATAATGTGCACACACCTGCACCTTCCCTCCTAGAGCCAGACTGGAACCACGACTTTACCTCTGAAAACAAACATGCCTATTATGGTCTAAAATTAGGATACTTTTCCTTCCTTTCCACCTTTCCAGGGGTCATAAACTGACTAACAGGGAGACTGCTGAAACTCAGTAAGTTTCTGTTTATATACAGGCCGGGTCTAGTTTTAGCGTTCTTCGTAACTGGAAAAGATGGGCTTAACTACTCATTCCCACACTGCTATGTTTAGGGCAGAGCCTAAATGTGGCTGTGTTATATGTGGCTATGGCAAGTCTGGCACAAACAGACCTAGTGTGAACAGAAATTGTTCCATGAATAAATCCAACTAAAATTTGGTTCTTACTTTCTTTAGATAGCAAAATATTTTATCAGTGCCTATAAATCTGATGTAATCCCTTTATCCTCTCAGATTATATATATATACAGGGAAAAATGTAACATACTAGGCAGACATTGTAATACAGATACTGGGACTACACCAAACCCGGTTCACGGCTGGCTTGACTGAAAATTCCTCAGTAGAAAACTTCCCTTGACTTTGAAGGGCTCTGTTCAGGTCCATATAAGGCATAAGAGCCCGTAAAGATTTATCTGTAGGTACAGTTAAGTATGTAAATTTATGCAAATATCAAGTGTTTCCTGAGTCGTGTGAACGTTTGCATTTTAAAGCTCACCTGCTCTTCTGGAACTTTAAATGTTTGATTTAATTATTCCAACTTGCTTCATAGAAGGGAAAGTGGGTGAGAAAGGATGGGGGCTAAGAAAAAGGAGAAATGATGGAGACAAGATAGAGGAGTCAAGGTAGAGGTCAAGAAGCAAAATCAAAAGGAAGAGAATCAAAAGACAGTGGGAGGAGAGTGAGGTAGACGATAAAGAGCACATCCTGGAGATGGCCCAATATAACCTTGATTTACCTATTGTTAAACTGCAAATGGAACAAAAGTGGAAATATAGAACACTTAGAGCAAAGATGGCAGCTCATGCTCTGATATACTGGTTTCCAGGCTCCTGTTGCGCGGTGTGTGCTGGGAGGGCCGACCAGGGGGACGGAGAGTCAGGGACAGACTGAAACCACCTACAGAGAAAACGTGTCTCCCCTTCTCCCCTCAGTTCCCCTGTACTTCTCCCACCCCTCAGGCCTCTGCACAACTGCTTGTGGCTCCATTAGTCACTGGTGCATTCAGCATGTCTGTGATGAAATGCTTGGACATATGGTGGCAGCTGCTGCTGTGCAGGCTTCCTGCCCCATCTCCACAGTGACGGAGTAACTAACGGGGTGTAGTGATGTGAAAGCTGCGGATGGAGACTGCTCTCGTGATTTCCTGCCTGTGCTCTGCTGGGAGCCACACGAGTCAGGCAGGGACTGGGTGCTTCGGGATGGTGCTAGAAACAAGAAAGCTGATAGGGCCACATGGTCTGCCAGAGGAGAAACCTTGGTGCAAAGAGTTTCTTATGGCCTACTTGAGCAATTCTGGCTGTTAAGATTTTTGCCTGTGTTGGATCAGTGAGTTGTTTAGGGATCTGGGGCAAACCAGTAAAACAGGCTGATGAATGCATGCGGTAGGTGCCAATCTGGGTTGCTGCCTTTTTCAGAAGTAAACAACTAAGAGACGTTGTTCATCTTCCTAACTCTCTGCAGGACACAGACTGTAAATTACATCTAGGAACAAAAGGTTGATGGAAGTAGAACCGGGTGCCCGACTTCCCAAGGGAGTGCTTTGCCCTCCAGACAAAAGAGTAGCTTTTCTGGCTTAAACCAGCACAGGCTTTTCTTCTGCCTTCCCATCAGCACTCAGAGGCCAAGAAAAGTGTGCAGTACAGGATTTTCTACACTGAAGCATTTACAACTGTTTCCATTACAAAATCTGGTTCCAGTGTTGATCATGGAAATTAAATTTGGTCTGAAATGCAGGAAACAAGATTGCAGTCTAAGGACATAGGAGGAAATCTTATTAAAAATATCATATCTTATTGAGATTACAGTTAAATGGGTATAAAATCCTCCCACCTTCCCTGAAACTGACTTTCAGCCAGTCTCACACACCAGCTGTAGTCTATGTAAAATGTGTGCTGCTATGACCAGAATCACCTAACGAGATTTGTGCTTTTTATATTCACCAAGACTATGTTCTTCAACTCCCCATAACAATCTTGAAAATTACACCAAAATATGTTCAGAAAAGTATTTTTTTAATTTAAAAAAAAAAAAAAAGTATTTCTGCTGACAATAGAAAAAAAAAAGGTTTTCAAATTAGGAAATTAGAGAGCTTCCTTTTTGGAAGTTTATGATTTTTACAACAGAAATGCCAGCTATTTTGACAGAAACAGAACTCCATTCTTCCCCCGTTTCAATTGTTCCCATTTGACAGTGAAACCAATCATCATTTGTGTCATTTTTCTCATTGTACATTCAGGTACATCCACTTTCTGGTCCAAATAAATATATATTACAGGGAGAGGCTGCCCCACTGAATTCAGTGGAATTTTGGCCTTTGACTTGAGCTAGGTCAGGATTTCAGCCTCTCCAAAAACATCTCTTTATATTGCTGTAAGCCTGTTCTTTTCTAGGGGTCCAACACATATACTCGCTAATAGGATTTTTATAAAAATTAATTGGTGCTGGCTACAGTTCATGTATGTGATTAAATCACAAATGAGTTATTTTGCTGTCCCTGTACTATATTGCACCATCATAGATTCAACATCACTGTGTCAAAGGCTTCACAGAAAAATACTTTTTTAAAGGCTGGGGTTTTATCCTTTTTAGTTGTATTGTTTCATTCTCTTTTTGGTACCATTTATTATTTTACAAATTTTTAGTGCCAGTAATTTAACTGCTTGTTACCAAGTGAGTAAGCAAATTCCAAAAGCTCAGACATTTAACCATGTGATTTGTGTTTTTAAAAATAATGTTATGGGAACAAATCTACAATGGAAATAAACTGATAGGCTCAATTTAAAGTGATGCTCTGCTGCATTTCCTCAGCTAAAGATTAGCTTTAGGATTTTTCTGTTCCTATTTCTTAAGATTATTCCAAGCTAAAGGAAAAATTCTGTATTTCTCACAAAGAAACCCCCCAAACCAAAAAACCTTTCCCCAGAGCTGTACATTTCCTATGTCTAAATTTTCTGGGTAGCATCAGGCCCTGTACCCAGGCTAAATTTGGACTGCTGTCTACCCCAGGCCAACATATTTTAGTGGAAAAATTCCTTTTTTGGGTGGGAAAGAAGAAAATATTTTTGTGTCTTTTATTTGTTTGTTTGTTTATTTGTTAATGGCAGCTCTTTGAAGGGCTCAGTGTGTTGAAATGCAAGTGTGTGTCCTAGGCTGACATGTAAGCAAGCAGATGGGATGTGAAACGGACAAACTTACGTGTTATATACATACAGTTATGAATTATTCTGTGGTTTATCACATGAAATGACATACTCTGATAAATTGTTTTTATTATATGCATCTGTCTTTTCCTTTTGCGTTAGGTACTAACACACCCATACACCTGGTCTAAACAGGTTCTAATCTTAGCCCAATTTTATAGGGCAAGAAAGAGACTTTCCAAAGTGGAATGCCATCCACCCCTGCCAAACACACACAGAAGCACTGAGAAGTCTAAGATGCATACCAAAAAATATTCAGTATTGAGAAAACAACCTGTTTATAATCAAATGTCAGAAGGGCTAGAATTAGAAACTTCAGACCATGAAGAGACTAGGCATTTCCGCTCCTGGTAAAATATGACTTTTGCCTTCACAACACTTGCCCATATCCCTGGAATGAACATTATTCTCTATTTACCTGCGCCAAAGAAAACTTATTTTCATTTTTTCATTCCATATAATTGTGAATACAGGATGTTAACAGAGAGATATTTTATGTTCATCAAAAAGTAAGACTTAAAGATACCTAAATTTCAATCGATTATTCCATTCTTTTGTTTCATCCATAGGGGTGAATTTTAAAAGTCATTTAGCAACTGAAGATATGCTTCGTAAACTTTCAACATGCATTAACTGTGCACCAGCATTTTAAATCCCACTAAACATCATTCATATATTTCGATGCCAAAGTACGTACAGCTATAAATGTACAGGAATTCACAGAAATATTTCTTTTCCACTACTATAAACAGGAAGGTGTTTAAGAGATTGTTTTTTCCTTGCTTTTAAAGCCATTTGTTTCAAAAGAAAAAGCAGTGTATTTACTGGATAAAACATATTTTATCTGTAACTTCAAAGTTGCTAGCTTCTTAATAAAAAGATCCCCTCTGGTTTAAGGAAAGATTTTTCACCTTGTCCCATCAGATATTCTAGACCTGTTGGAAAAGCCTGTTGGAACCTGTTGCTAAAAATTTGGCTGCTTGAGGAAAGGATAGTCAGCTGTCTCTAAGTCAAAAGTCAAAGAAAAGGCAAAGTCCTGAAAACCTCTTTGTGTAATGTTCTTGTACCTGTGGCTGGAAAGACCTGTTTGTATTTTTCCATTGTGTTAACAGAGATTAAAAATTAATGAGAAAATTCTTTCAGGTGGGAGGATGGACAAAATGGTAATCTGATATAGAGCTATTCATTTCAAATTTGCCAAGTGAAACTGCAATTGGAGCATTAGCGGATGTCGGTCATTGCCATGTGTTGGTTGTTAGAGGTGAGATGTACTGGCTTGGGTGATTCCTGATCAACCCCTCGTTCCACTGCACACAAACCACTGTTGCAATCCTGCAGCTCCGAAGGGAGATCAGTGTATGGAGGCACCACGAGAAATTGCTAAGACACACAACAGACTTGCCTTTCGCTTATCTACAGAGGCTTTGATGTTTTCACCAGGAATTTCCTGTGGCATCTAGAGAATAGGAGGAATAACTCCTTCTGTACCTCATACCATCAATACAATAAAATACCAGCCTTAGTCCTCAGTATCACTGCTGGCACTGGCATCAGCTCCCATGTCTGTTGGAGCACCCTGTGCAGAGAAGCCAAGGGTATCCCAGGCTATGGGAGACAGAGCGGCTTCAACTTACCTTCTGCATGAAGTTATCTTCCAGGCATGAACAGAAACATTTCAGAAATTTTCATTGCAGAGCAGGCATTTTGCTTGCTCTAAATTGACCTGCAAAAAGAGAAATTGGTGAGATGGGACAAAGTAAGCAAAATATTCTGGGGAAACATCCAGGCAGTTGTAGATGCTTTGCTGGGGTTCAGAAACTCTAGTGCTTTATAAGAATAAAGCAATAACGAGATTTGAAATTCGGGAGGAGAAGCTTATAACAAACAGTGCCGTTCTGAGCTAACTCACGAGAGATTACACAAATTTTTTCGACCCTACTTGGGTAAGAAGGGGAGGGTTAGCGCCTCTTTAAAACTGGAGCCTCGCCGCTCAGTCAGCCCCAGCTCCCCCCCGCCCCGCCGGGGAACAGAGCTGCGCTATGGGTGTGACTCCTGGCGGAGCTCCCCCTCCCAGTTATGTCATTACTTCAGTTCCTTTGAATCAGAATAAAAAGTGCAGCAAACTTCAGACTCATTGACTACGGGCTTCACAAGCGTCCGGGCTTTTCTTCTCTCTGCAGCTGGAAAGGATCTCTGGTTTTGCGAAACAGTTCTGGGAAAACAATGACCAACTTGTGGGCAGCTATTGGATTATGTTTGCTGAAGCTTTGTCTGGCGGAAACACGTAAGTTTTTTTATGAATGAAAACACTTAAGATTGCTGATAAGTTTATGCTTCAGACAGCAAGTGCTCTTCTGCTACACAGCTAACAGCTTTATTGCTTTATTATTTGTAAGAGTTATCAAAGGTGCTTTAGAACTGTAACGGCCGCTATACTGGTTCGTACAGCCACGGAAAGCTGCGATTGCTTGTGAAGGGCAATTCCAGATCTATAAAAAGTGAATTGTCAATCATAAAAGTTAAGTTTAAACTAAGAACAGAAGTACATTAGGGAATTTAGAGTAGCTCTGGTAAAGCTCGGTTCGACAGTGAGGCTGCTGCTACACACTTAGGTGGCTCTCCCAGCTCCCTTGCAGACATTAAAGAGGGGGGGCTGGGGAGGAGGACACACACACACACACCCCCCTCCCGGCATACAACAACTGCATTCTTGAGTTTACGTGAGTTTACTAACAGCTAATAAATAGGCACTGCGTCTGGACACAGCCTCGCTGAACAGAAACATAACTGCAGTGACCCGTGACTGAAATTTGGAGGGCTTTTATGCCAAGCATGCTGGTTTCTGACTTCCTAAGGTTTCTCTGGGGTTGACTGATGAGATTTTGGAACAAAGGGGGCTAGAAGTGACCACAAAGTTGTTTATCAGTTAACTTTCTGTAGCTTGGTTATCTGCTTCACATACTTGTATTTTTAAAAGAAACGTTAATACAGAGAAAAAAAATTAAAAATTGTATGTCCAGAATGACAAAATGCTTTTGAAATGTCACATGGCGCGGGCTCAACCCTGTTTGAGGGAAACGGCCATGCTTTTAATAGACTCTCACTGCGATAGAACCTGCTTTAAGGTGTTTGGTCGTTAGGGCTAAAAATTATGCTTCTACATTATTTTTCTACTCACCAGTTCCAGGAGTCTAACAAAATACATTTTTTATGGCCACTGTCACCCAAGGGCTGTGTGTGTGTTTATAGTAAATATATTTACACCATTTGTTCTAGCAGCAGGGGATACTTCTGTAATGGTTGCAGCCCTGCTGGGCTCTGAATGGGTGTGTCAGAGTGAACAGTGCAGATCTGAGCTGAAGCACCCTCATTGCTTTTCTATCTGCTGTACCAAAACACTCTTGCTAAAATCAGATATATGGATAAAGCCCTTAGAGAAAGGCCAGGGGTACTGTAGGCAAATAAAGTATGCCAGAGATGTGTTTAAAATCTTGGCTTGGTCCAAGTCTTGTATGCTGCATAAGTATTATAATTATTTGGTTGCCACACACTCAACTGATTTCTCCTTTCATGAGCTCCGAGCATCCTAATGAAGCAGGGTCTCCACTGACTCTAGGAGTAATGTGTTTTTACAGTGAGACATAGCAAAAAACCCCATCATCTAGTCTTCAGCATAGTTACAAAAAGTATGCCAAACTTCCCATATGCCCCACAGGGAAGTTTTTTTAGTGGCTTAGCAAGGTATTAGACTATAGCTACAATATATTTTAGTTGGTATGTGGTACATTCCAGCATGACTTTGTAGTCAGTAGTGACTTCAAAAAAGCAGTTAATGGTGATTTTATTTTCTTTTTTAAGCCAGTGACTTTGCTGTGTATCATAGAGTAATGGCCGTTGTTGTTGGGAAACACCTTGCTTGAAGACAAAATTCAGATCTGCTCCTGAACTGGAATTTTGATTCTTTTAGTACAGAATTTGGCAAAATTAGAAAGGACTTGAAATTACCATTAACGTGAGTACTAAAGGAAAAATGAGATATGAGGTATAGAGAGCAGCTGAAAAACTTACTCATCCTGAGTACTGTGCTGTTGTGATCATACTGTCATTGACATGTGGGTGAGCTGTACTACGGTATTGATATGACTTTTGTTGTCTAAGGAGTCTGGATCCAGGAGGATATAGATGCTGATATCTCAGTTAATGATGATTCTGGGGGGAGATTTTCCCCTGTGAGCATAATGCATATGTAAAAATATTTCTCTTAAAGTTTTCCTTGATTAATACAAAGCGAATCCTAGAATTTTGACCCCCAAACTGGAAGAAGCTGGAATACAAGTAGTAGTAAAGAGGAAATGAAAAGAGGGAGAATGAGTCCAGCAGTAGGAGTGAGGAGCTTAGCTATTAGTACTGGAGGGGTTGCCAGAATCTCATTAGGAGTTAAGGCTCTGAGACAGGGCTACTACAGCTATCAGTCATTCACAAAGGAAGGGACCTGCCTGCCTCGGCTTATATATCCATCATGTAAATTTGTAAATAAAGCAGTTTGAAGAAGCTCTTTGTGCTAGTTTATTTTCACTTAGTCCTTGCAGTGTGTATCTTGGCTATTTCCCCAAAGCTGCAAAGTAACTAGACTTTATTAAAGTTCACTGGAACTTCCATCATCATTTAGTGGAAAGGTTATATACCTGCCCTAGAAATACTCTCATGCACGGAGCCAACAAACCATGGCAGAGGGTTGTCTTGCAGTCTTTGGAGAAATGTTTGTTGATTCTTTAGTTCCCGGTGTTCACCACAATGCGGAACCATTACCTTGAAAACAGGAAGCCAGAGAAAGGCTTAATGAGGAAAGATAGCATCATACAATTGAGGAAGAACTTTTTAAACTAAATGCCTTTAAAACCACTGGTAGCTCTAGCCAAGGTTAAATGAAATGTTCCTCCGTACCTGTTGTGTCTTTCTTCCCAGAACAGTTTCCATGACTTTTTTAGACCAGGACTTGAAGACACTATTAATATTGCATTTACTCATCTAGCACCTAAACATGCATGAGGTTCTACTGTAGCAAGAATGCGCCATCAGGAGGAGATGTCCCAAGATGCTGATAGACAGACATAAACATCAGAAAGAATCATGAGCTCATTACTGCTAAAATACTTGTAGAAAAGATGCATTCTCAAGAATTTCATGAAGGGGTAAAAAAAGTGCTTTCATTGAAGGTCAACTGCCATTTCAAATGAAAGAACTTATGGAAGAGAGCAGGAAAATATAGCAAGGAAAAATGTAGATCTCAAAGAGATGTTTGGTTGTATGGCAAGGAGCATGGTAGATTGCAGGAAGGAACTAAAAATAGTTATGAAACCTAGTAGCATGAAGTCTTAGAGATTTCAAGTTAGAGACTAAATCTGAAATTCTCACAGTATCCAAACAAGAACCTAATGTAAACCTCTACAGACATTTCCACTACTTTGGATAGCAACTCCCAGGAAATAAGAAAAGATAGCGGCAGCAATCAAATCAATGTATAATAAGAGTGGAGCCTATAGAAATGTGAAAAATTAGAAAAACTAAAAATTGCGTTGCTGACATGGTGGAGGAAAAAGCTCTGGCGAGTCTCTGTGAGATATGGGTTAATTAAAAAGCAAAGGGCAAACAATGTAAGATGGCAATGTTCTTGCCAGAGAGGAGATGGTATTCAGAGGGAGTGACTAGACAGCAGTAGTAATTAGGTTTGAAAACAGATTGCTAAGAGACATTGCTTTTAAGGACACATTAGATAAGGCCAGACTAGATAAATGCCTTTAAAGGACAGTTTGGGTATTCATGATTGTGCAACAGGGTAAGAAGATGGAGTAGAAGACCTCTGGTAACTCTGTCGCTTCTTTGATAAAAGGATAATTTTAGTTATGAATGTAGTTGACTGATAGTGAAATACATTGTAGAGAAGCAAAGAAAAAATGATGTAGAGCTTCTTATATATGGAGAGGATAGGTCAGTCCAAGAACTTAATAGTTTTTTGGAATTCCAGAGATGCTGTTAAGAAGGCTTCTCCATTTGTTTTCTGGTCTTCTAGCCTCGCATTTCTCTTCCTGCATTAATGGATAAGTGTTTGAAAATGCAGTCAAGATAGAAGATGATAATTCTCAACTTCACATGACATGTATTCCGTTATTTACAAAACAGTAATGTTTTTTTTTAAAAGAGGACCCAATGTGAGAGAATGAGAGAAGGTGCTCTGCCAAATGCTTCTCTAAAATTGCTTTTTCCACGATGAAGGCTAAATGTACTGTAACTTCACAGAGAAAGTACTCGTGGAACAAACATGACCCACCACAGTAATTGTGCCTACTTTGAAAGCAATATAACATTGTACTGGAACAATTTATGGTGTTCAAAACACATGATATTTTAGCATCAGCTGGTAACATGCTTTATCAAATTTCATTTTTCAGCACTAAATTGAATTCTTAGACTAGAGAAGTTCTGTTGCGGTTTAACCCCCACCCTGCAGCCACAAGTTTGAACTTCAAAGTTCAGCTCCCCCACCCACAAGTTCAAACTTTGAGTTGAAGACCATCAAAGTGAGAGGATCATCAAGACAGAGGTTGGGTTTGTCACCAACATATCTTTGATAACATACATCATGGTTGCTACCAAGTAGATCCCACATCCACAGTCTATTTTGTTCTTTGCCTTCAGCTGTAAGGGTTTCTTTGCGATATATCTGGTGGTTTGGTGTAGCTGCTCGTCATTTTCCAGACTAGACCAGAAGTTCATCAGCAGTTCTCTCTCACATTCAGGGAGGTAATAATTATTTAAAAGCCATCACACACTGTAATTATCAGTCACCATTATGGCTACTGCTTATACTGATGGCAGAGAGGATTATGTCAGTTCTGAATGTTTATCAGTTTCCTCCCCACCAAAATGCCTCCGTACAGTGGCATCATCAGTAATATCAGTAGCAGCTGGCTGTGATTTTCCTCCCTTTCTGTGGCTGCTGGAGCTGACCCCACCCAAGGGACGACAGAGCAGCTCATCCTATGAATGAGTCTGCAGGCAGTAATGTGAAATGGCAACTGAGAGAAAAAGGGGTTTTCCTTGGAGAATCTTTTCAGTCAGATCAAAAGTTCAGCTAATCACAATTTAAAGTTCAAACTTCCGTGACTGTTTTCCTGCCTAACAAAACCTGCAGTAATTTTTGGAGTCTGTGCTTACAGTTAAGAACATAATTGAACTCTTTTTGTACGCTCTGGCTTTGGGACTTTCCAGTTCCTCTGCATGACAACACTGGCAGCATTATATAACGCAGCAATCTTATTTCAGTACAATAACCTTCAACCCTCCCATTGTGAAATGGAAAAAAAAAAAAAAGAAGACAGAAGGGAGTTGAAGAATAACCTACAATTTCAGCAATTACTAACATGGAAGCCTGAGCATGCCAATTCAAAGTGAAAATCACAGAGAAGACCTGAATTTTACTTTCATTTGCAGTTTGAAAAATACATTACTTCACTTTTTTCTTCACTTTTTTCTTCACTTTTTTCTTCACTTTTTTCTTCACTTTTTTCTTCACTTTTTTCTTCACTTTTTTCTTCACTTTTTTCTTCACTTTTTTCTTCACTTTTTTCTTCACTTTTTTCTTCACTTTTTTCTTCACTTTTTTCTGTCCTTCTATTGATGACTGAACTCAGTAGCTGGAATTTCTAAGAGACTGTTGTGCTTGCAAAAAAAAAAAAAAAAAAATCAGACATACAGCAGCTGTGGTAAAACTTCCGTCTCTGTTTCTGCTAATGATACCATTCCAAAAGCAATGTGAGATGGCAATAAAAGGGGTTGCCAGGGTACAGGCTGACAGCTGCCTGGGAAAATGACATTAGTGAGCAATCATCAACTACACACTTAATGTCTGTTTTACTAAATACCTGCTTTTTTAAATAAGAAGTTGCCCTTGACAGAATGTATAATAGCAAAAACATCTTCTGTGACATAGCTTTTGTTGAGTATATATGTCTGACACTGGCAGCAGGTTAGTAAGGCCCACAGCAAAACAGGTTCTCAGAAGTGTATTTCCCTAGAGGGCTTTTTTATTGTTATTTTTGTTAATGGATAGTTGTTTGTAAAGAAGCAGGGTGTGGTGTGTGGGGGTAGATGTAATGAATAGTTTCTTGCAGCATTCCCATCCAGAAATGAGAGGTTAACATATGGTCTGACACAGAGCTCAGCATATGGTCTATGGCCACCTAGGACCCTGTGAGCAGATGTGTGTGAGCTCTGTCCAGGCAGCAAGCCAGCTGCGATCCAAATCAGGGTCTAAAAGCCAAGCACCAACCTTAAGTTGGCAGCCTCTCTGAGAGAACATGTCTTGCCACCAGTGAGGCTTATCAGCAAGGATTGGTACCACGCTTGCCAGAGCAGCCTGACGGCAGCCTTTTTCAGAGAGCAGGCAGAGCCCCCGTGCCCTCTCAAAACAGACTAAGCAAGCTGGCAACTGCTCTTCCTACAGCATGTAATGTTCAACGGTTCTGTGGGGTGATTGCAATGGTAGTGATTATCTGTTTACCTATGCTTCGCCATCAGCCAATGCACGTCTTATAGATAAGATGGAGTGTCCCTATCGCGGAATGAGGAGAACGGGGCAGCGATAAAGTACGTTGCTGCTCGGGGCAGCCAGGTCTTCCCAGCTCCATCACAGCGCTGTGGGTGAAGCTCTGCTTCTGCACAAGGAATATGGAATAGTCAACTGGGCAGGTTCAAGGGAAAGTAGTATTTGCCAATTATAAAGAAACACGATTCATTAATAACAAAGACACTGAGAGTGAGGCCTGAACTCAATGTTTTGCGTTCACTCACTTCCCTGTTCTTCCTCCTCCAGCTTGATTAGGTGTCCTCTATTAATTTACATTCCTTTCCCTTTTCCATCATTCACTCAGGCATGTAAGTGCAGAAAAAAGCCTCTTTTGCTAATGAGTCTTCATATTTACAAATGTAGGTTTTTGTTTTCTGTTCCTATATATTGCTTATGCATAAATTCAAGATAAAGGAACATTTAGAACATGGAAATTAAATAATATTTATTCTGTTCAAATTAATTCTCCAGCAGCTCTGCTATAAAAATCAGATAAAACTTTTCTTTGTCATTCTGACAATTGTATCCTGTTTACTTGTGAAGTAAAGTAACAGAAGACTGGCAGCTATTTTCAGTTCAATAGGACTTGGTTCTCTTAGACAACAGCAAACGCGAAGTGCAGTTTTCTTAAAAAGTTCTTATTCATGACATTGATTTATGATTAGTGATGTTTGAAGCTGTTTGGCAAATGATAACTGACTTAAATCTTGTGTCCTACTGCCAAACTTAATATTTCTTAGGTTCAAGAACTTTAAAATTGATTTAATAATTAACTGAAGAATGATGTCTTAAATTTAGTCAAGTTTTTCTCCTGTTTGAAACAATACTTCCTAGTGATAACTATCAGCTATCTTCTTGAGATCTTGGCAGTATTTGCACATAAAGGCTTGATACTCTGGGAAGGCTGAGTGCCAAGAGACATAAAATGACCCAGCAAGTCAGAGGAGGAGCCAAGAACAGACCCACTGTCTCTAACCCGAAGGTGGGCCACCTGGTCATGACACCGGAGGCCATGTGGCCAGAATGTTACAAGTCCAGAGAAGTTTGAGTGTCACTGTGCAGCAACTAAGTATATCCAGGTGGTACCCAGGTATATCTTCTGAATGTCCATGTCTTCTTTTGAACAGCTTTATCTGTTTCTCACACCTCTTTACTGTTTTCCCCACTAACCCATCTCCGTCTCTCTGGGACATCTGTCTGATAGACTCTTGGCAGCCTGTGTCTGTGACAGAAGGTTATCTCCATTTGATCCATTAAAACTTTTGCTCAACAGCTTAGTCATTCTCAGGCAAATTGAAATGTAAAGACCAAGTTCTTCTTCCAAGAGACAGGCCTCAGAGAAGACTCAAATGACAAGAAAGTTCTCTTAAATTTTTTTATGACTTTGTTTTGATTTCAGCCTACTGTGCTGGCAAGTCTGACTTAACTGTCATGTTCAACATCAGGCTAATAGGACAGGAGAACAAAATAACACTCTTAAGTTGCAAGAGCCTTCTTGGGAGTAGCAAAAAACTCTTCTGGCACACAAAATAAAAATACTTTTCTTGAAATTTCATACTGAGCTCTAAACTCTTAAACTCCTTTTTTTTTTCCAGAACGTAACAAAATCATTTTATAGGCTACAGAGAATAGATAACTTGGTGGTTCCCATTCATCACTGAATGGCCACAGCTAAGGTTTTATGATGGCAGCTATCCCATTCACATTTCTTGTATTAAAAGCAGTAGCAGGCAGATGTTGTGAGCATGTGAGACACCTGCCTAGAGAGAAGTTTCTTTCCTGCTTTTGTGGCTTGCCTCAGAAAACCCTGCATCCATTTGCTCACTGTTGTGGTGTAAAAAATGTCGCAGAGTGTGGATGATGATTTTTCTGTCTATTAGGTCAGTCCTATTTGTTCTTTTTCTTATGGCTGTATTGCCTGGCTGCTTGTTGGGTGGGAACAGATCACCGCAGTTCTGCTTTATTTTCTCAACATCTCCTTGACCTACCAAGTCTCACAAATTATCTGGTAATGATATATTTTGTATTCACACTGAACAGAGCACAGCATTAACTGGCTTTTAAAACAGGGAAGCAGAGGCAATCTTAGTGCATCATGAAAGGGTAAGACCAGCACATTTTTTCATTTTTTTTCAGAGCATCTCCAGACATAAGTGTTAGACAGCATTTTTGGCTGCTGTGGGTTCATGTGGATTAGAGAAAAGCCTGATTGTCCAGTTTTCCAGGAGGATGCATGTCCTGTGACTTGGAGATTATTAAGACCAATGACTGAATCCAAATTTCTTTTCTGTTAATGCTTTGCTGAAAGTATATTTTTATCCAGGTAGTTCATATAATATGTAGTTTGTGTTTCTTTTTGGAACTGGAGATCTTTTCTCTCCTTCATTTGTATTGTATAACAATGCCTATTTTTTATATACATGTCATTGTAAATTAGTGTAGAGCACATAATATATTACATACAAAACAATGCAAGACTGGTAAAATGCTGCAACAGTGCCCTTAAAGATCAGTTCAATTGCTGTCCAAAATTTTGCATTTGCAAATGAACGAATTCCTTAATTATTTCCTTTGCTGAGCAAAGGAGGCAAAGTTCAAAAAACTTTCTCTACCTGACAAGGTTACCCTTCAAAATAAAGTATGGGCAAGGTTATTTTCTTCAATTGCTTCTATGTTGTCCCAATTCAATTAAAAAAATATAGCAGAGCCACAGCACTGAAAGTCTTGGGTGCAGCAAGGATTATATCCATTAATAACCTACAAGACTGTTCGTGGATAACATCTACTTGTTGATACACATCCACATCTTCAAAGCTCAAGGTGGGCATTAGTAACAAAATGCTGTGGTCTCTGCTCAGTATATCCTACAGCACCTTAAACATTTGAATATTTGGACATCAACATATGTCTGAGATGTATTCCATCCACTTGTCCTTTGCTGTATTATTCTCAGTACCACAGAAAAAGAAGTTGAATACTTCTTGAAAGAGATTTGATGTCTTATGCTTTCTCAATGTGTCACTTCAGAAACAGGTGGTGTCTCTGAATCAGATTTTGTTCTGTGTAGTGTTTCTTTTTCTTGCATTACATGGAGTTCACATAAATATTACAGCACTTGATCTATAGGGGGTTACTGTCTTCTCTGGTGTGTTTCATCAACACATTCAGCACAGTTGGAATTACACTGAATTTGTTTAAATTCATATCATAGAACTTAAAATTTTATGTCTCGATATGGTGTTATTTAACAGAGTGAATATAATCCTAGCTAATGGGAAAGAAGTGAACTGACAAATATGCTGATAGGAGACAATAACAGCTAGGTTTTTTTGTAGCCCCTTGGAAGTCAGTTATTTTATTTCCACCTCATATGTAGGGAAACAGAGAGAAAGCAAAATAGAGAGAAAGCAACATAGCTGTAAATAGAACATTTTCTCCTAAATCCCAGCCTAGTATTCCATCAACAAGATTACTGCTTCTTTTGCTTGAATTTCAGAAAGCAGTTATGATACCACATACAGGGCTATTTCAGCACAAATAAGTATTATTCATAAGAAAAAAGCCCTTGTGCAAATGTTCTTCTACTGGTACAGAAGTGAACAAAAGTACAGAGGACCGGAGCATTGTCTGGAAAGCTGTTATCTTAAAAACAGGAAACTCCCTTCAGTTACTAACTGTTTGGCAATCCATCATTGAGCCTGACTATGCAATCCTTACTTCAGATGGACAATCCATGTGAGAAAATACTCTTTATGAGTAAGAGCTAAGTATTTTCCCAGTTTTTGAAACACCTTTACAACCCATTCTTTGCAGACCTACACTGAATTTATTAACAGTATCAAGTCAAATACTTTATCTGGCTTCATTACTCGTAGTGCTCAGGTCATGCCACTTATCAACACCTGTCACAACCACGTTACTGTTGACTCACAGCAATTACTAGGCAACATAATAACACCTTTTTTCCACCCCTAACATGATAGAAATGTATCCACAATAACAGTCATAGCAATATGTTCAAGTCCTGATGTAAGTCTCTTGTTTTCTAACTTAGTGGTTTGGTATCTTGAATTGATGGCTGCATTGGGAGATATCCCAGTATCTCCCATCCTTCCTTAGCAAATAGTTTAAAGTCAGCTGAATTAGCAGTGTTTCAGGAACTGACATAGTAAGGTGTGTCTAAGACACGCTTTCAGACTGTTGAAAAAGACAAATGGGATCTATACACAACAACTGGTAGCATATCATCTGCAAAAATGGTTCCACACTGTGTCAGCCACTTCTGCTGTTCCTAAGAGAGATCTGTTCTTTGTTTAAGAACTTCCCACTTTTATTTTTGGCAAGTACATGAAGAGATCTTCTCACTTCTGAGTCCTTTACTAGGTTGCTTTCCTCTTCAGTTCTGTTAGAAGCTTACTGGTCTCAATCCACCTTTTGTACTGTATATAACTTGCTGTTAACACTCATTGCAGCATGGTGATAACGGGCCACACAAGATCAGTTTTTTGTTTTGTCTAGCGCACTTGACAGACAACTCAATGAATTTTGCTTCAAGAATGTAAGTCATTTCCTGGGGGGGGGGGGGGGGAATATCTTGTGGTGCTTTATTAATAACAAATTACTACCTATCCAGGATTTTCTGTTTAGTAAGATGGCTTATTCCTGCTTTGCCGTTTGAATTGACTCTTGCTTAGACTGACTCTGACTTCATGATGATTTCCAATATCATGAAAGTCACAGTAACTGGATTAAGGTTTTTGTCTGTATCATTTGCTGTTCAAACATTGATTTAATTCTGGAACTGTTACTAAAATCCATCTAGATCTCATTAATTAGAAGATTACTAGAATCAACAAGCATCGCAGCAAAATCACTGGCTTCACAACGATTACAGCACTTTTGGGACAAAATGATTCTTCACAATTTGAGGATGATTACATATAAACAGTAGTGCATTGCCGTTACGTATCTCCACTGTCTAAATATATGTAGGATTTAATGTAGTATTTGAATTGACAGAATACCAAGGCCACGCTGCCAATACCTGTTTCCCATTCTTCCCTCACAGAAATAAATCTTCACTGTCTCTCATGAATTGTTAAATTTAAATGATTTTTTTTTAAATAGGAAAAAATATATTAAACCCAAGGCATATAATTATTCTCACATTTGTGATAGCAACAGTATTGTGTACATTAAACAAACCTTTTTACCAAAACAGTTATAAAAGATTCAAAATTAAGACTGTGAGAATTATTAAAGAAATTTAATTGAATGTCTGGCTTGAGATACAACTAACCTGCATGCATCTTAGGAAAGTTTCTTGCTAGTCAGTATTTTCAGTATAAATCTCAAGATACTTGAGACTGTAGGGCATGGATGGATAGAGTGACACGGAGTGAAATTTCAAGGGCTTCAGCAAGTGAAATGAAATGTGCATTTCACGAGTTATATTCAATAGTCTGTAGTATGCTTACCAGTGCTTCTAAGAACACCACGGTTGTCATCCCTTTATTGAAAACGTACTTATGGCTGGGTACTTCTTGGGCTTTTATGGAGAGGAACACATTGAGATCTACCCACTCTCCATCTCTGAAACTGGAGTAGGTTGTACACACAGCTGGATATGCAACTTTAATCTTTCATTATTGCCTGTGAATAAAGCTCTTCAGAGTTTTTCCATGATCTGTTCTTCAGGTAACTCTTTCTTCCAAGATTTTTTTTTTTACATTCTCTTTATTATCCAGCATTTCTGATCTCGTCAAATGACACTATTTGAAAGGTGGTGTGGATAATGACCAGACAGCACTGCTAGCAGAAGTTACTCAAAATCCCACTGTGGAAAGAAAGCAGGGTTTCAGTGTAACATCACAAAGAAAGTCAGCTGCTTTTTGCTAATCATTGATTCTAATGAATAATTTTCTTCAGGTTTGGGCTTTGATTTGATTATCGTTCATCCAGTAATTTGTTAGGACTTCAAACTCTTCCATATTCTAGAGACCTTCAGAATGCAAATGATACTATACCTTATTCTGCTTTTTTTGTGAAAATCATAGATATTCAAAAGTAGTGCTTTATCCATGTTCAAAACTGCAAAGTTACATACAAATGTTACAGCTATATTCTTAATCTGAGAAATCTGAATTTAGTATGTCATTAAATCATGCATTACATTCATGCATTCATGCATTTCAGTTCTCCAGTTTGATTTCTAGCAGGCCAAATTTGATGGATTATTGGACAATATTTTAATCAATATGCAATTAACAACTATGATTCTTGATTTAAGTGTTTAATATTGTGCTGCTTTGTACTGTGCTTTAAGGTACCTCCTTGTAAATTTGTATAAGCAACTTCCACAAAAAACATTTGAAAAAAAAAAAGATGGAGAGGAGTTGTGAAAGAAAATGGGAATGTGTTCATCTGCCTTGTGGGGAAGCTGAGTTCAGAATAAGTACTGATATGTCTCCTGTTTGGGCAGTCCTCTCCTGACATCATTTGTTACCAGGAGGACTGCATTGGTCATTTGTCCTTTGACATGTCCTGCATTGTGAGGTATATTCTGAGCAGCTGCCTTCTTTTTAGTATGTCTGCCAGACTAATGTTATCTTTGTTTTAACTGGCTGGCTTTCAGAGCTTTTAAAAAGATTCTCGTGGTTCCTTTCTCTGTTGTTTTCTTGTGAAGTGGCCTTGTGAAGCCTAATGTAAAAGCTGCAAGAATACAATTAAAAGTAATACTTCTTTGCTCTTATAGCATTCTTTATCAGTAAAACTAAAATTGCTTTATTAAGGAGGTTAGTTGCAAACTGAGGTAAAGAGAGATGAGTTGACTTGTCCAGGTTATATCAGTGGGTGAATGACAGCAGGGAACAGGCAAAAGGCCCTTTGAGGTCCAGGCTGGGGTTCCGTCTGCTGAGCGAAACTGTGTCTCACCTGCTTTTATCCCAAATGACTAAATTATTTGCTTTCAGTCAAACAATGAAAATCAGACTCCAGCTATTATTCACCAGCTTTGTTTCCTGTATGTTTCTTCACCTGGATTGCATGGAACTGATCCCAACTGATTTGCTTCACAGTCCCTGTTACTCAGCCTTTGGGGTTAGACTGCTCATTGTACAGCCTGAAGCTTTCTGAGTATCGACAATGATGATTATGTTTTCATCATCTCAAGAGGGGCATATCTGATAACTGCCTAATTCCAGGACTATGATTTCACTGCCTGTAATTTTTCCACTGAGGTGCTGCGCAGCTGTACCTTGTTCTAGCAGAGTCTAAAAACTTTCAACTCACTGTTAGGTGAAACAAAAAGGATAGTATTAATGTCAGCAGCAAGGAAGTGTATCGTAAGTGATGACACTGTATAGGCTCACTCAGGATGTTTACCAGAGCAACAGTTGCCAAGCACACAAAGTATGTTTGGAAGATGCATTAGCAGACTTTTTTCTTCCCGCAGCAACTGCTGAGGAATTAAACATGTTTCTTGTACTTACTTGCATTTTGAGTGACTCTGTGAATGCTTAAGTCATGAATAGTGCCAGTCCCACACCCACTTTTTAAAATTAGTAGCCAGGAAAGTTATCAGATTAAAAGACTGAAAATTTTTGCCCATCGGTAAATATATACAGAGACAATGACTTTGGTGGCTAGTAGGCAGATTCGTTAAGAAGAACAATTTAGAAGGAAATCAACAGCTTGAGCTTTGTCCCACATCCCATTGACAGTGTGCACTTAGTAAAATAACACAGAAATGTAAGGAATACTTACTAAGGTTTGGTGGAGGAAGGAGATCCTCCTGATGCAGCATATCCCTTTCTGGCTACTGTCTGTGTCCCCAGTCACATCTCTCCTTTTCATTTCAGAGATCCACTTGAGCCCACTTGTATCACAGGGTTAGCAAGGCTATGTCATGCCTTTTTATGTAGTTAACAGCATACAGGAGAGTGAGAAAGCTACTGTCTTATTTGCTTTTTCAGCACAAATTATTAGATACCCAAATATAACCGGGCAAGAGGAACAGCTTTGGCACAACTTCAAAGAAAGGTTTGACTGGATCTGTGGAGAGACATCTTCACTTTTTTGTAACCACACCCAACTACTAAGAATATTTTGTCTCTATTTATAGCAGGCACTCCTTGCAACATGTAGGTAAATTCCTTTTCAAGTGTTTTCCTGGACTTCACTGTCTTTAAAAAGCCAGGTGTGCAGGGAATTTTTTTTCCCCCGAGTATCAGCAATCTGTTAGGGATATAGCTAGGTTTTTCTCTCCCATGAAAATTTTCAAGACTTACAACATTTTCCTATGCCAAACTGAAAATGAAAATATGACATTTTAAAAAATTCTACAGGGATATTTTGGACTGGATTCCTTAAACCATTTACTTGTATTGCAACCATGTAAACATTTAAGCTTAACTTTCTTAAATTGTTTTATTTTGTGAAAACTAATTAATGATGTTTCAAAATGAAAGGTAGTTTCAAGCTGAAAAACAAAACCCTTGTTTTGCTTTATTTAATTATCCATAAGAGATATTTGAAAACTGAAAATATGGTTTATTCCCACTAAATCTGGAAATAAATTTCCTGTAAATCATTTTAAGTTTCACAGCTTGGCAGTAACCCAAGGAAAGTATTTCATCTGACAACTCCCAAGAATCTGTAAAGACTTACTATCACTGTCACTATTTGGAGAAGCCTTGCTTATGGTGTAGGTGGCTTATTTCCAGGTTTGTTTCTCTTCTGTAGAGAATAGTGGCTGGCACAGCAAGAATATAATAACTGGGAGAACAGAAAAACATCACCCAGCCACACTAAATGACTATACATGCATTTTTTTGTTGTGATGGTAAAGGACTGCAACCTCAGACACACAGACTTGCATAACTCATGTGGGTCCTGCAGAATTTGACTTCTAAATTTTGATCAGTGTGCAGTCATCCCAGTTGGAGAGTCAAATTTTCCCAGCACAATTTTACTTTCCACATCAAGCCCTGAGGGAATCAGGTATGGGTGTGTTTTAATGATGTCGACATGTGTCTATTAGTGACTGGGACGGGGATTAATGAATCGTTTTACATAACTTAGCAAACAGCTATCCAGTGGTTTTCATCACTACTGACCTCGGCTTTAGTCCAACTTCTGACATAAAGGTGGAAGCCTCTGTATCCTATTACAGTTGTTTGGGCTATGAATTGCTTTAGTTTTACTAATAGCCTCTAAAGAAATGGTGGAATACTCGGCAAATAATAATGCCATCCAAGCCCATGCATATTGTAGTGTATAAGATAATCACTGAATGATATTTTTGCACATTCAAGTTCTCCCAGATGTCAAAATAGTGGTAATGGGGCTATTTTAGTGTATCTGTTGACAAAATGTCTTGGATCCTGAAATGTGTCATGAATCCATCCCATATGAAATTTTTTATTTAGAGGGCATCTGGTCAGGAGTAAAATATGAATTCTTATTTGTCCATGAAATAGTTTTCCCAAGAAACATTTGAAAAACCAAACAACTGGACATAGATCTGAACCAAGAGCTGAGATTTGAACTGTCCAGACCTTCTCAGACCTTAGGACTCATATGGTCCAATTCTTAGATTTGCCTGGACATGAGCCGTAGTTACTATCAGTCTCTTCTAAACAGATGTTAATCTGTTTCCAATATGCCACTTCTCTCTACTTCATTATTAGCAGGCATTAAAGCGAATTGTAATATTCAAAATGTAGATATCAGTGCTAAGGTAATGGTTTTTCCTGTTCAGAAGCATCGGTACAAGATTAAATAATCTGTGATTATAAGGAAATGTTTACCCCTGGATATCTGCCTGGAGTTTGAAATCTGTTTAATAAATTTAGAACAAACTTCTTACAATAAATGTAAAAACTATGTTCTATTAAAGCAAACACAATGAAAACTATCCATACTGTCAAACCCCTTGTTCTGTCCCTGTTTTCAGCCCCAATTTATCACATCTGGGTGACCTATCAATCATCTTAAGCCACAAACCAAAAAGGAAAATCCCCACGAGAACAGCACACTAACATTTCCTGGTTGCCATGCAATGCAGGCTGTGGTTTTACCAAGAAGCCTGCTGACAGCCTTGTGTCTAAGTATTCTTCTACAGGTTTTCATTTAAGGGAGGCAGGGTTCTTGCAAATCTTCCACTTCATTTGCTTTGATGTATCTCTGTAGTTGTGAAAATAATTTTTTTTTTTTTTTTTAGCATAAGACAGCATCCACCTTGAGAATGAAACCTCTAGGTATTGTCTTGAAAACAGTGAAAACCAGGGAGCAGTGCATGAAACAGCCATACAGTGGATCAAAAATCTTTATGGAAAATCAGCTCTGATGGGAAGAGTTTGCATGAGTCAGTGTTACTCAATATGCATAAGGGTTGCAGAACCAGGGTGGAAATGGAGATTGCACCTGGCTTCTTACTGTAACAGCTTCTAACAAGCCTCTAGTATTAATAATCAGGGTGTAACTCACACTTTCATGAAAGGACAATGCTCTTTAGTCTCAGCCAGTTCTGTCACACCAGTGGACTCCAGCTAGCCCACTGGAGTGCAACTAGAGTTAGTGATTTTGGCTGAAAAGTATTAATTAAGCCTGATTTAGATATGTGAATGGCAATAGCAGAGAAGGGCTTGCATGCAGCCGTTTAAGACAGAGCACCAGAAATCCCAGGAAAGACAGGGAGAAATGGCCTTTGTGAAAGTTAATGTTCTCCATGCTCATAAAACTCAGCGCAGGCTTAGGGGCATTCCGTGGCTGTGGGATGAGTCACCGAAGTCTCATGGTCTGGATGAGATTAATGATGATGACAATTCAGGCATGTCTAGTACTCTTTGCCTTTTTCAAAAGCTATTACTAAACAATTTCGTCTTTCAGCTGTAGCAAATCATGTGGATGTCAGGAAAAGATCATGGCCTGTCACCCCCCAAAGCCTGCCAGCTATGAGAGGGAGCAGAAGGGAAGGTGTGGGTGCTGTTTGTGAATCCACTCTGAATCAGCTCCTTTGAAACTTAAAGGGTTGAAGGGATCAGCAATAGTTTTCCACGCAGTATGAGTTCTGCATTGCCTTGTATCTTGAAACGGAGGAAAAAAATCCATCTTTTGCATAACCTATGTTAAAACCAGCTAAGTAACATCAACATAAAATTAATGGATTTTACCTTCCTGCGGTATGGGAAAAGGTGGAATATGTGTTTAGATTTGGATTTAGCAATCATGTTTCTTCCTTAACTCAAAATTAGTCTATAAGCATCAGCATGGAAAAAAAGAATTTAAGGTGTTAATTTAGTTTAGACCCCATCTTTTTCTTTTTATGTAAGTTTTGTATTGATATGACTGGAAATATTTTCATTAACTCAATTAAGGGTCCCCATTGTCTGGGCATTAGAATATGAGACTGTAAAGTAAAAATTCTGGATTCTCTGACAGCTCTGGGCAGTATGCTCTGCATCTGTATTTTGCCATTTTAAAAATGTGGTAATTAACTGTCTTCATAGAGGAGATGCTGGATTTACGCAATTTGCTTAGACTGTGAAATGTCACGTGAGCTTTAGGCACTGCTGTAGTCCTTTTTCCACACTCACTGCTTCATGAACAGAGTGTATATACTCCAGTAATATTACAAACATTTTTAACATTGACATGTAGAAGATATCGTCAAAATAAAAACAAAGCCTGCTGTCTCAACATTACTTTAGGGCAAAGTGCCAACTAATTGGATGGCTTCAAAACCAGTTCTGAGAACTGGATTGCCACACTTCTGCCTGGGGTTTCCTGGACACCCATGTGATCTCCCACGCTGCATGAGTGAGGCTTCGTGGCAGCTTCAGCCCTTCCGTGTGAGTGTGCCCTGCAGCTGGTCAGCACTCATGCCATAAGCCAGATACTTCCCAGAAGTGTCCTGGTGGACAGTATGTAGAGCCAGGCTGAGCATTTCCACGGAAAATGTGCATGTAACTGCAGCCCACAAATAGTTCCATTAAGCTTATTTGAGCAAATAAGCCTATTTATTTTCAACAGCTGGAGTTCAAGGAGTCATCTGCCTAATAAGCAGGATTCTGACTACAACTGGGTCTCTGGGTGGTAATGGAGCACATGTTGTAGCGTTTTAAAACCATGAATGGGTTCACAAAAGTGAACTTCACTTAGTTTTTTAGTGAATCTGGGATGAGTTGCAAGATTCAAATGCAACCCAAAGCCAGTGGTTGTGGTATCTGCTTTCATAGAGAAAGCTCTTCAGAAATTAGCCTAAAGTGGTTGGAAAAGATGTTGATATTCCAAAAAAAAAAAATCTAGTTGCAAAATCGCTGTTACTTTTAAGTAATTGAATACATCTTTGTGCTCTGATCCCCAAATTTAATATTAAGTCTTGGGCTTCATGGAGTTATGTTTAATTATTAACAAATTTTGGCCTGTCTCGTTCTACGGGGAAGAGAGAATCAAGAGGGGAAAACTAAAGAGAAGTCTTTTTCCTGTCCAGATCGTTTATGTTTAATACAGCTACTCACTGGACAACTTCCAAAATAATGTCAGGCTTTGAATATGGAACATTTGGAGTCAAAGTAGAAGTCACTGGTGTGGCAGCTGTGAGAGCAGCTCCATCTCACAGCAGTAGTCACGGGCCACCCCCTCCCATGCAGGGTAACTAGTCATTGTGTTGTAGTAAGAAAACATTTATTGGGATCTGCAACCTGAACGTCTGTTGACTGTATTTGTGACTTGTGGGTATATGTGGCGATTGCTTTTGAGTATGCAATACTATTTAGTGAGGGATGTTGCCACAGAAGGTCACTAGTCCATCAGCTATCCCCACGACCAGTGCTGTGTATGTTTGCGCCCGGAACTCATGGAAGCACTGCAGTTATTTCACAATCATGTATGGGACCTTGCTGAGACTATCATCCACTAGCTTCTCCTCTCTAGCCCTGTTGCAGGACATTAAGTCCACCAGGAAAGAAAAATGCATTTGTTAGTGTCCTCTTCCGCACAGGTTCCTCATTCTTGCCTTCAAAACCTCTCAAGACATGGCTGTCATCAGAGAAATTTTAATAGAACTGTTTTTCTCTGGAAGAAAACAGCTGTGTCAAAATAAATGTATTTTGAGAAAATATGTTAGTCTGCATAAATTTTACAAAACTAAAAATTATGTTATCTCGGTATTTTTTTTTTGTAACTTGTGAAAATAAAAATATTAAGAACTGTAATCAAATTGTTAAACAGTTGTGCAATGTATATCAATTTTGTCTACACTAAATATTTTTGTCAGCCTAAATAATTGGGGGGGAGGTAGGAGAAGAGATTTTTTTTTTTACATTCTTTTAGTGGAAAGGCAATCCAAGTAATGATTAATTCTGTTGCCTATAGTAAAACTATTTAATATTGGATGCACAGCTTTCGAGCTCCTTTGGACAAGCAGTCATCAATACTGTTGAACTCCTACCTATGCTGCAAACAATGGTTGTCTTCTCACACACCATACAGTCTGAATCTAATCTCATATTTTATCTCCTTGATTGTTTCCTGTTACCTGTGGAAAGGAAGATTCTTTGCAGTTTACATTGAATAGATATGCTTCAGATAGAATAACCTCAGTTTATGAATGAACAAAAGTAATTGAAAGAAGAGTGCACGCCTTGATTACTATCATTTGCTTTCACATCTGTGCTATAGAAGAAAATAGAACGTTGAGCAAAGATGACATTAGGAAGGTTGCTTGTTATTCACATAGAATGTGTCAATGCAATTAATGCAATGCAGTGCATTAATTTTATTTTGGGTCTTTTAGGAAAATATTATATGGCATCTTTAATTTCAAATAGATGGTAGAGACACCCCCTTTTTATATTTGGACAAGACTGGTCTGTTTTTCCCTTTCTTGCACGTGGAACTCCCTTTAAAATTAAGATAAAAATGAGTCACGCTTCTCTCTTCACTGGCAATAATAGGCGACTCCAATTAAGCATGCTTTGCAGTTATCATTCTAGTCTGGAGTTGTAACCACTTCTTTCTCTTGAGGGAAAGGTGGGGCAGGAGCAAAGTTACTTCGCATTGCTTTGAAGCATTCTGTTCTTTCCCCGTTTTCTCCACACACCTGATAATTCTTACTGTTCTTATTCTTACCTCTTTCTTAGATGTATCTGTTAAAAAAAATAAACAAATGGAGTTTTTTTTGCTCTCATTTTACTGAGTCACAGACTTTCCTTGGTTTATACCATTATACCAACACTGTACCTGTTGCACTGGGTAGGCAGTATCTTTCCAACATAAAGATGAAGGGAGTATGATCTCCTCAAAGCCTCTAGCCCTTGTGCCTTTCATTCAGTGTCTGTAGTGAATCGTATGAGTGGCTCCCCTCTTGTAGGCTTTGCATGTACTGCTTCTTCAGGGTTCCCAGGCTGAAGGTCAGAAAACAAATTGCACAGCATAACTGTGACACCTAATTTTTGTTTTATTTTGTTCATTATTTTTATCCTCATACTGCTTGCCATTGAAAGTTACTTCCATGTGCAAACCTTTAGAATATGTTAAATTAAAATCCATCTAAGGCGTCCTTTAATATTAAATAAGCTTACTGCAGTACGTCATGAAACTCTGGCATGGGTTGGCAGTAGGATGTTTGTGTGTCAGTGAGAGCTCAGCAAGAGGAAGCCTTTCAAAATGGAGGGAAATACTGTCGAGTGAACAGGGAGCATGAAGTTCATTTATATGAACACTTAACAGCGTGTATTGCACACTTCTCTATCTGCCTCAGCAGGTTGAATAAGAAGAGCTTAAAGATTATCTTTCAGGGAGTATTTAACAGTATAATGTTTTTCTAGTTCAGAATATATGTGCAACTTAGCTTTTGTTGCAGGTAGATCATGCAGCATCAAACCAATGCAAGCGTTCTGCTTTTGTCTGGCTCATAATAGGAACATGTTTCTTAAACTAGTTCTGAAACTGGAGATTGATGTATATATTAATTTAAAAGGATTTGTTGTGAAGGGATCACAATGAGATAGTTAAGGAACCTTATGATCATGTAGTTCATCTTTCAAAAATTCTTTTATGAATGAAATATTTTGTTTTCAAGTACATTTGAATATTCAGTTAGTTTTGCAGTAATGTGCCTTCCAAGACTGTCACAATGTATTTACATCTTCTGCATGTTAAAAGTGCTAGATACCTCACAAAAGTGTGTTGTATTGCTATTTTTGGAAAGGCTGGTGTCTCAGCCCAAAGAAGGGAAGTTGATTGAAAGTGCTATCTTTCTCTCAGAATGAAATGGTAGCTGCTACTTATGCTGGTTTCTATTGAAAGCACTATACTTTAAAATAAATCATTTCCAGGTCTTCAGTGAAGCATTAAGTTCAACAATTTGTAATCCCTTTTTTTTTTCCTTTTCTTTCAATAACAGAATTCAATGTAAGTTGCAGATATGGAGGAGTTTTTCATGTTGAGAAAAATGGTCGCTACAGTCTCACGCGATCTGAAGCGGTTGAACTCTGCAGAGCTCTCAATAGTACCTTGGCAACACTAGAGCAGTTGAAGAGAGCTCATGAACTTGGATTTGAAACTTGCAGGTAAAGAAATTCCTGAAAAAATAATGTTTCATGATAAGCCTATCCACCCATGCTATAGTGTAATAATTACAGTTGACTTCATATAGATGTTAATTAGATGGCTGTATCAGTCCTCAAGTGAGTTATATTCTGTGATGAACAAAACATCTTTGTGCATGTGTATGTTTGCTCTGGGTCCAGTAATAACTAAGTCCTTGACTGCATATATATTTTTTACCAATTATCTTAAAAAAATCATAATGTCTGATAGATAAAATCTAAAGATAACAAAAGATTAATAGTATAATAAACTAATCAGGAAGATGTTCAGATCGTACTGTATCACTGGCTAACTGGTAAGATAAGTACGTGAAAAGTATTTACGATTTTTAATGACATATGGTCAAAGAGTGGTATATACAGTACAGGGAACTCTGTCTTCTCAAGAAGCAGTAAAAAGCAGCAAGTGTACTGTGAGGGATGAACTGACATCCCAGTTTAAAAAGTGCTGCAGTATTACTGCATTCTTATAATCTGTGAATGGAGAAGTTTCAGAAGACAGCTATAAAAATGATTAAAAAACCCCAAACCATGCTGTCAAGTGACTTAATTATCTTCTGCAACTAATGATGTATAGGGCAACAAATGTGCATAATACAGACTCTTCAGTTTAGCAAAAGAAAACTGGACCAAGAGACTGGAAGTTACTCATAGAAAATTTTGGATTAAAAAAATAGAGTGCTAGTACAACAAAATATGTAAGAATAGTAATTATGAGCTGAAACAACATACAAGGGTTGTAGTAGATTCTTTTCACACCAAAATTTCATCAAATTTTTTCTCCCAAGGATGCCCTCTGTTCAAACAGTAATAAAGTCAGGACTGTCCTGTAGTCTCTCTATATGTCAGACTAGATTATCACATGATCTTGTTGCACAAAATACACTTACTATCCAAGTCATCCTAAACATGCCTATGCAGAAAAGAGATTGAACTCAAGACGTGTAAAGTTGAAGGGCGGTTTTGTGTATGTTTTTTTTTTTTTTTTTTAAATCAAATGACATAGATACATGTTGTTAAACCACAGTAGATTTGAAATAAATTTCAGTAGATTTTCACCTTTATTACAATCTAAAATAAACAGCAAATATGGAGAAATGTGATTTATCTCTGACTGGAGTAGAAAAGTTCAGTGGACATTTCTCCAAAATTTTAAGACTTTCATTTTGGTACCATGAGAAATAGTACTAGCACCAATACTGCTTGCAACTATTTCCTATAAATTATTTCATACAATAGTTAGAGTTGGAAGGAACTTAAAGATCATCGAGTTCCAACACCCCTGCCCTGGACAGGGAAACCTTCCGCTTGACCAGGTTGCTCAAAGCCCCATCCAACCTGGCCTTGAACACCTCCAGGGATGGTGCAGCCACAGCTTCTCTGGGCAACCCATTCCAGTGTCTCAAGACCCTCACAGGAAAATCTCCCCTTTTTCAGTTTAAAACCATTACCCCTTGCCCTATCACTACATTCCCTGATAAAGAGTCACTCCCCGTCTCTCCTGTTGGCCCCCTTCAGGAACTGGAAGGCTGCTATAAGATCTCCCAAGAGCCTTCTCTTCTCCAGGCTGAACAACCTCAACTCTCTCAGCCTGTCTTCAGTCCCCTGATCATATTCGTGGCCCTCCTCTGGACTCGCACCAACAGGTCCATGTCCTTCTTGTGGTGGGGGCCCCAGAGCTGGATGCAGTACTCCAGGTGGGGTCTCACCAGAGCAGAGGGTCACCTGCCAGCCATGCCTCTTTTGATGTAGCCCAAGGTGCAACTGGCTTTCTGGGCTGCAAGTGGCCATTGCCAGCCTCATGTTGAGCTTCTCATCCACCAACACGCCCAAGTCCTTCTCCTCAGGGCTGCTCTCAACCATTCTCCACCCAACCTGTATTTGTGCTTGGGATTTCCCTGACCCAGGTGTAGGACCTTGCACTTGGCCTTACTGAACTTTATGAGGTTCACATGGACCCACCTGTCGAGCCTGTCAAAGTCCCTCTGGATGGCATCCCTTCCCTCCAGTGCATTGACTGCGCCACACAGCTTGGTGTGGTCAGTAAACTTGCTGAGGGTGAAATCAATCCCACTGTCCATATCACTGACAAAGACAGTAAACAGCACTGGTTTCAGTACCAACTCCTGAGGAATTCCACTCATCACTGGTCTCCACTTGGACATCGACCCATTGACCACAACTCTTTGAGTGTGGTCATCCAGCCAGTTCATTATCTGCTGAGTGGCCCATTTGTCAAATCCATGTCAAGGATGTCAAATGTTTTGCACAATTCCAGGTAGATTACATCAGTTGTTCTTCTCTTATCCACCAATGCTGTAACTGAATTTCATTTCAGTTTAGTCAGTGGTGCTTTTATTTTTTTAATGCCTAATGCATGAATGTTCTTTCCCTCCAACTTGCAAGCCCATGAGACTTGAATAAAGCTCCTTTCTAATTAATAGGACCCATACAAAAATTTGTTATCATGGGAAGATACATGTGCAGTGCCTTGAAAACCTTCATATATATATATATATAAATGTTATCCACCACCATTGATGACAGCATATGGCACATTCATTGTCACAAGCATTATGCCCTGCACAGAGGTGAAAGAGGTGGACAATAGTGCCAGGGACCAATGGACAGGTAATTCTTAGAAGATCCTTCTATGAGAAGTGGGAATGTCATTTAAAATAGTACCTCATAAAGACTATAGACAATTCTTTACTCTGAGGGAAAAGTCCTGCATAACTTATGTTGGCATGTTCTTTCCCTAACATTAGCATATGAACATACTCAGCATTTTGAATTGTCCAGCACTACACAATATGTAGAGATTAAGGGTCCTAACTAAACGCCTAGGGGTAGAGGTTCCTAGTGCTAGCAATTATCAGTATTCTGCAATGTGGAAACTAATTTCTGAAGTTAAAACATAAAGATAATTGAAAGAAGGAGTAGAGGGAAATGTTTTTTGCAGTGGGGAGCTCTACTTTTTCATTAATGATATAATTCTCCCTAATTCACAGTTTAACAGAGGATGTCCAACAGATTTGGGCATATAAGGCATGTAGACAGGATTTGTTCCTCCCTTCCTTCTGGTCAGCTCTCCCACCCTCTTACTTTCATTTGCTGATCCGGTGCTAGAAGTCCTTGTCAGTAAGGCTCAGCTTTTATCAACTTGAGTAGAAGAGAAAAAATATAATGCATCAAATCATCAAAATACATGTGAAGTGGTGAGTAAGATGAATCAACAGACCATAACACAAGTAGGTGATTAACGGATGATTAAGTTTCAACATCGTATGCTCAGTTGGAATTGTGAGCAAAGCGGTTTATAATTCCACCTACACGAGAGTTTCAGAATTGCACGTATCTGCACATTAGATATGTAACTGGAATGGGGTTCACAGATGAAAAACTGCAAAGCTATGAAATTTACTGCTCCCTGATATATTGTACCCACACCAAACCCCAGTTGTCATTACCATTGTATCACACCTCCCACCTAAGTACATTGGAATTAATCAGGTGTTAGGGGATTGCAAAACAGTAATAACACATTGTGCATTATGTAGCTCTGTTAACTGCAGTACACAATAGCCACATTGTTCAGCTGAAAGATACAGTAAGAATTTGTGGATGAATGAGCTGTCAGCTTTTGCAGAAAGTGATGTGGCTTACAATCATTCTCTAAGTTTGCTCAAGTACTATAAATTGAGCACCTAACACTTCTGTGTGAAATGTCACTGAGCAGTATGTTAACGCTCAAAGTGATGAAAATGTGACTCCCTGAAGAAAAAATAAGCCAGTCTTCAGTATCAGGTGATACAACCTTACACTGAATAAAAAGTACGCTTGCCTCTCAGTCCCTCGCTTTCTCTGCCTTGCTGTGGAACCGATCATCCTAGCTAATAAGATGTTCACTATATTAAAATGGGTTTAGCTCTAGAAATTACATGTAAAATGGTTTTGAGTAGCTGGAGACTGATGTCTGATGTGAGTCTGATGGAGTATAATGACTGATGTGAGAAAAGAACACCTTTCATGTACAAAAAGTATGCATAAACGCACAGACTTTTTAAAAATAATGTAAAATGAAAAGAATTACTTCCATTTGAGATACGTAGAACATTTATGCTATCTGCTACAACATTTATGTATTGTGTCTTCATAATTATATCTTCATCAATATCCTCACAGGTATGGTTTTGTAGTGGGAAATATAGTTATCCCACGAATCAATCCCTATCATCTTTGTGCAGCAAATCACACTGGCATTTACAAACTTTCAGCGAACACAACTGGTCGGTATGATGCATACTGTTACAATGAGACAGGTACGTATGTGCTTTATGATGTATTTTAGATTAGACTAACAATAACATATGTAATCTCATATTTAAGGTACTGGTATGAGGGCTTCTATATTAAATCTCATCTGTTTTTCAGCTGAGAAGAAATACATTTTGTCAGCCTCTAGAAGTGTATCTATAGTATCAGAAATGAATTTCACCCATTCTGTCATTAGTGTGTTTTGAACTAAACCATTTTCTGCCCTTGGAATTATATTAGTAGGTTCAGAACAGTTCATTATAATGGCTTAGTGCAGTGAACCACTGCAGCAGTGAATCTAAAAGACATAACTGTTGTAGGAAATGGCACTCAGCGCTTCTGTTCATGCACACATGAGCTTCTATAGTGAACAGCAGTTATTTAAAGGATTCTAAGAGTGGCTGCCACCTGCAGCAGCTCCAAACCCCAGGGTGGCCATCCCAGTCCCATGGGTGTGGCTGCTACTCTCCTGTTTGCAGGTTCATCCCATGTTTGCTCTGTGGCAAATCTCCATTCAGACATTAGGCAGTTAGATAGCGATACAGGGTGGAAGCAGACTGCTGTCTTCTAAGGTTTTGAACTTTTTAATAGTTGGAAATATTTTACTAAATTATTTGGAAAACGTAGATAATCTGTGACAAATGCTGAACACAGTATTCAAAGATAAAATCTGGAGTAAATTCAGGTGTCTTCAGTTTCAGTAGATTATTATATTGACGGTGGAATCATACCTTACAGAAAACTGTAGGCAAAATTCATTGATGAGTTGAATGACAGTGACAGTTTTGGATTTTGTTCTTGGTGGTCGTATCATTAAAAATCATCATCTTTGCATTGGTATAGTATTAGGTGAGCGACCATCCTCTGTCACCCATGGATGATGACTGCTGCTACAGTGATGTCCATTTGCATCGGAGCTTTATAACTCATCCTGACTCTCATTCCCTTCTGGCACTATGAGCAGGTGGCTCACACACTGGCCCCAAGCGTGGCACTGCAGCCAGCTGGAGCAAGCAGTGCTCATCAAACCAGGGCACCCTCTGCCTGTGCAGAGCCCTCTGTGGAGGGGATGGGATCCCTCTGGCTAAAAAGGATCAGAGCTGCCACTGCCACCAAGACAGTGGGGCTGTCTGCATTGAAACTGTGTCATCAGGCTGTTTTAACTGACTAATGATTGCAACCATTTTCTGGAATGGTTATGGAAATGGAGAATTTCGTCATGAGCTGACAGAATAATCTTGAAGTGCCTCACCTGGGAAGGAGCAAAAAGGGAACATAGTAGATCAGTCAATAATGTTTGATTTGGAAATTTGTTTTCTGTTGTCCACATCTGAAGCTGACGTTTTGTGATTATGTACAATTAATATGAGTATAAACATTACTCTTTCTCAGTTTTCTCAAATTGATATTCTCTATTTTCCTTCTTTTACAGAAACAAGGGACAAAACATGTGAGCCAATTGACAGACTCGACACTTCTCTCCTCAGTAATCAGGGTGAAATAGGTACTGTATTGATTAGAAAGACCTGCCACTTGTTTCATTTTTAAGATCTGGTTATCTTTTTTTACATGAACAATTGCTAATATTAAAAATCAAACCAAACATAGGAAAAAGAAGTCAAGAGATGTTCGGCAGCATTTAAAGCAGCTGGTCACTTGTCTTCCCCTAAATCCTATGGAGCTTACTTTGTCTTGAGGTGCTACCAAACATTTTTTATATAGGTATTTGACATTTTTAGCACCTCAGAGCTACTAATATTTCTTTGACATATGAGACTTCACTTAAGACAGCAACCTTTCTACCATCTCATTTGGGCTGCTGGTTAGAAAAGCAGCTGGAAGTGGAAGAAAACTCTCATAATAAATTCTTTACCCCAATTCTAAAATTCTGATTGACTTAACAGAGGCCAAGATTTTATGTTCAAAATCAAGCTGTCAGATCAAAATATTTGATGCAGAGTGGGCCCTATATGTTTGACAAATATATACATTAGCATATATACATTAGACATAGTTTAGTGATGTATGATTTAGACACATTAGATAGGATGGCAAAAATGGATGAACAGATAGTAACCCACAACTGTTTCTCTTTAGTTTTTGTTATAGGACTTAAACTGTTCATCATTACTGAACTATAACAATGTAGCTCCTTGATATTATCAGGTGCTTAATTTCCTCTTTCCAACAGTCATTGACAATGCAGATGGCTCACGTTATAATGCAGATGGCACGCGTCATAGCGGAGAGTCCTCAACCTCAGGTGCAGATGATGAAAATGTAGGTAGCGGATCAACACATGATACAACTCCCACGGATACCTCCATCAGGAGATCCAGCCCATCATATTATGGAAGTGCTACTCCAGTCTCACAGCTGCCAGATCATTCTTCTGGAGGGGGTGAAAAAGACATTCCTAGGGAAGATTCTGGTAAGGACAGTAGTTTGTCACTATATCTTACTTATAACTGAGTGAAGAATTACATTGCTAGTTAAAGGATATCGTGAGGGAATGAGAAGCATCAGCTCTAATTTCTATCCTGCAGAAATAAAAGGAGAATGTTTGTCTTTGAAAGAAAACGGAAGCATTCTGGATTTCTAAGGAATTTTGATTCCATGGGAGTACAAAGCAGGCTGCCCATCAGATGTTCCCAGAATGTTGAGAATAGATGGTTCTAAGAATTTGCTTTTGTTCTCATGAAAATGTTTGTTTCATTAAAGGCTCAAAAACATATCTAGCAGTGAACACAGAGAGATTAGTAAGGCTGAGGGTATGGGTATATAGAGAAAATGATAACAGATTCTTATCTGTTCTCAAAAAGGATGAATTGGCATTAAGTAATAGGAACAAGGACAAGTTTACAGTACAAGTGATTTCTCTTTGTACAAATACAGGGTTTTTTTTAGGACATCTCACTACAGCATGCTACAAAATGCACAGAGATATAAAAATGTCAGACTAAATTGTTATTAGTATCTTCTTCCTTTAGGTGGTAACCCAAATTCTATTTTCATGAAGCCCTGCAAAATACAAATGCCATACTCTTTTCTAGGGTATTCTGCACTGAAAATTTGTGAATTAGAGTGCCTTGCAAGTCTATCTTGCTGTCTTGTGAAAGTGGCATGTATTTTATTTCATCTTTTATGCTACTTGTGTGGCTGAAATTATCAGAGGTCTGAAAGGCTTGCTCCAGTTGAACCTACGGGATACAAATGTAATTCATTCTCTAAGTACAGTGAAGTTTACTGTGTGACCTCTGACTACAGGCTTTTTATCAAATCACGAATAACTTCCCAGTGAAGGATTTCAGTAGTTTGCATCATTATCCTCAATAAATACTGACATTAAAAAAAAAAAAAATTGACCAGAAGCGCAGAAGCATTAGAATTATAAAATCGCTTTTCGCAGTGGTATACTCATGACATGTTACGCTTGTTTTTCCATGTAGTTAGCATCTCGAAAGGTAAATCCTAACATTCTGGTCCTAAGGAACTAGGATCAGAGCCATTCCCTGAGGCATATGCCTTGTATTTCAATTGCTTGCTGTGACAACTCTTATCAACTCTGCTTACACACAGAGTTTAGATTTTTGGACTAAAACTCAGAATATATCTCAGTAAAGCAGGGAATACAAATAACTCCATTCATTGTTCTAGAATCCCTGTCCAGATGGGGGATTGGTATACAGGTACAATAGTATACAGGTACAATTAGTGCTTGAATCACATAAACAGATCATTGCCAGAATGTTCATTATCACTGTAATATATACTCTTGAAAGTTTACTCGTGTTTTGATGATATCCTTACTATGTTGGTAAAGTAAGGCTATTTGGCATTGAATTATTTGAAGAACCTAGTCTGTATCTTTCTTTTCTCTTGGACCAACAAATGAAGGGATGAAGCTTGCAGTATAGAATAATTGAAGTAGTTGTGAGTAATGAGTTGCGATTCAGTTAATGAAATAGTAATGATTCATCCATCACCATACAGATGACGAAATTTCTCCTGTATCACCAGACATCCCTTTGGTGACATCAGTGGATAATTCTCCTGCAAAGGATGGTGGACAGTATCCTGCAAATACTAGTAAGATTTATGTATTATAATAACTATATTAAATACAGATTGCATTAAAACTGCTTTATTCTTATAGCAGGACATTCTGGTAAGTGGTGAAGTATACATCATCTCCAATTTTGGGAAGATATTGAGAAACAGTACTTTCCAGACTGGTAAATTCAGAAATAAAATACACTCTCTGAGACAAGGGGAGCAAAAACATTTACTGTATGTTTACTTCAATGCTTATACATGAGTTCAGAAAGGTTGTTGTTTTGTATTTCTCACTGCTTTTTTTTATCACATCTACTTACTTCATGAGGCACCACAAATTAGTGCAACCAATTATCACTTGAAGTCAATTTATTTCTGATGTAGAAAAGGACATTTTTGTCAATTTGTGATGAAAGTGTCTGTGATTCTAATATATTTATGGTTGTGAATGTGGGCAATCCACATCAAAACCACAACCTCACTCATCAAAGCAGTGCTTGAAGTGGCAGTTCCAGTTGCCAAGCCACTTGTGCACTGCCAAAACTAATTTTGTCCTTGTTGTTGGCAATATGTATGAGAAAAAACTGGGGCCTGTGAGGGCTCTACAGGCTTTGAGGGCTCAAAAAACAGTAGCCATTTTCTCTGCTTTCTCCTTAAATAGCTGTACTGAGTGGCAAAAATTGCTTGTGATGTTTTTATCAAATATATATCACAGCAGCTACAGCAAATAAAAAACTTTTATAGTCATCTTACATGTTTTAAAGTGGAACTGTACATATCTAGTTCTTAAGTTTTGATTGATGAAGATCGTTGCCCCCAAAAATAAAGCAAACGTAAAGGGAGAATATCTTCATTATACAGAGATCTACAGCGGCATGTTTTAGTAAAGACTGAACTGACAGAAATGAAAGTTTCTTCCTGCTGACTTTTTTCTCCACCATGGAAGCCTGTGACAGCGAGGAATTTGCTTAATTGTTTGTTGGTTGCTGATAGATGGTCAAGCGGTCTACATGACTTTGAGGGACCGTACCTTTGTCACTGTACATAGAAGTCACAGCATAAGAGTAAGAATGATTGTCTTACACAGTTAGCAAAAACTTTACTAAAAGACAAATCATTCCACCAAGCATCTTGTTTCAGAGGATATGAAGGTTAGTAACACCTTATAAATATGTAGATGAAAAAAAAAGTATCAGGGTCATTTTCCCCTAAACTGTGAAAGCAAGTAGAGAATTTTCTGGTGCTTGTTTCAAGGGAAAGGTTTTGCTACAAGGTATTGCCTGTAAGGGGCTGGGGAGTCCCACCTGCTAGCAGCGGGGAGTTTGGTTGACTCTGGTGGTGATTTTTCCTTCATATTTATTTGCTTTCGTGTGTGTGTGTGACTTAGTGCTTCCTTGTACAGATGTTTCTGTACCCACTGCAAAATCTTGTGCAGTGTTTCTAGGCAGAAAAGCTTTGCGTTTTTCTTGTACAACTTGATTGTCAAATGTACTGATCCTAAATGTATATATATATGTCCCTTCCTGTTGCTAACAGATCGCTCTCACAGACATGACTGTATTATAGAAAGAAAGCTAGAGTTATTTAAGATTTTAATAGATCAAAATAACTGCAGAGCTGTGTAATAAAATATGTCGATACTGATATATATGTATGACAGAAGTGATAACATTGGCATGATTGCTTATTGGTTTAGGGTTGATATATTATAAAGGTACTGCTATTACATAGCAACATCACTTTAAAGCCAAACAGACCCATTTAATTTAATTTTACTGCATTACAAACAAACAAGTAATTTAGCACTCCTTTCAGAAGTTAAGTATAAGCTATGAATCTCCATGAGAAATCATCAAATATTCAGTAGCATAGGAGAAAGTTACATGGAGAACAAACAAAAAAGAAGATAAAGCCATGCCCCAATGTCTGCTATTTACATTGTGCAACAGTGTGGGTTCAATGAATTTCCCAGAGAAATATCCCATAGACGGAAAAGTAGAAAATTAAGAAATAAGTAAAGAAAACTATTCATGATATATCTTCAGACAGATGGCTAAAAATATATCTATGGTGTGTGACAGAGAGAAACAAAACTGGGGGCTCTCCATCTATACTACAGAAAATTTCTAAATTTAAAGTTTGGTGAAAAGGTGTCTAGCTTGATCAAAACTATGGTTTGATCTATGAACTATGGTTTTGAAGTTTCCTGTCTGAGACAAGTTTTTGTCTTTTTTATTAACAAGTTATGATTCATCTATGGGATCAGATGTCATAAAATTCTGTTGCTGATCAATGAGATACTTCCCTAAGTTACCAGAGCTAGTTACTCAAGCAGTAACTGTGACTCTTTTCGTTCATCCATAGATGTTTTTATGCTCTGGTGGATATTCTTTTTATTTGGTTTGGAGCATTCCCTGAAAAAAACCTCATAAATGAAAAAAGTCTTATGACCCTACTTTGGCTGATCTGACAGGAAAGCAGCTTCATTGGCATTTTGTATGTGGAAGGAAGACATTCATCACTTCAGAAAATGAGCTCCTAAGGTTTGTTGTAGAAAGCAGGTAGAGGTGTGAATTTTGCTGTGATTGCAGCAAGTCAGATGGCAGTTACTTAGTTATTCAGTTATTGTCTTGTAAACCAATCTTTTGGTATTATCATTTTGTTCACAGTTCCATCCCAGAGCTCCGAATTTGAGACCACCTGGGTTTTGATAGTCTGTTGCTCAGAGATCAGATTTTGAATGTCTGAGTTTCCCATCTTCTGACACCTGCGTCGGAGTAGTACTAGTAGTACTAAGTTTAAGGAGCAATTCATGCCTGTGAGAAGAGACAATATTTATTCAGCCAAGGACAGCTTTTCAGAAAGGCAAAATCTGTTAGATTTGGCTGCCAAAATAGCTACACCTTGAAAAAGTGCAGTTCTGAGTTTAATCCCATATACTTTGCACAATTTGCAATTAACAGATAAGCAAAACGTAACTACTGCAGGCTGAAGAACAGCGGTTTATCCTGTTTGATCATTAGAACATTGATTCTTGCATTCTGCAATGCTTTCATATATTGCACAAAAACTGATCTAAACTATTGTCTTTGATGTAAATCTTCAAGGTATTTTTCTGAATTAATTATTTAAAGATTTTTTTCCTAATGAAAAAGAGTACATAATATCTTCATCTTCAAGATACAGAAGTTATATGGTCTAAATACTGATAAAAATATTGCTTGAAAGGAATTGCCAGGATAGAAATATTTCCAGTGAAACATTCTGAAGTAGATTTTGCTTTCTTTTGTTGAATATGTGTATGACTTGAAGTGCAGCAGAAAGGTTAAACTGTCACCTGGCTTGTTTGAGGGGTTTCAGTTTCTATCGTGAGCATGCTTCTATTAGCTTTGAATGCTTTTTGTCAAAATATTGGGGCGTATTTAACACACAGTACGTATTTTGATCTGTCACACGTAAAAATGCTGTGCAGAATTCATTGACTTTACTAGACTTTCAAACCTGGTAACACAATCTTTACTTTAGTAGAATGTTTTAAACTTTGTTTACACTAAAAGCATTGGATACTTTTGCTGTTGGAGGAATGCAATGATGCCCCAGGTCCATATATTTGCCTTGCACTCACATCCTGGAGAAGGCCACCACCCAAGCTTGGTGGAATCCATTCTCAAACCACTGGTGGTGGTCAAATCCTGGAGAGAAGATGCAAGAACCCATGCAAGCAACCAAGGGTAAAGAGTCATTTATGTGAGTCATTTTATAAAGGATGTACTTGGGTTTTTCTTCTTTCCTGTTTGGAGGCAATTTAGAAGGAGACTATTCCAATGAGAAAGACTTGTGGGAGAAAGGAAGAAAATTTTTTAAAGCCAGTACACTCTGCTCACTCTGCTAGAAGAGGGCAGCGTATAGTTAGTGCTGCAAGCATGTGTAGGGCACTAAGATGTAACCAGGAGCCATGCTGGGGCAGCTTCAGCAGGGCCATGGCAGAGTGACGAATGGCTTGTGGGTAGAAGAACCAGGAGGAGATATGGACTGTGGGCAGCATGGTGCTGTACACTCTCCTCTGTGACTGTAAGGCTGCATGTAGGGAAGACAGGAAAGCATAACTGCTGTCAGCAGAATACCTTGTGGGTTAGGGCTTATGGCAGATTTAACATCATCACAGCAGATGTGACGTCAAGTGGCAATGGTTCAGATGATGAAGACTCTTCGGAGGAGACGATTTACCCAACAGTGTTTCCAGGCTGGGACAGGAGTGTGGCCAAGGATGAGTATGCTCCAAGTACTAGTAAGGAACTTCCTTTCTCTTTGGATGGTTTCCTTCTTCTTTTTCCTCTCCTACCTGATGATTCTCCTCCTTTGCCACACAGATGTGTGGATATTGGATGCCCTCCCGATCAACTCTTGTTTCAAACACATCTCCCATGCCACAGGAAACCCCATTTAGATTTTGTGAGGCCCATATGCTTAGAAGCACCATCTTCCATTGATTCTGGAATTGATGTCTTGTCTCCGTTCATACCTGATTTGTGGGCTTCCCTCCTGACATGTGGTGTCTCAAGGAATAGTTCTTTAGAGGGAGTTTGCAGCCTCTATTCAAGCGTCACAATTATTTCTGTTTGCATGCCAATACCTATTTGGCTTGCCTAGCACAGTGGACAAAAAGGCTGTAGATTCCTGTATTTTTTCTAAACAAAAATCTCTTTCCATCCTTAAATGCCGGTCACAAACGTATGTAACTTTACTATTTGAAATGCTATGTTTGAGAAAACGCTGTGCATTGGTAATGTGATAGGACTAAAGCTGCACCTCTCTCTCCATGCTACGCTGATGCCTAACTGGAAAGTGTTTCTGGTGTGGGTTCTGCTGACAGCATCAGGCCAAGGGGAGTGCATGTGTCATTTGAATGGAGTGGCTGTAGTTCTGAGCCCGGGTCCTTGGCAGCATTGGCTTCATGGGGTTCTCAGTGGAAGAGAAGGCTAAACTAATGTGTGTGCTTATCTCTGGGTGTCATTTTGCCTGTCATGGATATTTCTTTCACTTTTTGTATGTGGTTTTATGTCATCTTGGTGAACGTTCCTCATTCTAGAGTCTATCTAAGGCTATCTAATCTCTCCTGCTGGCAAAGCCTGTGAGGAACTCATTAACCTTGTTGAATGTAAAGGGCTAGCAAAGACCCACAGGGCTTTTTGACAGCTCCTCTCAAGGGACCATGCTCTTTCTTGTGACTGCCACTCGTGCTTGCATCTGGCTAAGTGTTTGAGGAATGCAATGATGCCACAGATGATACATTTGCCTTGCACTCACATCCATCTCAGTGGCATGAGCATGCTCAGGGTGCTGGTGCTGGTGGACTTGACTTTGCTGGAGAAAAATGCTTCTCGAGAAAAATGCTTCTCAAGAAATAGTAACAAGATCTTGGTTGAATGAACCATGTTCTAACAGCTCCAGGGCCTCATCATGACAACCTGGAGAAGGCCACCACCCAAGCTTGGTGGAATCCATTCTCAAACCACTGGTGGTGGTCAAATCCTGGAGAGAAGACGCAAGAACCCATGCAAGCAACGAAGGGTAAAGAATGTCATGCTAAGAGGGTGCTTTGATTAGGGGCTGAATAACCAGAGCACCAGGGCAGCAAGCTTCAGAAGCATTAAGCATGTGGGGGGGTTGAATGTGTAGTATATGTCACTGCTTTTTGTTACCATGTGTTTGAAGAGGGAAGAGCAAAATACGGGTCTATCTCTCACTGGCTGTACATTTAGCAGCGATAGAGCAGTTGTCCACATTGTCCATGTACTGCGGAGGTACTCTGCTTGTCTGAAAGGGACGAGTTATGTGAGTCATTTTATAAAGGATGTACTTGGGAAAGCATAACTGCTATCAGCAGAATACCTTGTGGGTTAGGGCTTATGGCAGATTTAACATCATCACAGCAGATGTGACGTCAAGTGGCAATGGTTCAGATGATGAAGACTCTTCGGAGGAGACGATTTACCCAACAGTGTTTCCAGGCTGGGACAGGAGTGTGGCCAAGGATGAGTATGCTCCAAGTACTAGTAAGGAACTTCCTTTCTCTTTGGATGGTTTCCTTCTTCTTTTTCCTCTCCTACCTGATGTTTCTCCTCCTTTACCACACAGATATTGTGTGGAAATTGGATTATCTTCTCATCAACTGTTCTCTCTTATAATTGGAGAAGTCATATGAGGGACATATTAATAGAATGAGACTCTGCATTGGTGACTTATTCCATGTGGTGTATTGCATTCCAAATACCTTCCTTGGCCTAGTGGTGTCTGCATGCTCCATGGGTGAAAACTTACAGTTTCTGATCGTAGACTCCTGTGGAAGTTTTATTTTATCTGTTCAATTGTATTGTAACTTTCTTGACTAATATTGGCTTCCTGGTGGCTGTCAAGGGTGTTTTTGGTTTTTTGCTGACCATAGCTTTTGAGCTCGGTGGTGGATATTTTAACATGAATCTGACTACTTCTTGAGTACTTGGCAAGCATGTTTTACATGTATTTGGACATCTACCATATGCTTTAGATCCAGCATTATTCTTAAAACTTGAGTTTAAATGTCTGTAACTGCTGTAATTGTTTTGCACTACTTCTGCTATACATTATTTTTCTATTCCTTGTTTCCCCATTCTTCTTGGGAAACTTTGCATCTGTCCAGTGAAAAGAAAAGAACAACTGGTTTGATGTAAAGAGATTTGATAAGAAGAACAGAGAGACTACAATTAAGCTATGCATGAATTTCCATTTTCCATCACCTTTATGGCACACACTAACAGTAGAGTAATAGTGGTAGATGTAAAGCATGGTCAGCGTTGAATCCTCCATTGTCCTAACAGCTACGGATTCGCAACGCGAAATACTTCTGGAAGTCTCCACACAAAATCATTGGAACCCCACCTATACAGATGAAGAGGAGCAGTATCCTAGCTCTGCTGGCAGGGGTAAAGCAATTAAGCATTTCAGATTACATTCAGATTTGTGACATAATTTAGTGAAGTATAACAGTCTTATGGTGCAACTGGTTGCAATTCCCATACCATTAGTCTCATTTCAATATAATACCTTTGTAGTAAGAGCCCTCAGAGGTGGCATCTATAACATTCATCTGTAATTTCAAGTCTATCTTTTGCATTTCAACTTCATTGCTTGCCACTTTTCCTCACGTCACGGGATTCTCAAACTTGCACTGCCAGTAGTGTAATAAAATTGAGCAGATTGTAACGTTTGGTGGCCCACCTTGGTGAGGCAAAAATATTCCTTTTTTTCTGCTTCAATATTTCTATTGTAAAATCTGAAGACAGACAAAAAAGGGACCTAGTGATTCAAATATATGGAACTGTGCTACAAAGGATAATACACTACCTCCAGATGAATGTGAACATTTTGCTACCAGTGTTAGTGCCAGTAGCCAACTGAAATACTGAAAGTGTGCTTATATTCTTCAAGACTGAAAAACCTCTGTAGGCAAAGGCTTACAGAGAGCATTCTCCAGCTATTTTTGCTGTGTACCAAAATATTTCCAGTTAAATTTTTTTTAAAAGCATAGCTGGATATAAGCTTTGTTTTTAGGATGTTTCAGCTATAATGCACAGCTTTATCCTGTTAAGGAGAGGTTCAAAAACGAATAGCTGGAGGAAGAGCTATTTACAGCTGGAATAGGGGCCAACCTTGTAATTGCATAAAATTAGATTGCACTAAAAAGAAATAAATTTCATTGGGACTTGTGGAAAACCTTCTTATACTTCTGTAAAGACAAGCATTTTCTACATCCTGTAGTAATTCTTTGGATTTATACGATCTGCCTCCAATAGCGAGATGGATACCCGTCTTTCTTGTTCCAAGATTGTTTTGAACAGTAAAAGTTTATACAGTTGGCATCAGAACAGGTGCTGTAATCGCTCAGAAATAATTTTTGTGATAACTTTCTTTTAGTTCTGAAGTATTGTTAAATCAGTGGTATTCATAAATTAGTTAATTTTAACTTTTTTTTTTTAACAAGATAATCTATATGTATTGGGTTTAATTACAAAAATAATGAATTGCATTCACATGAGTATCTTTTTAATGAACATTTCATTACCTGAATGTGAATATAAATATTCCTCCAGTTTTTTTCTTTTTGGGAAATAGTCCCTAAGGTCCAGCTCATTCTTTGCATGCTCTGATTAAGATCTTTGCTTTATCTTTAATATATCACGCATAGAAACATTTGATACCTAAGGCAAATATATTTCAAACCAAGTTCTAATGCTCATCTTAGTGTTACAGGTATTCTTTTTTTTTTTTTTTTCATGGTGTGTCTTTTCTAAGCCTTTTAATGTTCATTAGAAAATCTCTTATGGTGGTGGTACTTAAGGTGATTTCTGAGTGCATCTTCTGCTATGTAAACAACAGCTAATTAAAGAGTGAGCAATTAATTTATTTTATCAGTAAGAGATTTAATTATTACTGAGTTCAAAACAATCATGCTTTTCGACTTTGAAGATATGAACCAACTTACTTCATTCATCCAGACCCAGAAGAAAGGACAATTTCCTTGCATCCAGCCTTGTAATTGCGTAATTGAGATATTAACTCAAAAGAGAAAGTTCATCATGTTTTCATTTTCAAAAAGCCAGAATACACAGACTCAACAGTTAAGTTAGTATTGGTAAACATGAACTAGAGATACAGGCTGTTGTTTCTATGTGCTCTTCCACTGCTTCTCTTATAGCTTTCCTCTGCCATTGGTCATTGGGATAATTTCTGGTGCCCTTAAATCTTCTTCTGATCCTGGTGATGCTTTTGTGTGACAGGGTTTCCAAAGGACTTTTGTTTTCTTTCATCTTTCATTTCACATCAAATGTACCAAAAGAAAAAGTCAAAACACAAAAGCCAAGCACCCTTGTTGTGTAGATCACGCAGATGAGAATATGACTGTTGTTGGGTATTTTGATCTATTGATTCAATCATCATCTTATTAGCACTAGTTACAAGTGAAAATGAAAATCGTCAAGGACCAACCCCACATCCACTATTACACAGTGTTCATTATGGATGGATCAGTCAAGAACATAATCCTGCAAATACCACTGGAAGTACTGAACAGCATGAATTTACTGTTGGAGGGGAAAATGATATTGAAAAGGAATCTTCTCATACAGGTAATGTTACAGGTCATGTTTTAGTAAATTATCAGCATTTACTAAAGGTTTAGTTTTAGGATTTTTTTATTAATAATTTTGCATTCTGAAGCCATAAAAGAGGTTCTGTGAATAAACCTGAACAATTCTGATGTTATATTATTATTTTTTAAATTATTCTATTCTTCAGAACCTGTTCCTGTAGGTTTGTTTTTTCTCCTACTTGGATTGCTTGTCAAGACCTATAGCAGATTAATTCCGGCACTGTCTCCTATGTTTTGTGTTCTGTGTCATGCGGTCACAAGGTTTTAACAGGCTATCTACCAGGGTTATATCTGTAGGAAACATGAAATGTTTAAATGATTAGATGATTAGGGGCCTCTTACAAGGAAAGGCTGAGGGACTTGGGCCTTTTTAGTCTGGAGAAGAGAAGACTGAGGGGGGATCTGATCAACACCTATAAACACTTAAAGGAAGGGTGTCAAGAGGATGGGGCCGGTCTTTTTTCAGTGGTGCCCAGTGACAGGACAAGAGGAAATGGGCACAAACTTTAGCATAAGAAGTTCTACCTAAACATGAGGAGGAGCTTCTTTACTTTCAGGGTGGCAGAGCACTGGAAGAGGCTGCCCAGGGAGGTGGTGGAGTCTCCTTCTCTGGAGACATTCAGAAACCACCTGGACACGTTTCTGTGGGACCTGCTCTGGGTGGACCTGCTTTGGCAGGGGGGTTGGACTAGATGATCTGCAGAGGTCCCTTCCAACCCCATATCATTCTGTGATTCTGTGAAATGCAAAAATAATAATGCCTGCTGTAGTTTTCAACGTTTGGGAGCTGTGTTGCAAGTCATTATTGGACCCTGGGTTTTTTCTCAGTTTTTGTTAATATGGCAATTATATCTAAAATTTTTTATCTACGATATCTACTCACCCCAGTTTTGAACTACGACAAGGTGATACTGCTGCTGAAGGGAAAAAGCCAAAGCGTAATGTAGAATAAAAGAGAGGTTTCTCTCTTCCATTGGTCAAAGCAATTGAAATGTAGAAGATAAAATTATACTAAAATGCTACTAAGAATTGACATATATTAGTTTCTGTTCCTGTGAGTGTACTAAATTTACTAGTTAATGACTGATGTGCTGTGCTAAGTACTGCCAACAGTCATCATCTGCTCTTGCAGATTATCAAATACAGGCCACTGAAGACAAGCATATCATAAACATTATTTGACATGCTGTACAATGTGAATCTATTCCTTCAACGAAATGTAATCTTACTGGCAAAAGTTTTGTGTATCTCACTGCTTCAGCAGTCCCTAAGCCCACATATCTCTAAGATACCAAACCCATATGTTTCATCAACATTATTTAAAAACCTGCTGATGCAGTGCAATGCATTACTGATATATATAAATACTATACTATACTATACTATACTATACTATACTATACTATACTATACTATATTACTATAGCAATATAATTTGGCCTAGTTGCAATTAAAATTTTAACACACTGTGGCAATTTCCTTGGGGTTTTTTGAATGGGTTAGGGGGTGTCAAGAAGGGTTATACTACTTTGGGTACTCTTTTGCTCTGACTGTCTAAGAAAAGGTGCTGATTGGTTGATATGGACAATATCACATTTCTCTAAATAACAGCAATATCAAATATTCTCCATTTGAATGCTGTCTTATTTATTGTGTGCACCATTCACAAACCTGTAGCATGTGCTAGCCTTCCACTCTGTCAGACTGCCTTGTCAATTTTTCTGGAGATGCTGCTACTAGTAAAACTGTGAAATTTTGAGGGGAGCAAAAAATGGATATTTTGTGATTAAAGTCTTGCTGATGGGTCATATTCTTGGAGTTATTTAGCCTTTGCTGTTCTTAATTCTGCATCAGTGTGTATTGGTTTGATATTCAACAAGTACAAAGTCAACAGCATGATTCAGGGAAATGCTTTTGAAAAACAATGAGATATCTTGATTCTGAAAAGTATATGCTCAGTTTGAGGAAGGAGTCAGTCCTAATGGTTACAGCAGGCAGCTTTTCTAAACATAAAACAGAATGCGAAGCAAATCTGCTTTACTTCTCTTTGCCATTAAATGTAGTAGACATGTGAGCAAGGCCAGTCATAGAGACAAGAACCGAAGAGCAGAATAATCTAAGAAATGGATCTTTATATACTGAGTTCATAATTGCTTCACCATCATCATAACAGCTATGCCTCCAGCCATGGGGCCAGACAGAACAACTCAGAGCAAGACCCATTGGTGTATCCAGGCTGGGACAAAGGAGAGGATTATGCTACACATCCTTCTATAGCGGAAACAATTATTCCTTCCAGAGAGAATAATAATGAAAGAAGTCTTCCACAACAGGTTCTAGTAATAATGTCAATTATGTATATTTCATCACTTCTCTCAGATGGCCTGTCTTGGAAAGATATTGCATGAACTTCTAGAGAAGAGGAATTTACTGATCTCTTTAAGACAATGATATAAATTATGGAGTCATTAATTTTCTCTGTGCTGTGGCTGTATGGTGGTGAGATAGAAGTTTTCAGTTTTAGCTCTGCGTAAAACATATTTTTTACTTACCAACACCACTTTTAGTGCTTTCTGTTCCTTAGTGAAGCATGACTATCAAATTGCATCTGGCTCATGACATAAATTACATTATTTGGTGTTGCCAAACTGTTTTTATCATGAAGTTGAATTCATACTTAAGTATATTTGTGCATCAACAGGGTAATGCTTTTAATTTGTGAATATTCATCTGGGGAGAGAGTGTTCTTTTGATAGATTTTATTGAAACATTTGTCCCTCTGGTTCATAATGATGAGAGAAAGGAATTTACAAAACTGTCATGACACAACACCATGATGCAGTCACATATAAAGCATAGCATTTATACCATCAAAATAATGTTCTGAAACCATGATATGAGAAACACATGACTTATTCCTGAAATAAGAGGAAAGGTAACTTTAATCCTTTCATAAACAGACAATACTCAGAACCTATTTTTGAATTTGTGACAACTAGTTAAATTTCTTCTTTGGTTGTTGTGTGTTCCTCTGAACGTATCTCTTCTGTCTCATTGCTCCTGCCATTATACAACATTAGCCAACTATTTAGATAAAGCAGGACAGCTTAAGTTACGAAGATGGGAAGCTGATGACAATGAAATTAAATAGAAAACCCTATTTCATTTTCTTCTTTTGATCTAATTAGAATAAAAACCATAAAGTCTACCCTCTATATAAGGAAGAGAATAACAGTGTGGATGGTGGGTTTAGTAAACACTACACCACAAAGTCATTCTAACAGGTTAAATCCTTCAGTAATGCCAAAACTTGAAGCTGATTCTGGGAGTAAGCCTAGTCTTATGAGTACCATGAACAGAAAAACTAATTATAACCATTTTCTGTAACTTGTCACCACTCAGAGAGTCTTAAGGAACAAAGGAGAATCAATGCTTGTAGAGAGTGATCTTTATTGTCAGTACTGACATAACATGAAATGCACTGTAGCAGCACTTGACAGTCCCTGAAGCTGAGGATCTGTGCATGAGATCCTGAAGCATGAGACACAAGTCAGAGATTTCTCCTGATTGCTGTCTCTGTGTCCACTGTCCTTGGGAATCTTTTGAATTAAGTAAAAAAGTGGATGAGAATAGCCAATGAAAATATCCGATCAATATATTGAGAGAACAGTGATGATGTACTGGAGGACAGAATGTCTCCCTTCTCTTCCCCTTTTGTGGTGAGAAAAGGGTAGAAGTGGTTTAAAGTGAACAGGAGACTTGAATGTGGTGGGATGGGAAGAGTATGGCATCACACACGTGGAATTACCAGCTGATTAAATCATCATGGTTTATTAAATTTATTAATTTATTAAATCATAAATCAGCTGCTGCCTCTCCTGGTGGTGCTCACCATGAAGATCCTACTCAGCCACCTCTGCCTTCAGATAATGAACTAGGACAGGGCACTGAAGGCATCACGCATCCCAGAGGCGCCCCTGGGGATGAGGTCCTCGACAGGACCACAGCTAGTACGAACAGAGCTGGTGATGACTCTCCTCTGACAGGTACCAGTAAGAATCATACACATTTCTTATGCCTGGTGCTAAATGAGACATTAGTTCTTCTGAAATTTACTCCTTTCACTATCTTTCTCATCCTGGGGGTCTGTATTCTTGGTGTGGACTTGCTGTGGTGGAATTTTTGCTATTGATAGAATTACCTTCTGGAGAAGCCATGAGGTAGTCCTTGCTGGTACACTTGGTGGTTTCTGTGCTTGCTGAAGCATGTTCCTGGGTGGCCTCCTGACTGTTCTACAAGACATGCACCTTGGTGATTCTGAATCCCCAACCCCATCTTCCTTTCTTGCACGTCTGGGATCAGGCTTGATACACTTTGGTACCGTGATTGCTGTGGTGAAGGTACTCTGGTGGGTTAATCAGATGGCTTGCTCCTGTGACTCAGCAGCAGCACCATCACCAGGGAGTGCTTTCCTGGTGGTGGGTGCAGGGCAATCATGAAAGAATTACATCCCGTAAATTCTGCCTTCAATTCCTTACTCCTCCTCACCGCTGGATTGCCAGGCAAGACTGCCACAGATCTGTCTGCAGTATGGCTGCTCACTCCTGAGTTACAGGGTCAGGTTGCTGCTGCTGTGGTCTCTTCTTCTGAAGGTCTTCCCTCTCCATCTGTCACTGGGATCTGTATCTGTAGTCAGTGTCCCCTTCCAACATGGTGAGCATGTATGTGGTGCATAAGGGTCTCTCAGAAGTCAGTGACAGTGTGGAAGAAGGGGAGGCCTTCATGGCTTCTCTCCTGCTGCACTTCGAATGAAGAAAATGAACATGCTTTCTGGCTTGCTGTGGTACAGGAAGGAGAGAAATAATGTGCGAGGTGGTGGTGTGAGCACTCACTTTTAAAGCTGATCATGACATTGTCATGGCAGTCACAGAGTCCGTGGATGATGTTAACCGAGAGAAAGCAACCAAGGAGCCACTGGCACCTACCACTCCATCTGGAAGTGAAAGTGAACAAGTGAACACCACAGATGGTTCCCATGTCAATTGGATACCTGGAGTTTTTCCAGGCATTGAAGATCATCTTAACCAATTGCAGACCCCTCTTCCTACTAGTAAGAACTACAAATTATGAGTGTTTTCATTTATCCGTCAGTCAGTTGTTATTTTGGACAATGGCGATGGTCCAAAATTATGTGTACTAACCATAGTTGTCAATTATTATCATATTATTATTTCATTTTGGGGTTTTACTATTGTTTATAACCTGCTTATAAGATATTGTTAAAGGGCATCTCTTCCTATGCAAAGCAGAGGACATTTGCTAAAAGACTGAAAATAATGTTTTGCAAATAACCTTTTCTTATATTCGCTTGTCTGTATGTGGTAACACAATAATTACAGTGAAAAGTAAACTTTCTCCTCATACAGATGTGATAGCATGTCGTGCTTTTTTGCTGGGCACAAATGATAGCTACGTGACACTTAACTGTGAGTCACTTTTCCCCTCATCTGTATTCCCTCTACATTGGTTGAATATGTTTCTGTTTTGAGCAATAAAACCTGTAAGAACTGGTTTGAAGATCATTTTCAAGCTGAGCACCTGTGTCAAATCTTTGCATTGTCAGTACCGTGGCAAAGGCTCATAAGGCCATATTCCCAAAACTCTTCCTTTTTTCATTTATCTTCTCTTGGTGCTTTTTAAAAACACGTTACAAGGGAATCACTAGGACACTACCATCATCATAAATAGTTTATTTATTGAAGGGTTCATTCATTTGACTGACCTGTTGTCCAAGTGTCCATGCAATAACAAATCAGTCCACTCTAGGAACCCAAAAAATAACTGTCAAAAAGAAAAAAATCTAGCATGTCATCAAAATGAAATGAGCTTTGATCTTTCCCTGTCACTTGCAAGCATCTGCCCAGAGCCAGAGCAGCAGGGGACGTGACTGAATCCTGCTGCTTCTTCTCAGTGCTCAGGGGAGCAGAAGGGTGAACTGCAGTTCTCTAAGCACATGAATTTTAATAAATGTCTGCATGTCTTTCTAAGGGGCTTTGTGGTGGAAAAGCTCTGGCATTTCTCAAGGGTGATATAAAGCACCTTAAAAAAAAATATGCTGAGATGTGGGGTAGACAAGTGAGCATGTTCCCCTTGGTCGGCTTTCTTGGAGACTAGGTCAGGACCCTTCGTTGCTGAATGAGCACTTTGTCCTTTGTGGTGAGATAGCAAAAAACAACTCACCAGTCAGCAAGTTTCTTGTTAAAAAAAATAATGAAAACATCTGGAAGATTCATGAACGACTTGTTGGCTAAGTTTAACAGAGGGGAAAAAAGATGCTTCTCAGGTTTGTATTTGCCAGCTGCTAATAGGAAATGAGATGAGAAATGCTGGCTGGAAATGAGCTGCAGTGCGAATTAAAGAAACAGAACTTCACAGCTGATTAGAGTTAAGTGCTTAATTTACTCTATTAGAGTCTAGAAGAATTCAGAGAGGCAGAGGTCTCCCATATCTTTTTTGTAGTGATAATGAAGTAGTAGTACTGAATGAAATCACCATATCTATAGTCAGGTGATAATTTTAGACTTGGGATACCCATATGGCAACGGTGTGGGCCAGAAATGTAGAAGTTCAAGTGGTATGGCCAGCATAGCAAATGCTTAAGTCTGGAAGTATGCATTTTGATTTAAGATCCAATACTGTCTTAGAACCAAATTACAGAACTTATTGAAAAGGACAAGGGGATCCATCCTTAAGTATACAGAGAGCATTTTTTTCTATTAGGAAAAAATATTTTGAATTTTTAAAGTCCCACTCTATATATAGCTATCAAATTTAAAAGCATTCAGAGAACTATTGTATTTTATGAAAGCATTAGAGTTTTTGAAATGCAGTTTTATCCTATGTAGGAATAAAATTAAAAGTTTCAGAATTTCTCCATATCGGTCATTTTAGGTTTAAATAAAAAAGTAATGTTTTTTTATCTCTCTTTCTCTTCTCACTCTCTTTTCCTCATGGAACAGACATGTTTGACTTGTATGACAAAAACCTCTTCAAAAAGTTGCCAACATTCACATGTCTTTACATTTTCTCCACAAAATTTCTAGGCAATTATAATTGCATTTTGGTTCACGGAAGCATAGCATAATCTAAACTGAAACATATGAGAGAGACAAGAGGGGAAAAGCATGAGTTTTGTTATTCAAAATGCTAAAACTAGCCATAGTTCAGATAAGTATGATGATTATATTCTATATAATAGTTTTCAGTATAAATACTTTTTAATGACCTCAGCGAGGACTTTCTAGAATATGTTGTTTTAATTGTGGAAGTCATAGACTTTGTATCTTGCTGTTAAATATTCACTAAGCATATTTGGACTAATGGATAGTTTTGTTCTTTAGGACCTACCTCCAGTGTATATGGTAATCAAGGACCACACAAGGGACATTATGAATCCACTACTTTCCCTGGAGAGACCACAACAACAAAAATAGTTTCACAACCACGGTCAGCCCAGGTACCAGGTAGGTTTTGGGAAGTCGTATGTTTTAACAATATAAGCACAGACTTGTATTAATATGAACTGAAGTAAGAGATGAAGGTCAAATACAGTTTTTCAGACTTTGTTATGAATCAGATAATATTCAGTATTTTCATTAGTAATCTGAAAAATTAAGCATATTGTCACTCATATAATTTTCCAGCAATATCCTGATGAGAGAAATCATGCATTTGGAGAATTGGATTAAGATCCAAATAACCTTTATAAATTGATATGAAATCAGGCAAAATTCAATAAAGATAAATGCAAAATATCATATCCACAGGAATATTTGCTGAAAATAATAAGCTGAGTGTTGCAGAATAAGGCTTGCAGATTAAAATGGAATAGAAAGAAGCTAACACCATGATAAAATTGTAAAAGAATGCAAATATATTCTGCGACATATTAGCAGTAAAAGTAATTTTTAAAAGCAAGAAAGTAATTATCCCACTCTACGTAGGCCTACCAAGTCCAGAGCTGAAGCTCTGTGTTCAGTTCAAGGCATTGCATTAATCATATAGAAAAAAGTTGGAGAAGAGCATAAAGAAAACTTTGGAGAGGTAACCTTGAAGCACCTTTTGAAGAACTCATCATTTTCAGAGAAAAATGAAGGGAGATATGAGAAGAGTATGCTAAAAAAAGAATGCTTGTCAGTTTTTCATCATAGAGTAATAATAATTAACTAATTAGAAGAAATAATTTCTTTCAAATGAAGCATAGAAAACTTGTTAAACAAGGCAGATTTGTTTCAAACAAACAAAATAAAGGAGATAGCTCTTAGGAGAGGATCTGTGTCTACAATGGTAGTACAGTGTAAAGAATAGGCTACTAGGAAGGCTGTGAAATCTCCATTATTAAAAATGTTAGGAGAAACAGAATATTCCTCAGCCATCTTCTTATTGACCCTGTTTCACTGGAGTGAAATATAACTGATGTGACCTTTTAGGGTCCTGTCTAGTTTTGTAGTTCCTCTTTTTTTCAGTTTGCCCTAAAAATACCCCTTGAAGTAAGATTTTAAATGAAAAAATGAACAGTTCACTCTACCTGAAAGTCATCCTGCTTTTATGACGAGGATTGCAGGTGTATCATTGATAAGATTTTTCTTTTGCTCTTGGAGTAAATCGGGGATACAACTCCTCTCCACCTATGCCCACCAAAGTACAGTGCTTATAGGCACTAAGAGAGATGGGGTATTTCATCTGAGCTGGACTATGTATAGCAGAATGATGAAAATTTATTTGATTTGCCCAGAAGCACTTCATAAAACAAACATTGATGCAAGCTAGGAGAAAAAGTCTTGACAGTTTAAAGAATATAAAAGAGCTTGTGTTCTTGCAGTTCTGTGAAACAGCAAAGCTATGTGAGGTATGTTAATGCACTCTCCTCCCCTCCCTCAACTCTCCCCACAGAATGGCTGATCATCGTTGCTGCGCTTGTGGCACTTGCGTTGATTCTTGCAGTGTGCATTGCTGTTAACAGTCGACGAAGGTAAGGCAGCCCCTCTGCTTTTTCAAAACACACTGCCTTGCTATTTTCTTCATCGTTAGGCTTCAAAGCTTTGTGAAAGAGCAGAGTAGCGTAACACAGGCAAGAGCTTCCTCTGCAAAGATCTGTGACTTGGGATGTGCAGGCCCAGGTCACCATGTCCTATACAGGTCACACATCAGTCTTCACACTCATATGGAACCATGTGAAGTCAGTAGCTGTATAAACCATTTGGTCTTTGCTTGTAAATGGAAACTAGCTGTATATACTCACAGAGAATTAATTATTCTCTAGGAGAGAATTTCCTATTTCTCAAATAGGAAAATCCTGTTCTCAGAGAGTGAAAACTATGTGATATGGACATAGACAGTAGCAACTACGGGATGAGCTGAGTATGATCCTCCACCGTTGACAGTGTTGTCTGTGTACAGTGTGAAGGGCTGTGTTAGACAATTGTTGTCACGGGATTAATTTGTTCCTTTCAAACAAAAGGCAGCTGGTAGTCAGAGGGATATATTCTAACACTGCTATCAGAGCACTCAATAGCTTTATTCACTCCACTTTACAGGTGAAGAATCTGAGGAATAGAAAGTTGCAGTGATCTGTGTTCAAAGTTAGCCAGAAAATTTGAAAAAACTTTAGCCTGAAGGATAGGCTGTAATGTTCTTAACTCTTTCTCTTCTCTGGGGGCTGTTCTGAGGTTACTTCTCGGTTGCCTTACACAGCTTTTTGCTACTTGAATGTTTAAGTTGAATCCTTTAACGGAGTACCTATTTTCTACTTGAATGTTGAGATTGTATTATATGTTTGAGATTGATATGTGGAAATTTTTGTTCAGGAAAGAGTGAGCAAATCTATTCCTAGTCTGTCTGCTGGTTGCTGGAAAGCACATTTTAATGCTTCTGTGTGCTTCTACGAGATAAGCCCATGCAGCAGGCTTCTATGAGGCAAAACAGTGCAAACTAAATGCCAAATCGTCAGACAGAGTAACCTGATACAATTTTGCTGAAGTCAGTAGCAAGATGTTGCTTGATATGTTTCCCCTATGACTGTATCCACAATACCAGTGCTTCTCTGACAGTATTATTAGAGACCTGTTGAAACAAGAAAGCCATCAAGCATATGGTAAGACAGAAAATGCAGCAACTTTATTTCTGTGAAGCGATTCTGGAGTTACACAGCCTGAAAGGCATGGCTTATTGATTTATATGTTACTCTGATATGCACTTCAAAGTAGAGACTGACAGTGTTTCCTCCCTCTCAACCCAGAGTCACCATAGGAACAGACAAACAGGGCCACTATGGCTAATTATAGATTGTATCTGACAAGAAATGAAACAATCTCAGAGCTGTAAATTATACCACTAATGGAAAACATATCTTTTACTTAGAGCTTCTGTGCAGCTGGGAGTGAGTCGCAACGAGAGAAGGAGCATGTGGGTGCATGCATGTGTGCAAGTGCGTAGATTAGACCCTAGTAATATGTGTTAATCACTGCAAGGAAAACTTTTTGAAGCAGGGACATAGTCTGGTATGCTTGAAACAAATGGAATTTTTTCTTTCACTTTAGCAGGGTTCGAATGATAACATGAATAAGTCAAGAATCCTTTCTTCATCTCTTCTGTTAAGTGCTAATATACTGAAAATCCATAGCGAGGTAGTTACTGTGCAGTCAGCATACTGCATGTGAATGCCAGCTAATCTGAAACTAACACTGCAGCAGTGCTATAAGAAAACTGGGTGGCTGAGAAAGGAGGATCGTGCATTCCAGTGTTAGCTGAGCAGCAAGTTGAGAACATTTCAAACATTAATTTATTTAAAAAGTAAGAACGGTCTGTGTTTTTATTTGTGTAATGCTATCAGGTGCACCATTTTTTAAATGAATGCTAACTCCAGCACCACCAGTTTCAGTCTTATTCAGGTTGTCTGAAAAAGCCTAATGAAGTGCTGGCCTCAGTTTCAAGGTAGTTAACGTCCTGATTCAGAAATCAATTTATTTAACCTTTCTAGTTAGGATGCCAGTATGGCAGAGAATTCAAGCATTTCAGATAAGTAATTGAGCCTGCTCGGTGCATAGAAAATTGCTTGGCTATATATATTCCTTTTTTTTTAATTTGATGTTGTCATGAGTTCCCACTGACTGGAAAAGGGGAAACATAACCCCCATTTTTAAAAAGGAAATAAAAGAATACCCAAGGAACCATAGGCTGGTCAGTCTCATCTCTGTGTCCGGCAAGATCCTCCTGGAAACTATGCTAAGGCACATAGAAAATAAGGAGGTGATTCATGATAGCTAACATGGCATCGCTAAAGGCATAACATGGCCTTCTACAATGGGGTAGATGGTGGATGGATGATGGCTGTAGCATTGGTGGATAAGGGAAGAGCAACTGACATACTCTGCCTGGACGTGTGCAAGGCATTTGACACTGTCCTGCACAACATCCTTGTATACTTGGTAAGATCTGGATTTGACGGACAGACCCATTGGTAGATAAGGCATTAGTTGGATGGGCACACTCAAAGAGTTGGTGTTAATGGGTCGATGTCCAAGTGGAGACCAGTGATGAGTGGCATTCCTCAGGAGTCGGTACTGAGACCAGTGCTGTTTATCATCTTTGTCGGTGATATGGACAGTGGGATTGATTTCACCCTCAGCAGATTTGCCAACGACACCAAGCTGTGTGGTGTGGTCAATGCACTGGAGGGAAGGGATGCCATCCAGAGGGACTTGACAGGCTTTAGAGGTGGGCCCATGTGAACCTCATGAAGTTCAGCAAGGCCAAGTGCAAGGTCCTACACCTGGGTCAGGGCAATCCCAAGCACAGATACAGGCTGGGTGGAGAATGGCTGGAGAGCAGCCCTGAGGAGAAGGACTTGGGGGTGTTGGTGGGTGAGAAGCTCAACATGAGCCATCAGTGGTCACTTGCAGCCAAGAAAGCCAACTGCATCCTGGGCTGAATCAAAATAGGCATGCCAGCGGTGCGGGGGCGAGGGAGGATTCTCCCCCTCTACTCTGCTCTGGTGAGACCCCACCTGGAGTACTGCATCCAGCTCTGGGGCTCCCGACACAAGAAGGACATGGACCTGTTGGAGGCAGTCCAGAAGAGGGTCACAAAGATGGGGTTGTTCAGCCTGGAGAAGGCTCTGGGAAGACCTTATAGCAGCCTTCCAGTACGTAAAGGGGGCCTACAGGAAAGCTGGGGAGGGACTCTTTATCAGGGAGTGTAGTGATAGGAGAAGGGGTAATGGTTTTCACTGAAAGAGGGGAGATTTAGGCTAGATATTAGGAAGAAATTCTTTACTGTGAGGGTATTGAGACAGTGGAATGGGTTGCCCAGAGAAGTTGTGGATGCCCTCTCCCTGGAAGTGTTGAAGACCAGGCTGGATGGGGCTTTGAGCAACCTGGTGGGAGGTGTCCCTGCCCAGATCAGGCAGAAAGAAACTAGATGATCTTTTAGGTCCCTTCCAACTCAAACCGTTCTGTGATTCTATGATCTTAACCAGAAAACAAAACGCCCAAAATTCAGTGTGGTCCTATTTAGTTAGTTAGTTGTTGCAAACAGTGGTGCCTCTGTCCGGTGCCTGTTGTAAAAAGTGTTAGGATCTCCTTCCATGGTCTAACAGAATATGCTGCCCAGCCTGACCATCAAGTCAGAAAAGACACTCTGAGCTGCTCTTTCAAGAGGCTGTGGAGCTCCACATCTCCTCACTGGCCTCTTTTGGCATTTTGTGGCTGCAGAGCAGGAATCATTCCCAAGAATGTGTGTGACAATAGTGCAGTGAACTGAGCTACTTTGCATAAAATAACCCTCATCTATTGGTCAGTAAGCATGAAAAAAGTTATACTTCAGAAGGATAATAGTAGAATTGAACTGTCATTCAGGTAGCAAATGCTTCATTTAAGAAGAAAACACTATAAAGTACATCTTCACAGAGACATTTTCCCTCTTAAGAGAGCTGTGCTTTGTATATTCGGTTTACACAAGGTTGTTTGAGGACAAGTAGGATGCTCAGCGCCATGTAGCCAGAGAACCATCTTAACAGTCTGGGGCAAATCTGACAGCTGAATAACAAGTACTTTTTTACTACCCTGAAAATACCCAGCCCACATTGACCAGCATGCATCAGTTTTGGACTATTGACTTTTAAAAAGAGAGAGAGTCTGTATGTGTGTGAAAGAGTGTCTGTGTACATCCAGAACTACATATAGAATTTATTGGGCAGCATTGCAGTAAGTGTAACTTTAAAAGCACAGTAGCTATTTCCTATCTTAATATCAAAAGGAGCTATACTGTTCATAGTAGCAAGAGTAGTTCTCCATATTTCCTTGCTGTTGGCAGGCTTCTAGGCCTGAAATGCTAATACAAAGAAGAAAAGGTTATCTTGATCTCATTGCAATTACTGAGACATGGTGGGATAGCTCACATGACTGGAATGCTGTCATGGATTGCTATGTCCTTTTTAGGAAAGACAGGCCAGAAAGGCAAGGTGGTGGACTTGCTCTTTATGCGAGAGAATAACTGGAATGTATTGAGCTCTCCCTGGGGGCAGATGAATAGAGAGTTGAGAGCTTGTGTGTAAGGATTAAGGGGCAGGCCAACATGAGGGACACTGTTTTGGGTGTTTATTACAGGCCACCTGATCAGGATGGGGAAGTTGATGAAGCCTTTTACCATCAGCTCAAGGTAGCCTCGGAATCGCAGGCTTTGGTTCTCGTGGGGGACTTCAACCACCCCATCTGCTGGGAAGGCTACACAGCCAGGCACGTACAGTCCAGGAGATTCCTCCAGTGTATTGGTGATAACTTCTTAACTCAGCTGGTGGAGGAGCCAGCAAGGAGAGGTGTGCTACTGGACCTAGTTCTGACAAACAAAGAGGGACTGGTGGAGGACATTAAGGTTGGAGGCAGCCTTGGCTGCAATGATCATGAAAAGATAGAGTTCAGGATTGTGGGTAGTACGCGCAAAACACCAAGTAGGATTGAAACCTTGGAATTCAGGAGGGGTAATTTTGACCTCTTCAAGAAACTGCTTGGAGAAATCCCATGGGTTTGGGCTCTGGAAGGTAGGGAGGCTCAAGAAAACTGGTTGATATTCAAATACCACTTTCTCCAAGCTCAGGATTGGTGCATCCTTAAGAGCAAGAAATCAGGCAAAGGAAGCAGAAGACCTGTGTGGTTGAGCAGGGACCTTCTGAAAAAGCTCAACTGGAAGAAGGAAGTTTACAGTGTGCAGAAGAAGGGACTGACCACTTGGGAAGAGTACAAGAATGTGGTTAGAGTATGCAGGAATGAAACAAGGAAAGCCAAAGCCTCCTTAGAATTAAACCTGGCAAGAGACATCAAGATCAACAGGAAGGGTTTCTTCAAGTATATGGGAGGCAAAATGAAAACTAGAGAAAATGTGGGCCTGCTGTTGAATGAGACGGGTGCCTTGGTGACAGAGGATGCAGAGAAGGCGGAATTACTGAATGTCATCTTTGCTTCAGTCTTTACTGCTCAGGCCGGCCCTCAGGAGTCCCAGACTTGGACGTAACAGAGAAAGTCTGGACAAAGGAAAACTTGCCCTTGCTTGAGGAGGATCAAGTTAGAGATCATTTAAGTAAGCTGGATACCTACAAGTCCATGGGTCCTGACTGGATGCACCCGCAAGTGCTGAGGGAGCTGGCAGAAATCATTGCTGGCCACTCTCCATCATCTTTTGAAAGGTCCTGGAGAACAGGCAAGGTGCCTGAGGACTGGAGGAAAGCAGATGCCACTCCAGTCTTCAAAAAGAGCACGAAGGGAGACCTGGGAGACTACAGGCCGGTCAGCTTCATCTCCATCCCTGGAAAGATGATGCAACGGCTCGTTCTAGGCATCATCTCAAAGCATATGGAGGAAAAGAAAGCTATTAGAAGTAGTCAACACGGATTCATCAAGGGGAAATCATGTCTGACTAATCTGATAGCCTTCTACGATGGTATGACTGGATGGATAGATGAGGGGAGGGCAGTGGATGTTGTCTACCTTGACTCCAGCAAGGCTTTCAACACCGTCTCCCACAGCATCCTCATAGGTAAGCTTAGGAAGTGTGGGTTAGATGAATGGACAGTAGGGTGGATTGAAAACTGGCTGAAAGGCAGAGGTCAGAGGGTCGTGATTGACACAGAGTCCAGTTGGAGGTCGTTAACAAGTGGTGTTCCCCAGGGGTCAGTACTGGGTCCAGCCCTCTTCCATATATTCATCAATGACCTGGATGAAGGGATAGAGTGTACCCTCAGCAAGTTTGCTGATGACACAAAACTTGGAGAGTGGCACAGAAGGCTGTGCCACCGTACAAGCGAGACCTGGACAGGCTGGAGAGCTGGGCAGAGAGAAGCATAATGAAGTTCAGCAAGGGCAAGTGCAGGGTGCTGCAATAACCCCCTGCACCAGTACAGGTGGGGGCTGACCTGCTGGAGAGCAGCTCTGTGCAAAAAGACCTGGGAGTCCTGGTGGACAACAGGATGACCATGAGCCAGCAATGTGCCCTTGTGGCCAAGAAGGCCAATGGCATCTTGGGTTGCATCAAGAAGAATGTGGCCAGCAGGTGGAGAGAGGTCATCCTTCCCCTCTGCTCTGCCCTGGTGAGGCCCCATCTGGAGCACTGTGTTCAGTTCTGGGCTCCCCAGTTCAAGAAGGACAGGGAGGGTACAGCAGAGGACCACAAAGATGATTAGGGGACTAGAACATCTCTCTTACAAGGAAAGGCTGAGGGACTTGGGCCTTTTAGTCTGGAGAAGACTTGGGGGGGATCTGATCAATGCTTATAAATACCTAAAGGGTGGGTGTCAGGAGGATGGGGCCAGTCTTTTTTCAGTGGTGGCCAGTGACAGGAGAAGAGGGAAGAGGCACAAACTTGAACAAAGGAAGTGCTATCTAAACATGAGAAAGAACTTCTTTCCTGTGAGGGTGTCAGAGCACTAGAACAGGCTTCCCAGGGAGGTGGTGGAGTCTTCTTCTCTGGAGACATTCAAAACCCGCCCGGACCCACCGTCCCGTGCAACCTGCTCTGGGTGGACCTGCTCTGGCAGGGGGTTGGACTAGATGATCTCCAGAGGTCCCTTCCAGCCCCATATCATTCTGTGATTCATTCTGTGATTGTGTAATGAGGTGAGAATTTGATCCAGATTTTCTGCTATCTCAATGATTTCAGCATTTTGAAAGGTGTGGTCCCAAGTCTGGTTTTAGAATGACCCTGTCCTTATAGTGGGATATATAGAAAGTTCATAAATGTAGATATATCCAAATATGAGAAAATATTTTCTAGCTTTCAGTAACGAATGTTATTCCTATCTATAGTAACGATAGATACAAAACAAATATGTGAGCTCCTGCTAAATTTTATGCATATAATGGTGGATGCTTTCAAAAATAAAATATGCAATATGGAGAAACTTTACACTTAGCATTGTGTAAGTCTGCACTGGCAGACACAAGTTTCATTTCCAAGCACTTTTGCCTAAATATTGACTTTTCTTTTTTTTTTTTCTTATTTCTCTTAGTATCCATTTATAGTACTTATTTTCTTCTTATTTCTTTCTAGATGTGGTCAGAAGAAAAAGCTAGTGATTAACAATGGCAAAGGTGCAGTGGACGACAGGAAGACAAGTGGATTAAATGGAGATGCCAGCAAATCACAAGAAATGGTGCACTTGGTTCATAAAGAACCATCAAATGACCAAACAGGAGCGTGTGATGAATTCCTGACTGTTAATGAAACACAAAATCATCAGGAGCTTGACATGAAGAGTGGAGTGTAATGGTACCAAGATGCCAAGTAGATCAGAGCTGGGGAAATCAAAATCACATGGAACTTGGACGGGAATTCACAGATGCACTGTGCTACTGATGTCTTTGGAACATAATTAAATATAAGTTTTATTAATTTTAATCACTTTAAAATTATGTCGGTTACAAAATTGACATTTGCTTTCTGAAATAAGCCCCCAAGAGTTGCATAATGTTTTCAATTCCCAGTTCCTCCACAGAGGACACTTACTGTGTCCTGGGTGTTAGGAGGAGGTTTACTTCATTGTTCCCAAGATGGAGGGTCTTTGCTGTGCGGAGCTCCAGAAGTATCCAGTCACTGCATCTTACAGGCATTTAAGGTACTAAACTTGCCATGGTACAAGAGTAAGTGAGGAATAAATTTCAAGAGCAAAAATCAAGTTTAAACCAAAAAGGCCTCCTATACAATGCCTAAAACATCAGAATCCTTCAGAAATGCCTTCCAGCCAGGAAGAGCAGTAGGTGCATTCAAGAGTCTGCCAGTATAAACAAAAAGTGCCATTTTATAATGATTTGTGGCTTGGTCTGCAATGAGGGAAACCCAGAAGGAAAAAAGTTACTTACCTCTATTTTTAAATGTCTGTGGTCAAGTCTTCTTGGCAGGGGGAATAAAGAGATGAAAACATGAGCTGATACATAATAAAGTTCTTTACTTTATTATCCTAACAATCTATAGAGTTATCCTTGAGTTATTGAGGTGTTCATTGTTCTTCCCCCTTCATTGGTCACAGTTTGTGCATGTTTTTAATGAGTCAGTTAGGATAATGAATAAAACAGAATGACCCCAGCTCTATCACACATGCACAAACCAAGCAATTGGAGATCACTAGGGAAGACGTCAGTATTTTATTCCTGAAGAATAGGTCTTTATCTTCTTCTGCTCCATTTTACTTCGGAGATGCTGAGCAAAGTATTTTCTTATTTTCCCTATAAGTATTATGTTACCAGTTTGCTGATATTTTAAAAGTTGCCTTTCTATGATCTCACTCACTTCCTCTGAATTCTATTTCATCCACATTTTTCCTCCTGCTTTTTAAAATTACCAAAAGAAACATTGCTTGCTTATTGGTACCAAAAGTTGAAATTCTGCAGAAAAGATCAAAGAAAATTACAGGAAACTCTCCCAGCTATGTAATACAGTAAAATAGCTGCAGCTGCAATCTTACAAGCTTTTGTTTTGTCCTTAAGTGTCTGTTATGTAAAATATTTGTGCGTTATATTGATGCTGTGCATTATATTGATATGAATTGTCAGAAAGAAAATTATTTACTACCAGTGGTCTGTGCCATTTTTAAGAAAGTGTATTGGAATGGAGGGAGAATAAGAACTTCTAATTAGGTTGCCTCAAAAAAATGCAAATGAAAACAATCTAAGGTGATTGCAGCCAGTGGTCTGTGTCAGTTGTGGGGTGGGGAATGTACTGTAGCAGGGTTATTTAAGTGTTCCTGTTCAATGGCAATAGCACCTGTTGTTGAAAGTGTTTTGCTAAAGCATGTTATTTTCTGTTCTCCATCTGAAGCAATTTGGAGGCTGAGTATTCAGCCGGCTAAATACTAACATCAGCTAGTACTGATCTTCACTGGAATGTAAAGCACAAGACTATCCGTTGGATTTCTCAGTCACAGCCCTCCAGCAGTTTCCCATGTGTTTCATTGAGTTGCTCAGTGCCCTGGTATCTGCAGGCAGATCTCCTGAAGGGTTATTTACACCTGGGCAAAAGGTCCCAAGATAAAGTTTGATTCTAAAGAACACATAGGATGTTTTCTGTCAGCGTGTTTCATATGTGAACGGTTACACAGCTTGTGGTCCAAAGGTTTTTAAACAAGCTGAAGCCTGGGGTCAAGGTGGTTTACACTATCAGTACTTGTGGTCCATTGTCTAACTCCTTCGTCCTTGCATGTATTTTAATACTGAACTGCGTAGTTGGGAAGTCTGTTGACTCTGTGCATTTATTTTTGTTTAATTCCTGTAATGTTTCCAAGCAAGCTTTTCTATTTGTCATAAATCAAAATGATCTGCTGAAGGCTGTGTTTAAACTGGTGTTATGTACTCATTTCACTAAGTATGGAGATCCAGAGGAAAAATGATTCCTCTCTTCAAATCCTAACTGAATATAGGTCTCAATCAGTTTTTTCAGAAGGTTTTGAAGGCTAAATTTTTCTTAAAAAGAAAAGAAAAAGGCTGTGGCATGCTGTTCATCTTCCTATTCAGATGTTTAATGGAGAAATCCACAAACTCCTTCCTAATTTATCTAATGTCACTGGTTGACTTCTTTTTATATTTTTAAATAGGGAGATGCTCAAGTTCTCTTTACAGAGGCAGTGCCATTATTTTACATATGCTCATTCTTTTTAGAAGTCATGTGATTCACGTGCAATTAAGTTCCATTATACTTTCAAAACTAGCTGGCCATTTCATGTGTGTAATATAGCACATATTTTTATTAATCTTGGTTTATTATTTGAGGGCTTGTCTGTTGCGTGTATGTACTTTTTATATAGAGCTCTTGATATATTTTCGTATTTATTTAATAGATTAATCAGAGTGAAAGAAAATGTCATCTCTAAATTATAACTAGAAATAGTATTGCTAAAACCACATTGAACTGTAAAGCAAGCTTCCAAAAATAAACTTGATTCCAAATTGAGGACAAAAAGTAAGACAAGCATTATTAGTGGGACCAGCATTATTCAGCAGGATAATCGTGTTTAGTACTGGTGAGCCAGGGGTCATTTTTTCTGCTTGCAAACTCTAAGTCAGGTTCAGCTGAATGCTGTGTGACCTCGTCTGCTCTGTGAGCCTCCCATAGGCTCCCCAGATGCCCTGGGAGTTAGCAATTAACTCAGCTCCCCTCTAGAAGCAATCAACTTGGCACAATTTCAGATGAACCCAGATTTTGCTGACTACTCCTGAATCAATGGCATTTGGGAGACCACAACAGCCTGCAAGATCCAGCCCTTCCTTCTGGGTGCTGACAGACAAGTTGGGTCTAGGCCTACCCTTGGTTCCTGGAAAGAATGAAGAGCTCTCCTAAAAATGCTGAGGAGACCAGGCTGGACCTAGAACAGACCCCAAGATCAGCTTTTGTTATTCCTTATTCTTGAACAGTTTTAAATAAATGTAATCCAGACCACCTGTCTCATGGAAATACCATCTAAAGCAGTAAGCATATTTAAAAGATAGATGTTTTAGGAGAATGTAATAATTTCATCAGACAGTCCAGGGTGATTGTTTCACCTGTATTTTCTTGATGATTTTACAAGGAATGTTTGATTAAAACAGCGAAAGGATATGTGGCCATTATGTCCACCCACATGGGTGTTTTAAACCCTTTCTACAACATCAGTTCCCAAATTGTATTTCTGCACCATGTTTTTCATGTGATAGGGATGTCTTTTGTATGTCCTTTGTCAACAACAACAGCCTCTCTACCAAGTGGTTTGAAGCATGTTGCCTGAAATATTATTAGGAGACAATTACCAAGTGTCTTTTTAGCATATAGAAGAAAAGCTGGGCGGGGGTCAGTATATCATCCTGGTTAGGGCTGGTCCTAATTATTCTTTCTGTAAATGAAAGAAAGAAATTAAATCCTCTGACAACTGTGTTCTGCCTCAGCATACACAGACATCAGGATATTTTGTAAGCCAGTAGTTTATATTACACTATATTAGGCCATTAGCCAATAATTATTTCTTAGCCTTATTAAACAATTCAAGGTTCTGACTTCTCTTGTTGCAAGAGATTTGATTAGTCAAATACAAACCCTTTGGAGTAACCACAGGTACTGGCTAGTTTTCCTCTGCAGAGGGGAAAAGGACAAAAAGGTGGCAGGAAAAGCGCTGCACTGGGCTGTTCCTCGGGGTGCAGTTCCAGCTGTGTGGGAGTGGGGGACAAAACTGTCATTCCTGCGGGGCGGGGGGGGAGAGTATTTTGCAAAGGTGTTTTTGGGGGGGAACCCTGCGTGATTAGGGTGGGAGGACGCAGTGGCTGAAAGAGGAAGTAAAGGGAGAGTGAAATTTCTGTGCTACTACTGTGAAAGTCCCTTCAACACCCCGCAGGACTTTGTCACTTGAATGTTTTGCAGCTCTGAGAAGGCAAAAAGAATTGGCATTTTCCTGTGAACCCCCCACCTCCAAGTCCCCCTCTACATTCAGCACCTCATTTGCAAACTGATTTTGAATCATTTTCCCCTGGTAGCTTATTTCTCATTATTACTATTCCATGCTGCATGTGGCATCCACCAACACTGTGCTGAGAGTGAGCAGCTATGATCGTAAGAAGTGAGAGGCAAAGTGCAAATTTAGCAAAGATGAGTAACAGTGTCTTTTGTACGGCACAGACTTTTTGTCTTTCCTGTCTCACCCATTTGGAGTAAGGTTAGCAACAGCAAGTTTTCAAGAACATTTCTCTCGCTCATCTTCCTGTTTTTAAAGTACCAGACGTACAGCGACCTTCACATAGGTCAACAGTGCTGCTGCACAGCTTTTTGAAAAGTTGAAACTGAAGCACCAAACCCATAATCAAAGAAGCCCTTCTGACTTCAAGGGTGCTGATTATTGTTAAAGTGCAAGTAAAGCAGAGGCAGTGAAAGCTTTACATACACTTCCAACACAGCCTTCCTTCAGTTTTGTCTGGATGGTTGCAGCAATCGTTAGAAAGGCTTTGCCTAAGCGACAGCTTCAAGGAGTCTCAAATGTTTTATTAAAACTTCTTACTCTACAGGCAAAAGGGGTTTGGATGAACAAGTGGGGGAGTGAAACCCATTTTCATACCTTCTCTGCCACACAAATCTGTGAATTGAATGCTGATTTGAATGTCATTAGTTTTGTGTTTTCTTTCAGAAAAAAAAAAATAATTAAAATTACAAAGTTTTGGATCAAAAGAAGTCCACAAAGACTATCAAATGAGAGGATGACTGTTTTTTGTTTTCAGAAATAGACATAGTTTTAGCTAGCCTTAATATCCCAGATAGAAGATCTAGCTGTGCAAAATTATTTTTCAGAAGATTCACCATGACAAATACATAATATAGCTTTCCTTTTGTACTAAAAGAAAATTCTTACAAGTAATTTATTTCCCATTGGAAAAAATGTCTGTGTAAATTTACAGTAAAGTAGAATTTGTCAAGTCAAATAGGATCTGACATAAATTTAAGTTCATCTATTCGAAAACCCTCAAGCATTTTTAAGAATATTAGGGGAAAGTCTCACTCCGAACACCCACGTAAGTTAGACTTCAGCTCGCCAGCAGCTTTCTTCTGGTGCTAAGGCTGAGGCAAGAGGCTGTCTTGTAAGCGATGCCAAAGGCATAGCTGAAGTTAGGGACGTGTAGGTTGGCAGTGGGAAATCAGCATACGGCTCACAGGCAGTGGAGGCTCTGTATATCAAAAAGGTTCCAAATCTGCTGACTTAGTCCTGAAGTCCTTCAGATTCCCAGAGCAACCCAGGGCAGAGGAGGATGTGATAAGGCATTTTCCATCTCTTCTCCAGAGATTTTGTACCCAGCACTGGAATGCCTTGTCTCAGCAATCGTGTCAGGGTGGGGTCAGCTTTAACGCCCATATGCTGGTCCCATGTCGCAGTGTATAAATGGCTTGGTAACAGCAGAGTTTTAGCTTCAAATCTAAATTTACTTGCAGTCATTGGTGTATATCTAGCTTTAGCTTCTGGCACCACATACTCAAAAGGCTTTTTTTTTTTCTTTTCCTGGCTTAATCTGAAAAAAAAAAAAAAAAAAAAAGCTTGGATCGTTTACAGTGACCAAATTTTCCTCCCAGGAATTAAGATTCCGTGCTTTCATTTTACACAGAACAAACAGTAATGAACTGGGTATATTTTGCCTCGTGATTGGATGTTAAGTCTGACTTTATATTCACCACTTTTTATCAACCTACCCTTTTTAGTAAGAAGCATCTGGTTGAGGGCTGCTGCTGCAGATTGCACCCTTACTGTAACTAGCTCAGGGAGACAGTTTGAAGCAGCTTTCAGCTCGAGCCTGTAGGATGAGTTTTTCTAAGATGAGCCTGTCACCACTGAGCCCAGTTTCCAAGACACAGTAATCTCAGCTGACAACAGCACAACAAGGGCGAGAAAAATCTTCCTGCTGGTCTGGACTTCGACCATCATTGATAGAAGCCTCACAGCAAATCTCTTGAAAAAGTGACCGGGTTCATTTCACTTTTTGGATCTACAAATGATTCACTGCTCTGGATTTGTTGAAACACTGGCAACGTATGTCTCAATGCTGCCTTTGTATCTGTATCCTAGTGTGCAAGTACATGGGGTTTGTTTTACTGTAAAACTGTTTTACAATCATCCACTCAATTAAGCATGTGTTGGTTTGCAGCAGTGGGTCGATTCACCCGTGCAGAGAAGTTTATAGTTATCAGGAACTTCCCTGCAGTTCTTTTGTGGTTCGTTTTCTAGTTAATGTTTCTTTCATTCATCAAGAGAAAGTCTGAAATGAACTTGAGGTAAGGATGCTTGTTTGGTTAGCTAGTAACTTAAAAACCAAACTTACCCTTTGTTCAACAAGGGTTACTTCCCTCCCTGTGCAGAGGACAGATATAGAGCCTACCCGTCGGTTGCATGCCAGTCAAAAATAGGAGAAACCAGGTTCGAAGCTCAGAGGGTCAGCCTGCTGCTGATTGACAGCAAAGGTAAAGGTCTTCCTCAGGGAGCCTCTTCTAGAGCAATCTTCATTCACATGACTAGTGCCTTCAAAAATTATTGCTAAAAACTAAGCAAACAAAGTTTATTTGATCCTGGCAATTCAGGTAATACTGGTACCCTAGGTGAAACAGTAGAATGAATTTAGAGTGAATTTCCTCGCCCGGTCCTTCTTCTTTCTCCTTCACAGAGTTGGGAGTCAGCTGTCTTTTCTCACTTGCACATCTCCACAGCAGCATTTCTCAAGTGGTGTCCATGGATCATTGGAGAGTGATCAACGGAGCACCATAGGGCACCCCAATAAGAAAACAGCCAAATGGAGGTATATCGGTCTTACAAATGACTGTGGAATAGGCAAATGTATCTTTAACTCAGTCACGAGTGAGAATGAATAGCACAACACTGTGAAAGACAGACCTTAGGGTGCTTTTTTTTTTGGTTTTGCTTAGGGTGCTTCGCTGGGACTGTTTAGTCTGAGGAAGAGGAGGCTGAGGGGAGACCTCATCACTCTCTACAACTACTTGAGAGGACATTGTAGAGAGGTTGGTGCTGGTCTCTTCTCACAGGTCATTAGCGATAGAACAAGAGGGAATGGATTCAAGCTGCAACAGGGTGGGTTTAGACTGGACATTAGGAAACAATTCTTCACAGAAAGAGTGGTCAGACACTGGAAGAGGCTGCCCAGGAAGGTGGTTGAGTCACCATCCCTGAATGTGTTTAAGAGCCGTTTAGATGTGGTGTTGGGGGATATGGTGTAGGGGAGAACTTTGTAGAGTGGGGTTGATGGTTGGACTCGATGATCCCAAGGGTCTTTTCCAACCTAGATGATTGTATGATTTTCTAAATAGTCATCCTTGTACTACAGAAGCACCGTAAACAGTGTGAGGCTTCATTCCTGCAGAGTTTTGGTGGGCAGCTGTCAGCTTTGCAATTTATCCGTCTGCACAGTTTTGCTTATTGCTGCAGAACCTGCCTGCCGTGCTAAGGCTACCGCAACCGCAAGGCCTGATCTTGCATGCAATCTAGTTTCCTTCCTGCACCTGCCGTGGCGGGAGGGTGAGCACGTTGCACGCTGCCCCCGCGGGGCGCTCAGACAGCCGCTGCCCCAGCTCTGTGTGCCGGCACAGGAGCTGCGGCGGCACTGAACCGGCACTGAACCCTGCTCCAGTGTTTGTACATTCTTGCAGCATAAGTACTTGCTGCAAACAACTCTTACTAGCCCAACTAAGTGTCATTTTTAACGTTGTTTTCCTCCTGAAACACTGTAAGTTGGGGCCACCTGTTTCTTTCATATCCTTGTCCTGTTTATGTGTACTATCTAATACAAAGGAGAAGACTGTTTAAGCTTCAGCAGCCCTAAAGTGTTCTCTTGTTTTTTCTTTCATGTCTGAAAAGGGATATAAATACCTCTTAATATGGGCCAATGCTTCATGACTCACTGCCTTTTATAGCACCTTATAGCAGGTGCTTTCCTGTAGAGAGGGACACATTCCAAATACAAAGACGAATGTCTTTGAAATAATATTTTTCTTATAAAAGAAAATACAAAGGACTTGCAGGGGCTTAGAGAATCAGCCTTTGGGATATGTATTTTCAAAAGGGACAACTTCATATAATTGCAGAATTGGCTCCTGAATGGGCTGGGGTTTTTCAGGTCATTCTTGCAGAAACGTTGCTTTGAAAAAAGCAACAAACACAGGTCACAGTGTCCAGCCTTCCATTGCCTTCCATTTCAAACTTTCTAGCATGATGTGTAACAAAAGAATAACCATCTTTTATGGAAGGAATTTGAATGTACACAGCACATGTAAAATATGTGATGGGGAATCCTGAGCACCGCAAAATTCAGGAGGGGATTTTACGTCAGTAGCATGCATTTATTAACAACTGTTGTTGATGAGGCCAGATCAGGATGTTTCTGCCTCTGGCAGAAAGCGGCAATGTGCTACAGAAATGGCAGCAGGCAGCCGGGCCCTCAGATTTATCTTTTGCCCTAAGATCTTCCTAGCATGGCATTAGGTCTTGATTCGTTACTGACTCAGAGGGCAGATTGCCAGCTGGAGGGCTGCCAAAGCCACTTCCTGCCATGCCTGGATTTTCTTCGGAAACTTCTCGAGTGGATGCTGGCCTCGGTTAGATTAGTAAGAAGCCTAGGTTTGTGCAGACTGTTAAACCTCACAGCCTGGGTTCCGGTTATGTGTCTTGATCACACAAGGGTAGTTACGCCATTTCCATAGCGTGTGCTACTCTGAGCAGAAATGTTGGAGCATTCTCTCCATACTTAGCAACTGCCAGTTCTCTGGGCGCTCCATGAGCATCTCTTAATTCATGTATTAAACAGAGTTTATTTCTTTACAAAGTGCTCCAGGGATTCAGCTACAGGCTTTATTTATTATTTTTTTAGAAAGGTTATGAGGAAGAGATTTATTTTTTAGCAGCCAGGGGAGTAGGTTTCTAAAGCAATTGTAACAGTTGCATTGTATCCTCCTCCTCTTCTGACATCTTTCCCCACTTCTCTAGAATTCATTGCCAACATCTGTAGCTAGTGGATCCTAGCCTTTGTGGCAAATGAGCTCAGTTGCAAGTGGCACCCTGGAATATTTGGAGGATACAGTGGGGGGTGAGGTTTCTAACACTTTGGCCAAGTCAGGTCCATCTTCTACCCTGCCTGCAGCTTTCAGAACAGGCAGCCTCTCGCAACAGACTGCTTTATCTAAGCTCCGACCCAAAGCACTCCCATATTGACCCCAGGCCGACGTTAAAACTCACAGATATAAGCCATGAAAATTATGAATCAACATTTATTGATGATATGTACATAAGAGGTACAACACTTAGTGAAATATTATATTCACAACTACTTCCAGTATAGAAAGAATGTCTAGCTTGTTTTACACATGAAAGTTACAAATATCTGTTCACACTGTAAGAAAGCATTAAAAGCAGATGACTACCGATCATTTTAAGGAGGAAAGGATCTGAACTACAAAAATAGACTCAGTTTACAAGGCATTCCAACTACAATATACAAGAACAGAGCCCAGAGTTGGGAGAAATTTTATCATCTGCATTCACTAGTTTTTAAACAAACTGCTATAGATCCTGTACAGTCTGTCATTTCAAAACCTAGGGAACTTTTTAAATGTAAGGAAAAGACCAACCTGATCCATCTTCCTTTTTATTCTTTCTACATGAAACATCCCAAAACAACCCAGCTCATGGCTAGTCACTTTGAAGAGGGGGCAAGGGATAATGAACAAGCAGTGCGCAGTACTGTAGTGTGCAATTCATACTGAAGCATCGTAATGGGGCTCACCAGCACTTCCTGTGCTTTGCGGCCTGGTTTTGATCTCCTTCAGTTTACACGGGATGATTATATTTATGAGATAAATATAATCCCAGGGTATTTAGGATTGAACCAACTTCTTCTTGCTGCCCCAAGCTCTTTCAGAACCACCTTCAGGTTTTGCCCCAGAAAGGTCTTACTTTCTCACAGAGCTGAACTGTAGCCCTGATTTCAGAAGATTTTTGCCACTGATTATATAGTTCATATGTCTGTTTTATGATCAGACATGCTTTTTGTAAATAACAAGCCCGTACAACAGCCACAGTAGCTCAAGAAGCATTTAGTTTTGCATTTGATTTCCTCTATTAATACCCTTTTTAACAATGAAAGAAACAGCGCACCTCTGCCCATGAGCGTACCCATCCTTCTCAGAGACTGCTCCCACCGAGGGGACGAAGCAGAGGTTCCTACTTTGACTTCTCGGACGCTCTGAAGAGAACGGGCAGCCCCCGGCAGCCTTGCCCAGTCACAGCCGTGTGACTGCACTTGCTTTGCTGGCGTCTGTGGTCAAGGAGGAACTGGAAGTGACTCAGAGGGATCCTGGGATGCCATGACATGACTAAGGGCTGAATGATACACAGTGCACAAAGAGTCAACAGCAGCCAGGGCATTTAGCGGGAGTGCAGTTAGATCAATTTCCCCTTATTCATTGTGCCAATTTAAACAGTGACTTACTAAACTTCTGGCGATAAAGAGTTCCAACATTTCAAGCAGACAAGAAGAAAACAAAACAGAAACTAATCAGTCTAGGTGAACATTAATTCGTAATGTCATAACAACTGCATTCACAAAGCAGCAAATCTATGCTGGGATCACTTTCACTCACTGCCAGGGAACTACACGCATGCAGGTACTAATACATACCACACTGGTTAGATAGCTGAAAACTAAAAATAACATATTTACAAGAAGTTGGCTGCATACATGATTCTGAATGTTATCGAACAGGATACTCCATAATAGAGAGATAAAGCAGTTACTAATCTGTGGAACCTAATCAGTTGAATGGCCAAAAGGAAAAAAATTCAGACACAAGTGAAAAACAGAATGTAGAACAAGATTTTAAAAGACAGTCTAATTTTATACTATGGCTCCATACACAGAAACCAATTCAATTAAATTAAAGCACTGCTACACATACTGTACACACCATTTCACTGAAATTACATGTTGATAGCTACATTATCTACACTAAGTGCAGACAGGCACTGGACATGATGCTTCAACAAAATGTCAAAACTAGTATCAATAAGGTTTTACAGCTATTGGCAACTACCTGTGGTTCCTATTAAGATAATACCTGGTACATCTAATTTAAAATTCAAAAAAAAAGAGATTAAAATACAAGGATTTATCAATGCACTTCCTACATGTATATCTACTAGAAATCTAGTCTCCAAAACCTCAGCAGAATAATGTGGCCCCATAGATTTCTGAACACTTGAAGAGATACCCAGTATCAGTCACACTTGGACAGCACTACTTGCTATTCAATGTTTTCTTTGTTTTAAATCACAGTCAAAGAGCTAGTAAGACATAAAAGATTTTTTGTGATATAATAGTTATGAATATTTATATTAATTTATTTTTATTCCTCTAAAAACAGTTCCTTGGTAATTAAATAGAAATTATTATAGCCACGGCCTTAATGCCAACAGGTATTTGCCTAATGATGAACAGATGACCATAATAGAGAAACAACTCCCACTTGTGCGGGTCAAAAATATAGTGGTTGTTCTCTTCAAATAAGAGAAAAGCATAAGAAAGCAGGAGGTATTTGTATGGATGCTACCCAATTACATTGGTCCCATGGTGGTTCTGTTGGACCCTTTTCCAGAAGACAAAGGTAGGTGGCCAAATCATGAACTCTTTCCACAGGCTGAACTCCTATACACTGTATTGTAGCAAGATTGACTGGGTACCTTATAACATATTTTTTGCCTACCCAGATCTCCAGTTTTCTATAAGCTGTATCCTGAGCCAGTCAATTATGCATGATCAGATCCTAAGAAAGAACTGCAGGATTTGGCAAAGGTAACATGAGGAAAAATGAGGGACAGTTGCCCAAAACAGTCAATCTAGAAGATTGTGCAGATTATTACAACATGGTTCCGTAATGAACTGCAGCATTTAAGGACATCTTGAAATTCCTATTTTCTTCTTACATTTTGTGCTTTGTTTGTTTATAAGTCATCACTAAACATAACACAAAAATATTTCATTGATCCTAAATGTTATAAGAAAGCTGGTTTTGTTCTAAGGTACAGATCACCTTTAAAGGACTATCCCCCTAATTTATACGATCATATAGAAAAAAGTATAAGAAAATATTAGTGTGACTGTAAATTACAGGTACTAGGTAATTTAGTTCAGTCTACACTGTAGTTTCCAGAGAACAAGTACAAACCCCTAAAACCTGTATTAATAACTAAATCAGTATCGAGCATATAGTAGTCAATAATATAAATACATATGCAGCTTTTTCTCATGCATTCTACAAGCTAGAGTTCACACCAGATCATAGGAAATGGGATATATTTAAGAAGGGACCAGGATACGTTGGATGGAAGTGTATGCAAATTGTCTTTAAAAAGGAAGGACAACTTGTAGTACAGAAGCACTCACAAACCTATAATCTACAACAGTTACTGCAAAATGAATTTGTAAACACAGTTTGCATACAGTCTTTGAAAAACTGTAGAAAAAAAAATAGAAAATAATGATACAAAAATCCCTGCAAACTATACTATTTATGTAGAAAGCAATATACAGGTACCAGGCAATCCAGGATGCGTGATGCTGCCTATGCCAGTTTCCCTTCGTGTAATGGTGTGCGCCACAGAGCATCATTAAAAACAATTGCAGAACTCCTGAATTTTGAAAAATCAGTCTAGAAGGATTGGACACTCACATTGATCAGCATTGGCTCTGCAGCAGAATGTAGTTAGAAGTGAAAGGGGAGCAGCAGCTGGGTGAAGTGAAAAAACTCACAAGTCTTCTTGCTTTCCCAAATCCTACATTAGCCTGTTGTTTATTTCCATCCTGGACTAGTAGAAACCTGCTCAGTGTTTCAGTCATATGCTCTAGGTTTTTTCAATGTTTGGAGCCTATGTTTTCCATAAGACTCATAGTTGCAACTGTGCAACCACCTTATCTGTTAGCAGTTGTATAAACCCAGCAGTGGGAAGTCAGCAGGTTGCCTGCAAGCAGGGGAAGATGTTTCTGGGATGGTAGGCATATGCGAGGGATGGCTCCTCAGAGCCTCGTGCCAGAGAGCCCGCTCATATAAGAAGTAAAAGAATGACCAGCACCTGAGCATCAGCAACTCTTTGACTCATTCACAGCAGCAGATTTCAATTTAACATCAAACATGATCAGAAGGGAAAAATGAGGGAGGCACCCATTGTGCAGTCTGTACTCAGGCACTGCTGCTGGGGTCTTTACCAGGAGTCCTGCCTGAGGTGCGCAGAACTGCGGAGTCTGTGCTTTGTCTGAGGACCACAGAGACACACAACCTTGGTGTCTATGTGGGAAGAATGATCGATGACTTTGCAAGGAATATGCATTAAATACGTTGTTTCAGATAAACTATGAGCAAGAACATAACACTTTCAAAAATAAGGTGAAGCTGAACAATTCGTTTACAGCTGGACTGCTTTCTTTGACACCAGTATTGCAATTCCTTTTTTCTTCTTTTTTTATTTTTTTTTCCACAGTACTTGAAGCTACACTCTATATATAGTTATTCAGACAAAGGAAATTGGGTACATATTTTTCCTTCAAAGTCATCAATATGACTGGAGAAATGAAAATAACTCATCTTCCTGAGACTGCTTTCTGCTGGGAACAGGAGCTTCTACATAGTCTTATATGGTGAATTACAGCTGAGGTGAATTGTCCCAACAGACTATACACCTAATACTGTACACCATAATAACTAATATGAAAAATACCTTGTTTGTGGCCTTAGAAGTCACAGTAATAAAATCAAGCATAGTCTTCCAGCTCATAACAGATTAATATTACAGTACATTTTTATAAAGTGCTCTTATTTATCCTTCTGTAAATTAATTCAAATGCAGCAATAAAAATAGATGAATGGAACTTAATGAAATGAGAAACAGTTGTACATTTACACCTCCACAAGAGTTCTAAGCCTGGTACTAAAGCTCAGAGCCTTTTTAAAGATAATTACAGAAGTGAACGTCAGAGGAGAGGCTTAATACAGCCTACGGTTTTGGGGATTTGTGCCATTGCTGCTGTATTGCTACAACAGGGTTGCAACAACACACGTGAAGGCGAGGAAGCAAAGAAAATCAAGGCAGTTGCCAGAATAAATGTGTTCAAACACTGTTGCTGCAGCTTCTCAGATGAACAGTCTGCTCTTCTGAGTATCTCCTGTTGGAATACTAATGACCCTGGGATTGATGGAAAACAAATCAGAGATCTATTTTAAACTCATCCATTTTAAAGTGGCAAAAAGTCTGGAATTCCACATGCTTTGAGAAAGAAATGGAGATCAGCTGTATCTCAAGGAAGAAATGAAAAAAACCCCATAGTGATAGCGATCCTTATTTTTGTGCTGAGTTTTAAACTCATTGCTGGACCTGTAGCATAGAAGGCAAATTAGGCAAAAAAAAGAAACAACTTGGCAGAAATCTTTTGGATGTGAGAATCAACATCACTATAAATAGCAGACAAAGACTGTTCCCTAGGATGGGATTGTGAAATGTCTTATAACTCAACAGAGACAGGAAGACACTTGACCTTTCCTGAAAGCCCGTGACTCGTGTAGATCTCAGTGGGGCTTTCATGTAGTCAGACCATTGCAGGCACAGGTTTTACTACAGCAAACACAGTTTTTCAAAGACATACTGAGTTTCTCACCGATTCAAAAGGAAGGAGCACATCCCATAATATGGTTCAAATGGCTTATCCTCTACCTATTTGAAGCACCTTTGTGTGTAAGACCCATGCATGCTTCTCACAATGCCGGTGCAGCCTTTGCCTTCTAAGAAAAGCAATGAAGAAAGAAATTCAGTAGCAAAGTGCTCCACCTCCTCTACAGTTTTAACGTACAGTGTGCTTTCATGTCAATGAACTGATGTTAAGAGAATGCCGACCTAGCTTCAGCAGTGACTGCATAAAGCAAATGCATAAGCATGTAGTGAATTTAGCATGCAATTAACTGAGTCTTTGCCTGGTCTAGACTTTTCCGTGTGCCAGTGTGCTGCCAGCAATCCAAACGGCAAGGCTATCACAGCTGCACAGACAAGGGCAGGGGGAACTGACAGAGAAGCAAAGGAGATGAATGTAGAAAGAAATGTTAATTTGTTTAGGAACTACAGAGAAAACGAATCACTTTCCACTGTGCTTTTCCTTTAACTTTGCCACCCCAGCACTGTGAACAAATACAAAAGATTTGCCAGGTGCAAATTAATGCATCAACACTCCTAGTGGAACTAAAAGGAGACTGGCCAGTAACCAGCCCTGCCTTCTCAAACAGGAACCTTGGATTAGCTGAAGTAGTCGGTCCCTGGGTTATTTTCTGTTTATTTAGTTAAGTAGCAACCCAGCCTCATGTGGAATGAGCAAATCGAGAAATGCAAGCCAAGAGTGACTTAAAATTTCCCAGAGAAACTGAAAACTTTTTGATGGTTAAATATAGTGCTGCGCTGGACTAACACTGTATTAAATATTCATCTAGGCTAAAAGCAGAGTATACCAAAATCAACATTTCTTCTTCTGCCACATCCACAGAAACACCATTGTAATTATCTTTTGAAACATCCCTGAGTTACTGTATCTACAGAATTGCTATTTTAAAATCACAGTCTGCTATTCCAGTCCTATCAAAAGACCCAAATTTACTCTCCCTTATGTGGGTGGGGTTTCTCTAGCATCTCATTCCTTCCTCCCCTTGTCTCCATCCAAAGAAGCACTCTTCAAAGGACAATATGTCCCAAGTGGGTAAGTATAAGCATATGCTAAGTGTTTCTCAATATGTAATTTTGTAGAGCTGCCTAGTCACATGTTGCTGGTATTCCTATTTATTTCCAACTGCTAAACAGTTTCAAATGACAGCTAAAAGTTTATGGACCAGTTTTCTAAAGTTACTTTCAAGGCAAGAAATTGGTGTGGCTGCTCCTAAGAAACTGCTACAGTGAAGAAGATAGAAAGCCATCAATTAATGGGCAAGATGTGCTATGAAACAGCTCGAGAATGCTGGATATAAACCGGAGTAAACACTGTGTGTTATTCTTGGATATAACTACCAACCAAGTCACAGAAAATTTCACTTAGTGTGAACCAGCATCCTCAGAGTGCAGAACATTTTAGAGCACCAACACACCGTCTCAGGCACATTTCTGGTACATAACCAAAAATGTCTTTGAATGCAAGTTGGGAGGAGCAGCAGCTAGCTATAGGATAACTCTGGGTATGCTAACACCAATGACTGAAGAAAAGAGAAGACAACCTGCCTACCACTTCTCTGAATATCCAACAATTCCATTCCTCACAAAAAAATTCCTTAAGATGCTTCAGGAGGCCTTTGGAAAAGGTCTCCACCTCTAATACATGGTAGAGGCCTACAAAATTCACAGTGGGTCAATATTTGTTAAATTATACAGGCCATTTTGCTTAGGATTGTAGCCATGGCATGCAAGTGAGGACAAAAATACAATGGCAAGAAAAATATTCCATAACAACAAATGCTTATATGAGGGATACTCTGACAATGGACTTGATCTTGCATATCATTAATCATGCAAGTAGCCTTGGCTGGCTCAGGCCTGTATGCATTTTTGGAGATACTTATATGAATGCAGATAAGCAAAAGCAGCTTATATTTATATTTTAATAGATTCTACAGAGCCAAACTCTACAGTTAAACACATTATTCCTGTTTAAACCCATGACAGGTCTAAGCAGAGACACTAAATGGCCTATGTCCATAAATGTTTCAACTCGATTTTCTGCCATTTTTAATTTCACCGTATGCTTATATTCCAATTCACTCTCAGAACCTCTGAGAGCTCCACCAAAAATTGCACAAAGTTTGTTCTGTGGGTAGGCCCTCCAAAGGCCACGTGGCTCAGCTTTGCTACAGGACATTGCTAATAGTACAATGGCATTCACCAGTGTCTTAAAATTGCTGACTATTAACAAGCACCTTTAAAAACATTTCACAAGGTGATTATTGTGGTTGTAATTTCTTCTGACAGGATGAGTCAGCTATATTACATTGACAAAACACCATCTTGTTAATTCAGATGTCATGTGCTCTAAGAAATTTTTCTCTGACAGAGAGCTGTATGAATTGTTACTCTGCAAAAGACAGAGATATCAATATCCAACATTGTGGTCTAAATCCTGAAATTCTGGTTTATTCTTCATTCAGTCCTAACCCTGGCCAAATTCTATTAACCTTACATGGAATTTGGCTTAGCAATGAATTCAGGATTTAGCCATTCTCTGAAATATGGCATATACTTGAAAGATGGCTTTCACTTCATACCAAATGCTACTGACGATCGCATTCAAACCACCTTCATTTCTTAGACTAATGGATTCAGAATTAGTTTATAGGTCATTATCAAGTACCCAATCACAACATCCGTGATCAATCTTAGTTGTGCCTTACTCGGGTAGTCTCACCCACATAAGGAAGCCCTCTGACATCAGTGGACAGGCTGAATAGTAAGGTGCTACCTATTTTGATCAAGAATAGCATAACTAAGACCATGGTATTCTGTATTTTGTACATCAGGCACAGATTTAATGAAGGAACTACCACCCCTGCAATAATACTGCCTTGTATTATATGATGCATCATGGTCACAAAGCAGCACAGCCCCATCATAAAATAAAGGCTGCACCTGCTCTGGGACAGCTGATGAAAACACATCACATGTACATACAAATCTAAGGTCTTGTCTTGTTGGTAAATATTGTACTGATGTAACAAAATGTCTAGGATAATTTATTGACTTCTATACATTAATCTTGCCCCTGGATCTAAGCTCAGTTTAAAGTACAGCTAGGCACAAAAATACAGTGCTTGTTATTATTACAACAAATAGAAATCTTTATGGACACTTTCAAAAGATATTTTAGCCATACAGTGCTAAATAGATCAGGTATGCCACAAGAGTCACCAGAACACTTGAAAGTTTATGTAGTATTATATTTCTCTTGTATTTGAAACCCTGAGTCCCTGTAGTGAACCGTACTGGCACTTTGATCTTCCCATTTTGCAGCATTTACATTCTCTGTGTCTTGAATGAGAGGGGAGGCGGGTGAGAGCACATTGCACTGCATGGAGTGTTCTCCAGCTGCATCATCCACAGAGTAACACAAAGAAGACAGATGGTTATGGATCATTGCTTGGCAAAAACACTACAAAGACTTGATGAGATCTTTGCTAAGTTTCAGTTAAGAAATTAAGTAAGCAGAAACTGTAGATGTTAAACAGAAAAAAGAGAAATCTTCTTTAATCATGATATCTTTTGCCAGGAGATAGCTTCAGGGCTTATTAAAGACGGAGCTAGGAATGGCTTCCCTCAGTTTTCATGTTTCCAAGGCTCTTCAACAACACTGAAGTCTGCAGATTTGCCATTGGTTGCCAGTGTTACCTGCAAGTAATTATCATCAACAACCAACTTAAAGGCTAAGGCACTTTGACAAAAAAGTCATGAGTTTTATACGGAAGATCATGGTATTTACAGGAATTACATACACCGTGTCTTACACATGTAAAATGTATTTATTCAGAGTTCACAACACTCCCAAATAGTGAGACTCCTGTTCACTTATTATACTGACTAGAAAACATTAGCAGTAGAAAAAAAAGTTCCATATTTTCTTGGCCTTTGCTACTGTAAGGTTTTTTTAATAAATATTTCAGATTCTACTCCTTTCTGTCTCCTTTAGATTTCTCTGGATTATTTCAAAAACAGATTACTTTTTTTTAATGTAGAAAGTTATATTTTTTTCCAGTGGAATTCCTTAGCAAAGCAGGATAGCTGATGCAAGGACATGAAAAATATACAAGGCCAGAATAATCATAAATGTGTATCTATACACTCACCTACAATTACACTACCTTTAAAGAAATAGAGGAAAAAATATTCTGTGAAAGTATTGTTCATCATACAATTTCTAACAATGTAGTGTAAAATTCTGAACTATAGTCAGACCAAAAATTCATAGTAACGCTATGTTTGTCTCACACAAAGTACAGCAAATCATCACTTTTGCCTGTAAAGATATATGAGGTATGTCCTAAAATTTTTAGGTTTTCAGTATGGTGGAAGACCTATAGTGATCTACCAACTCACAGTAAACACTGGCCAGTATGTTGCATCACAGAAATCACTACAAATAAACCCATGCTTCAAGACAGATAGCTCCAGCCAAATGACTTAAAAAAAAATTTAAAAGGTAAAATGTCAATTTAAGTTTACAAAAGTAATCTAGGTTTCTATGATTGTGAGAGAACCTTCACTTAATTCTAAATGGATGGCTCACTATTTCCTAACTTACCTTGTAAGTTAACATCCTCAGCTTCAAATGTAAACTTAAAGACAGAGCTGAAATTCTCCATGCTGGATAAACTGGATGCATGGAAGCATTGGAACATGGAAACATGACAAAATGCACTGATTTCTTAAACAAAGTAAAGGTTTTTCTTAGATAATTGAAAGGGAGAAACATGCAAATGCAGGAATGAATAGCTTAGAAGTGAAAATCACAGAGCCATGTGAAATATGATAATAAAAAAATACAAAAATATCGTGCAATAACAACCACTCTACCCCCATACAAAGGTAAATTACTTATTGAAAATACACACTGACCATGCAAGATTATAAACTACTAGCGTTATACATGGAATATATTACAGAAAGTAAGTAGAAAGGACATGTTACTAGATTAGCTTTTCCAAATTCTGACCAGAGTTGCAGTGAGCTTTTCAACCCACCAGTGCGTTTGACAGGATGAACAGCTGTCTCTTCAGATTTAACAGCTGGCTGCTTTGAAGTCCCAAATCCTTCACTCTCTTGCTTTCGCTACTCTACACTTGGGAGCTGTAGACCATGTCAACATAGAATCATAGAATCATAGAATCGTCTAGGTTGGAAGAGACCCTCGGGATCATGATCCAAATGCTTCACAAACATCAGTATATATTCATAGTTTATAAAGTCGACTGTAACATCACATCCTTTTGGCAGCTTCCAGGCAGACACACAGATGAGACAAGTGACTGCTCAAAGTCAGTCTTGTGCTAAATCCAGTAAACCCTGGCTCCTTTCATGAGTTTAAAAGTGCAAAAAGAGATCCCAAGCAGAGCAACCCTAAAACAATGAAAAAGGACAAACACTTCTAGCTCATAAATCACTAGCCCTAAATTTTCATTAAAGGGTATGCTTAGGATAAAACACCACACCATTAATCCATGTTTTTGAGGTGAGCTAATGCCTCAACTGAGGCAAATGGAAAGAGAAACTGAATGAAAAAAAGTGTGACAAGTATCGGATCTTCAGGCTCCTACTTTCTAGCTTGACTTGGATCTCTGTGCAAATCTGAAAGACTGGAAGGAGATAAAATTAACAGTATTCAGTTCCATGAACCTGATTCAGGCTGTTATGTGGCAGCTGAATTTGTCTTGAACACACTGAAATTAGCACTATCTGTTTCACTGAAAAACAGTTTTCTAAAAGTTCTAAAAGAAGTTAACCAAAGTGGGTTAATGAAAAAAATATTTTCAGGGAGTTTCTTTTTTCCTTCAATTTTTTATCTCTTCTGTGTCCTTTCATTTTTTGAGAAATAAAAATTAATGACAATTTTTTCATTTTGTATAAGCATGTATTCTCTTATAATTTAAAAAAAAAATTTATTTACTTTTTCTCATGGAAAAACATGGGTTAGAAAAGGAAGGGGAGAGCCACATCAGAACAAAAAATTGGTTTTCATTTAAAAAAAAAAATTTTATTAAAAACTTGGAATATTCAGGGAAAAATTGAGGATAAGATGAAAGTTTTTTTCTTTCCTGAATTCACTATTATTTTTCTCCTGAAGATACAGGTTTGGCTTGGCATTATCTAGAAGAAAGCATTAGAAAAAAATATATTCTAGGGAGCATTTCCAGCCAGGCTGGAGACAGGTGAAAGTGACATAATAGGACTTATATTTCCAATATATGTGGCAATCTGCTAAGGGACTTAGTGTAGGCATTCACAGTTAGATACTGGCTCAGTTGTGGCAACTAGAAGATGCAGGAGAACGTTTGGCTAAATGGCTAAGGTTGGCTCACTGGCAAATTCACGGTGTCAAAGACACTGTACAGGAGCTGATCAGGGTACTGATAAATAATAATAAAAAAAAGACTATGAAATGAAAAGTTCCAGCTCTCTTTCTCCTCCTCTTCAAAACCCCTTGATTTTAAATAGCCCCGTCCTAGTGGTGGGTCCTTAGTAAACTTTTAACCCCTAACCTCCCCAACTGTTTTCTCATTCAACTGGTGAGGTTTCTCAAGCTCACTTTGCTCTGATCAAGATATTAGCATTACTATTAATAATCTATGTTAGTTACAGCAAGGATTAGAGACAGAATACAATGTTTGTGTTTTAATGACTCAGGAACAATGACAGAAGCAAAGCGTAAGCATGCTGTATGAGTGCAAGAGCATTCTGATGCTAAAGTGCATTCAACATGTCCATCTCTGAACAGCATATCATGGAAAGCAGTCAGCAAATGACAACACCTCTATCTGAATTGCAGCTATCCTTCATTTGAGTTGGCAATTAAGTTCTTTTTTGCCATAGAAAATTAAGTAACTGTCCATAGAAGGTGATGCCATATTCTCTGCGTCTTGGCATATTCCATAATACGCTGCATCTTGCCTTTTGATAGGTAAACAATGTACATGATTTTTTCCCCTCAAATGACAACTTTTAAGAAGAGTGCAAAAAAACATCCTTTGAACTGCTCGAACTCATTCAAAATGTCTGGGGTTCATGGACCTTTTTGTCACATTGTTATTTGCAGAATGATTTGAAAAATACATGCAGGTTAAAAAATAAGATAAAATAAGCATGCAGTGCTATATACATGTCTCAATATCCATAAATGTGAAAGGTACCTTGCACTCATCTACTATGACTGAGTTGTGAGCTGCAAAAACACATTGGTTTGAGTTGTTTTCCCTATGATTTTTCATGTCGTCGTAGACTGATTGAGTCTTGGTCATTTCAATGTCTTCATGCCCTTTATGATGGGAGTCAATGGTGTCAAGTTCTGCCTTTGAAAGGTGGTATACAATGCCAGCACCAAAAGAATCTCCCACTACGTTGACTGATGTTCTCATCCGGTCCCTACAAAAGAAGCAAAAGGAAGAGGCTGAATGTCATGAGAGGAAGAAAAAGTAGGGCATGACAGTCCTGTTCATGTTACAGTTATTGCATTTATTTCAGAAAGTTTAAGGCATCTTTAGAACAGAAAGATGGGAGCTTTCAAGCTTTCTTTTTCAAGGAAAAACTTGCTTTCCCAGGAGACTTGTTCAGACAGGGAGGGATGTGCAAACTCCCATGTCCCAGATGCTCATACTCATGGATTTTTGACAAAGAACTTGTGCTTCAGACACAACTGAACTGCAGAGCTGTGCTTGACTGACATCTGCCCAGCACATGCTTGTGGAGCTGGAGGTTTCAATGTCAGGGTGCCAGGTGGGACCTAACAGGCTCACATCATTGTCCTTTGTGTAATCTGAATTTATCAGAGTGCTGAACTTAATGCAGCTAGAGGGAAGGATTTCAGATCTGATGAAGTGCTCTCATTTTTGGGATGGATTAACAAATGGCCTCTCCCTTTATTCTCAATGAGCAAACTACGGGGAAAAAAATGCCTGAAATAGCTCCATAAGGCTCAGGCCATCGAAGCTCCTTTCCTGGCACCACCTTTACAGATGGTCATCTGTTAGCATGGCAGCATGCCCACTCACACTGCTGTATGCCAGAGCTTGGCATATGAGCCAACCAAATATAGGTCATGGCCTACAAAATGATGAGCCTGTGACAGCATTTCAGTGATGAGTGCCTTTCTTGTAGGAGGGTGCCAAAATAGGCTGGCACGCTTCATTACAAAGAAACATGGGTTTTGGCACTTCGTGGAAAGGATGCCATTGGAGAGACACTTTTCTTCTGTCTTGTTTTTAGAGTGTGGCTCTATCTGTCAGCAGTGAACTCATGGTTGTGGATTTTCCCTGATTTCAGAATTCTGCCCCAGAGCTGCCCAAAATTCTGCAAAAATGGGAGATGATCTTACAGAGCACTGCAGGTCTATGGGCTCCTGCTATCTTTCCAACTGCAGGTACGCTGCATTACACGTATTGAAATCATGTACAATCTAATTTGCCTCTTCATATCTGAACTAAACATAAGACTCCTAAAAACCCTCTGACCAAGGCTTTCAATTTAAGGCTACTCCAGCAACTGAGTCTAGCTTTGTCAAATAGGTCAGAGAAGCGATTACACTGATTAATTTTCAGAGGTATATCCACAAAGACTCATTTACACAAAATGGGTGGGTAGAACAGAGTGGACATTTGCCAAGGGACAGAAAAGCAAGCATGTAATACCTCATTTCCTATGGCAGTGACTAATTTGAAAAACCCCTTTCTAGTATTTCTGGTAGTAGATTTATGTGACATCTCCTTATCCTGAAGAACACTGAGAAAGAAACCCTAAATATATATAGATAGATATATAATCCCCAAACTGATAGACATTCATTACACATGCCTATTCTTAGCCATGAATTTTGAGCCGTTTTGAGCCCTTATTAACATCTTTGCTCTAATGGTTTGTAAACCTGCCTTTCCAGGCTGTGGAACTGTATTCCCTTTCATGTTTATCCTCTCCCCCTCCACTTTATCATGCCTATATATCTGGAGTTTGTGGTGTAACATCTTAGTTGAAGCAGTTCATTTTTAATTTTTTGTCATAGAATCATAGAATGGTTTAGGATGGAAGGGACCTTAAAGATCATCTAGTTTCAAGCCCCCCCTGCCCTGGGCAAGGACACCTCCCACCAGACCAGGTTGCTCCAAGACCCGTCCAGCCTGGCCTTGAACCCCTCCAGGGATGGGGCAGCCACGGCTTCTCCGGGCAACCTGGGCCACGGTCTCACCACCCTCACAGCAAAGAATTTCTTCCCCAGATCTCATCTCAATCTCCCCTCTTTCAGTTTAAAACCGTTACCCCTCGTCCTATGGCTCCACTCTCTGATCAAGAGTCCCTCCCCAGCTTTCCTGTTGGCCCCCTTCAGGTACTGGAAGGCTGCTATAAGGTCTTCCCAGAGCCTTCTCTTCTCCAGGCTGAACAACACCAACTCTCTCAGCCTGTCCTCACAGCAGAGGTGCTCCAGCCCTCTGATCATCTTCATGGCCCTCCCCTGGCTGGACCCGCTCCAACAGGTCCTGTCTTTCCTGTGCTGAGGACGCCAAAGCTGGACGCAGTACTCCAGGTGGGGTCTCACCAGAGCCAGGTAGAGGGGCAGAATCACCTCCCTTGCACTGCTGGCCACACTTCTTATGATGCAGCCCAGGATGCTGTTGGCTTTCTGGGCTGCAAGTGACCACTGATGGCTCATGTTGAGCTTCTCATCCACCAACACCCCCAAGTCCTTCTCCTCAGGGATGCTCTCCAGCCGTTCTCCACCCAGCCTGTATCTGTGCTTGGGATTGCCCTGACCCAGGTGCAGGACCTTGCACTTGGCCTGGTTGAACTTCATGAGGTTCACATGGGCCCACCTCTCCAGCCTGTCCACGTCCCTCTGGATGGCATCCCTTCCCTCCAGCATGTTGACTGCACCACACAGCTTGGTGTCGCCAGCAAACTTGCTGAGGGTGAATTCACTCCCACTGTCCATGTCACAGACAAAGATGTTAAATATGGTCCCAGTACTGACCCCTGGCTAACACCACTCATCACTGGGCTCCACTTGGACATCGACCTGTTGACTGCAACCCGTTGAGTGAGGCCATGCAGCCAATTTCTTATCTGCTGAATGTATCATCTGCCAAATCCATGTATCTCCAGTTTTGAGACCAGGATGTCATGCAGGACAGTGTCATCAAAAGAATATCCAGAAGCAAAAAAAACCCTCCAATAATCCCCTCAAAACCCAACAACCCACAGGAGGAAAACATCCTTCCAGTTTTGCTTCACACAAATGAAATACTTTATACAATTCTCTTCTCACGCCTGTGAAGAGTGTTTTAAACCTGGTCAGAGTGGCAAAATAGGAAAATACGACTTTCCAAGTGTAATTTTTAATTAAGACCATCAAATATACTGAACCCAGCAATATAGCTCCACGAAAAGAACATCCGCTTAATTTTTTTGTATAAGTGGTATTTAATTTTGAAAGGAATCACTGATGCCAGATGATGGAAGGATAGCATAGGATGACAAAGAACAAGGTGGAGAGAATACATAAATCTAATTGAGGCATGATTCGAATTCTGAAAGGGTTATTTGAGGAGATGCTCCAGCCCATATGCATGTACTACTAGCCAAAAGATTCAGCGATACAAACTGCACACTGCTGCAGAACATGCTTTATACTGCATGAACCAAAGTAAACAAGTTCCTTACAACAGAAAGGACAAAGTCTCGGTTGTCAGGAATCAACAGCAAAGGGCCAGTGTCCACTTTTGGACCAAAGAACACCCCAAGAAGAAAATAAGACAAGAAGACTGCACTTACTCTTTTGTCAAAAACAACCAACCAATTAATTCCAGCTATGCTGGAATGATGTTAACAAAATCAACACAAGAAAGTTGCAGCCTAGTAGATGACTTGTTCCAACACAGCTACTTCTGCGTTGTCCATAACAGCTTCTGAGGGGAATAATGGGACTGAAAGTCAAAGTTCTCTCTCAAAAGTCAACTCAACATCTGGTAAGAATGGGCTTTGGAAAAACTGGGAAGTAATTATTTAAATCCTGGTAAGTGTTAATGTCTAATTTCCTCAAACCGGCATAAATGAGAAGAACTGGAAGCTTAACAATGTAGACGAAAGGAACAGAAATGAGAAGAATTGAATCAAGCTCCCTTGTTATTAATGTCATAGCACCTATATAGAGTGCTAGTATGAAAAAAAGTTACTTTTGTTCCCTGAAAGCTTGAAAACCCAGTATATCAACCTTACTAGATTTTAGAAAGGAGATTAAAATCTTAGCACACCTGCTCAGTCAGAGACCAGGTGACATGTTTTCTATAGCTTAATTGGATTTATATAAGGCCCTGTCCAGACGTCAACTGGGTCTGAAGACTCTGAGTTTAGATCTAAGCCAAGGAAGAGACTCATAACTCAAGCACTATTTCTGAGTTACTGAATGAAGGTTTAAATACCGGATCAGCTGTCCAAGCCCATTTTCTCTAATTCCTCTTTCTTCACTGCAAAATACCACTGTATTTGGGGTTGTGCTGTGATATTTGCTAAGCTTGTCAGTCTCACACCTGGAATGTAGCCAGCTTCTGGTTAGAGTAAAAGAAGCTGTTTTTATTCCAGCTGTTGGCATGTAATTACTGTCCTATTCAATGCCACTGCTGAGTTGTGCTTAGTTTTAAACTGAGAATCTATGAGAGCTGTGAAATCTTGGGAAATTTGCCTGATGAAAGAGCTCACACTGTGTCTGTATGTGTGGGAGGGGGAAAGGTTGAGCAACCTAATCTCTAGATATTGGAGAGGCTTGAGAAGAAATCGATACAGAAACCTTTTGGCTCCAATTTGAAGGAGAGAGTGCCAAGTTTAAGGAGAATCAAAAGTCACATTTATGCCACACCATGACCAAATTGTGCAAAACTGTTTCGGCAAGACCACAGTTTCAGATGATAGGAGTACTGTAAAATCAATTGATATTCTGATATTTTCTTTCATCAGAAATATTGAAAAACTCATAGAGTAGGACTTTTTTTAAAAGCTTTCGTTATCTGGAATTGAAATGTTACAAAAGAGCTATTCCAAATATTTCTGGTTGCAATTACACACTGGTTCCAGAAAAGTGGCTAGAATTCAGTCTTAAATATTTTATTAACTTTATTTTCTACATTCTATTAAAATAATGCTGTAACGTAATTTCATGATCTAAAGAAATGGAAGAAGACAATGTTTGCAAGTAAAGAAAATATCTTTTTATGAACTTTCATTTCAGATATCCTTTAGGTCTGGTTTGTATGCCCAAAAGCTTGCTCAAAAGTTGGCTTGTGTGCCTTTTCTTAACATCAGCAATGTCAGCAGAATTGTTTTCCATATCTCATTAGATCATCGTGGCTACCACAACACAACCACTGGAAGATGGAAAATAAAGCTATTACCTGTTGACATATGTTAATTAGCACAATACTTCCACCAGCAAAATTTGTCTTAGCACCAGTGGCACGGTACAGAGCTTTTCATCTCCTTTTTTATCTCTTTTCCCTCTACCTCTCAATTCTGAATCATGCTGCAATTCCACTCTTTATTGTTAGGCCAGAAGGATCCAAACCCAACCATTTGTGCTGAAAGATTCTTTTGCCTGGCATTTTTCTTGGAAAGACACCTTGAAATATTTCTTTCAGAAGTACTATCCTTCCTATGCTTGCATTTACCACCACTACAGCTCCGCAGTACGGTTGTTTTTATTTCCTAAGCAGGGTTGGACGAGCCAAGGGTAACAATGCTGCTGAAATGCAACACCTACTGAATCAGAACTGCTAGCAAACTTACAGCTCTGAGGTTTTCTAGTGTGGGCAGAGCTTCTCAGTCCACAGGAATATTTTTAAATGACATTTTCCTAAAAGAACAAACAAACCACGGGCTCCTTTTGCACATCCTCCTACCTGCTGCAGAAACCCACCTATTTGCTTTTACTTTGACAGCCAGCAAAAACATATATTTAAAATGAGTCTGCACCTTTTTTTTTGCTCTCTTACTCCCAGCTGCAGATTCTTATGCTGCTTTCCTGTTTTCAACCATGACCTCATAAACATAATAAACACATAGAATATCAGAATTTGCCCTTCTCCAGCTGTACTCTTTCTGCTGAACCCTGCCTCATTTCACCATTCTGAGTCATGATATCATGATATTCAGTTATATATAAAATATGTTATCTTTTCCTTTTGCCTTCCCAAGCTGTAAATTCCTGCCCTGTAACTGGCTGACAACATCCCGATGGAACCTGTGTTTTCAACATTCATCCTTAATTTTAGATCAGAACTGTAGGAAAGAGAAATATGAAAGCAAAGATCAGAAAACTGGTCTTGAGTTATGTCTGATGGAGAGGCATCATTAGGAAGGAAAATATATGAGTCTGAACCCAAGGACCTTACAAGAGGATCCTTAGCTCATGGAAAATTACTTCAGTAGCTCTATAACAATTTGTACCAGCTGAAAAGCTGCTTTCAGTGTCTCCTACTTCATCAAATAGCCGATTTCCTCCTTGGCTTCATCTGCAGAGGAGAGTCTTACAGTTTTTTAAGATCAGCCGTTGAAAAGCACTACGGATAAACATTACTTCACTACTTCTTCTGCACTGAACAGTGAAGTCAGCACAACTTACAAAAGCCAGTCAACAGCAACAAGCAAACTGATGTCCTGGGTAGGGAGACCCACTGCAGTAAGGATCAGAAGCATAGTGACAAGTCCCGCGCTGGGAATACTGGCAGCTCCAACACTTGCAAGGGTGGCGGTCAAACTGCAAAACCAAAAATCAAATGAGAGCAGCAGGAAAAGTAACATTCATTTTCATTGCATACTCATGTGATCATTAGAAAGGTCTTATTTTTAATGAGTTCTTCCCAGAAAACTAATGACTATATGATAAATCACGGTAAGCTCAGGCCTGTGCTTTCATGCTTGTGTTTCTCCAAAAATATTTATTGAAGGGGGCCAGATCTCTGGGGTTTGTTCTGAGAGTTGTAAGAGAGTTGTCTGGGAGTTTTAAATTCTGTAAGCTGGTTATGACATTCACACCTTTGGCCTGATATTGTTTTCTGAACTCTACCAACACATCCAGGTTTTTGAATCCTGAGCTTTGATCATCCAGACTTGCTGATGTTTGGTGGCTACAAGTTGAATTTTTAGGGTGGTCCATTTCTGTTTATTTATGCTACTTGAAGACTGAATTGTGAGGTAATGGCTGCAAGAAAGTGGTTATTAACAGGTACAGAAGAGTAAAAGTCTCGGTATCCAAAACTCCCACAGTACAAGGCAGAAGTGTACCAAGCCTAGATCCAAATCACCTAGATGAAAAAGCAAAACTCATCTGACTGTTTCATAAAAACAAACCTATCTTTGTTTTTGCCTCTCATTTTTTGATGAAGACCAGTAGAGTGAATGTCTGTACTCCAACTGTTTGTAAAAATACAACACAGACCATAACAAATATCAACATTATCGGGGAATCTTATGAAGAATGGAAAATACATTTGTCAGAGAACAAGCCAAGGGGAGAAAAACAGGGAAGAGAAGGAGAGGGAGAGAGAGGGGGAGAGGGAGAGAAAGGAACAAGGAAAATGGAACAAGGAAAGAAAAAGTTATCTGTGTCTTTTTAAACACAGGGATGAGTAACATGGTTGTACTTCTGTGGGTATACCCCCAAAAAAATCTAAAAGAGCTTCCAAAACAGAAATAGCAGAAAAAGGTCTCTATGGGGGGACATCATTGGCCGTTAGCCACAGAACTAATCTGTGAGGACGTTAGCCTGATTTAGAGCTGGCAGATGGCTGGGTCTGACCCAGACAATCCAGGTCGCAGTGTGTTTGTCAGGTGTCTGGATTACAGTGTAACCTGGTCTATGAAAGGCCCAGATAGGTCCAGCGGGTATGCAGGAAGGATGCTCTGCTCTACCATCAGGCTCTGCTCACGGTGCCAGCTCCTCAGGCACTTTCAGCCTGAACTGGAAAGTGATTGCTTCCAAGCTCTGTGAGGAAATGCTCACAGCAGCGCTTGCAGGCTGGAGGGGAATGAAGTTCACGTTCACTGTTCAGGTCTAAACAGTCAGCCAAGATCACCCTCTCCAAAAGGAGATCTCATGTAGATTAGAGGATCTACATGACCAATATGAAGTAAGTAGGGCTGGTCAAGGGCTAAGTAAGTCTTGGTGAGTTTATGACTGGGTCATTTGAATATCCTCCTATTACAAACTGGATTTGACAGGCAAAACCTAATAGCCTTTCATTCATTTGTATTGCCACCTCAAGAGATAGTTCTTGTCATATTTTTGTAGAAAAAAAAATCATAGAATCATAGAATGGTTAGGGTTGGAAGGGACCTTAAAGATCATCTAGTTTCAAGTCCCATGGCAGCTACCTCTCACTAGACCAGGTTGCTCAAAGCCCCATCCAGCCTGGTCTTCAACACTTCCAGGGAGAGGGCATCCACAACTTCTCTAGGCAACCTGTTCCACTGTCTCAACACCCTCACAGCAAAGAATTTCATCCTAATATCTAATCGAAATCTCCCCTCTTTCATTTTAAAACCGTTGCCCCTCATCCTATCACTACACTCCCTGATAAAGAGTCACTCCCCATCTCTCCTAGGGAGCCCCCTTTAGGTACTGGAAGGCTGCTATAAGGTCTTCCTGGAGTTGTCTCTTCTCCAGGCTGAACAACGCCAACTCTCTCAGCCTGTCTTCATAGCAGAGGTGCTCCAGACCTCTGATCATCTTTGTTACCTTCCTCTTGATTGACTCCAACAGGTCCATGTTGTTCTTGTGCTGAGGGTCCGAGAGCTAGACACAGTACTACAGGTGGGGTCTTACCAAAGCAGACTAGAGGGGCAGAATTACCTCCCTCACCCTGCTGGCCACACTTCTTATGATGCAGCCCAGGATGCAGTTGGCTTTCTGGGCTGCAAGTGACCACTGATGGCTCGTGTTGAGCTTCTCATCCACCAACACCCCCAAGTCCTTCTCCCCAGGGATGCTCTCCAGGCATTCTCCATCCAGCCTGAAATTGTGCCTGGGATTGCCACATCCCAGATGCAGGACCTTGCACTTGGCCTTGTTGAACTTCATGAGGTTGGCACATGCCCACCTCTCCAGCCTGTCCAGCCATCCCTTCCCCCCAGCATGTTGACTGCACCACACAGCTTGGTGTCGCCAGCAAACTTGCTGAGGGTGAACTCACTCCCACTGTCCATGTCACCGACAAAGATGTTAAACAGCACCAGTCCCAGTCCCAACCCCTGAGGAACACTACTTATCTCTGGTCACCATATGGACATTTACCCATGGATTGCAACTCTTTGAGCGTGGCCATCCAGCCAACTCCTTATCTGCTGAGTAGTCCATCCATCAAATCCATATCTCTCCAATTAAGAGACAAGGATGTTGTCCAGGATAGTGTTAAATGCTTTGCACAAGTCCAGGCAGATAAAGTTTGTTTTTCTTCCCTTATTCACCAACACTGTAACCCCATCACAGGAGGCCACCAAATTTGCCAGACATGATATGCCTTTAGTGATGATACGTTGGCTGTCATGCATCACCTCCTTATTTCCTATGTGCCTTAGCATATTTTCCAGGAGGATCTACTCCACGATCTTGCCAGACACAGAGATGAAACTGACTGGCCTGTAGTTCCCCAGGTCTTCCATTTTTCCTTTTTTAAAAAGGGGGGTTATGTTTCCTCTTTTGCAGTTGGTGGGAACTTCACTGGACTGCCATGATTTCTCAAATATGATGGATAGCGGCTTAGCTTCTTCATCCACCAGTTCCCTCAGGACCCACAGATGTATCTCATCAGGTCCCATGGACTCATGCACCTTCAGGTCCCTCAGCTGGTCTTGAGCCTGTTCTTCTCCTACAGTGGGCAGTTCCTCATTCTCCCAGTCCCTGCCTTTGCCCGCTGCGATTTGGCTGGTGTGGCTAGAGCACTTGCCAGCTGTTGTGGTTTTGGCCGAATTTACCAAAACCAGACTGACAGATGGCCCTTCCCCTTCCTCTCCCCCCCACAAAAGAGAGAGAGAGGAGAGAAAGAGATAAGGAGATTTAGAAGTTTAGAATGAACTAAACTACTTTAATGAAGAATTAATATTAAAAATAAAGAAGAAAATAATGAAATAGATACAGTATATACAAAACCGTATCAAGCTCCCAGGATGACAGTCACGTCACTGGCAGGCACTGGGGAAGTCCCAGACTGGACTCAGTGATGAATGGGAACTGGATTCCAGCTCTGGAGTCAGGAACACACACATCGGGATCAAAGGCAGATGGACAGACAGAGTCCTCTCCGGACGTCGGCCATTGCAGGAAGAGGGCTGACCCTTTGATCCCTCAGCTTTTATACTGAGCATGGGGCAGATGGGATGGAACACCCCTTTTGGTCAGGTTTGGGTCACCTCTCCTGTCCCCTCCTCCCCATCAATGTGACGCCTTTACGTTTTTTTCCATTTCTGACCCTCTAAGGGGGCAAATAACAAAAATGGGCTGACCTTGGTTGTTATAGCAATAAGTATAAGCAAGAGCCTCTCTGCACACCATTCCTTGGCATGGAGCACAAACATTGGTCTTATCATTCTGAGAACGAGCAGTTTTCTCCACAATATGCTGTTAATTTCAGACAGTAAGAAGAGGCCTAGCTAAGATGTAAAATTACAGAACAGAAAATTGGTTTGGGTTTTACCTCAAACCGGGACACCAGCGAAGCCCGATGCTAAAAAGTCAATGAGTACCTCAGCCTTCTCCATGTCCTGGATAACCAGGTCTCCCATTTCTTTCCAGAGAGGCCTCACATTTTCCCTAGTCTTCCTTTTATCACCAACATACCTATAGAAGCTTTTCTTGCTGCCCTTGATGTCCCTGGCCAGACTTAATTCTATTTGGGCTTTAGCTTTCCTAATCTGGCTGCTCAGAAAATTTCTCTGTATTCCTCCCAGCCTACCTGTCCTTGCTTCCACCCTCTGTAGGCTTCCTTTTCATGTTTAAAGTTTCTTGAGGAGCTCCTTGTTTATCCATGCAGGCGTCCTGGTGTTTTTGCCTGACTTCCTCTTTGTTGGGATGTATTGCTCCTGAGCTTGGAGGAGGTGGTCGGTGAATATTAGCCATCTTTCTTGGGCCACTCTTCCCTCCAGGGCTTTATCCCACAGTACTCTATCAAGGAGATCCCTGAAGAGGCCAAAGTCTGCTCTCCTGAAGTCCAGGGTAGTGAGCTCACTGTGCACCCTCCTCGCTGCTGTAAGGGTCTTGAACTCCACCATCTCATGGTCATTGCAGCCAAGGCTGCCCTTCAGCTTCACATTCCCCAGCAGCCTCTTCTTGTTGGTGAGACCAAGCTCCAGCATGGCACCTCTCCATATTGGCTCCTCTGTCACTTGGAAGTTATCATCAACGCATTCCAGGAACCTCCTGGATTGCTTATGGCCTGCTGTGTTGTCCCTCCAACAGGGAGGTTGATATCAGGGTGTATGAAGTCCCCCATGAGGACTAGGGCTTGCGAACGTGAGTCTGCTCCTGTCTGTCTATAGAGGGCTTCATCCTCTTGATCTTCCTGGTCAGGTTGCCTGTAGCAGGCCTCCACTGTAACATCATCTGCCTGTCCTCCATTTGATCCTGACCCCTAAGCTCTCGGTCGGCTCCTCATCCATCCCCAGGCAGAGCTCCATGCCCTCCAGCTGGTCATTGACATAGAGGGTGACACCCTCTCCTCATCTTCCCTGCCTGTCCTTCCCAAAGAGCCTGCAGCCTTCAAAAATGCTATACTGCATGAAGAGGAAAACTAATAGTTTTCTTACAGATAGCCCAATGTTGCTGCCTGCTTAGTGAGTCACAAAGCTGGCTACACCAGCCTTGAAATGGTGAGATCAGGAAGAGCTAATGGGTCAGTCCCTCAAAGGAAGAGAAAAGGTGTAACTCAGTTTCAAGCCTACCAAATCTCTTGGACAACAGCTGATTCCTGACTTCAATTTCCCTGAAGTCTCAATTTAGTTTAATCGTGGCATCTCTGAAATGACTGATTTCAGTCTTAGCGACAAATATGCATCATGCAGATCTAGCATCTGCCTTCGTTAGAAGCTGCCCTGAGTCTTTTGGAAACCTTGGCTTTACTATTTCAGGGATTGGGGCAGGAGGTAAAGAAATGGAAAACGTGGAACTAGTATAGCTGGGTAAGAAACATAGAATTAGACATCCCTTTGCAGGAGTTTCTTTAGTGTTATAAGGGTTTAATAAAAGAAGCATGGGTGGATGAAAACTACGGGAAAAAGGCAAACTTGGCAGCCTTCACTTGTGGTTTCCATTTTAACTATTCAAAATATTAGGCCTGGTGTCTTCACCAAGTTTTCAATTTTAAATTAACTTCAGCTGCAGCAGTTATAACTTTGCCATTGTTTTTTATTAGTCACACTACCTAATAAGCCTTAAACCTCCACTACAGTAAACAGGCTTCAATCACTCTTGCACATTTTTAATGGGTACTTTCCTTTGTCCTTCCAGATAATCAGCTTAGTCATAGATAAGACAACTTAATAAGAAAAGACTAGAGCTAATATTTGCTGGGTTAGAGATAAAAAGTCTGGGAGTATCCAAACCATGCTGCAGGCAATCTCACGCTCAGGCTGGTCTATTTTCAGTCCATTTTGTTCACCAAAGTCACAGAAAAACTACTGGCAAACATAAATACATGGATACATTTTTCAGGTACACTTTTTTCATCCAATATATATAAACAGACACATTCTAGAAAGTTAATGCCCCATATATCACTCGTAGTGACCCTCTATACTGAAAAAGGCATTGCATTGGACAGTGAATGCTTTATTTCACATTGTATTGTCAACTGCAAAACTGGTGTAAAACATCACCAGCGTGCACTGAAGCTGCAAATGATAGAAAATGCATGTCACCAGAGAAACAGGACCTATGTATATGACATTCCTTTGCATATCATTATTAGAAATCCATGGATTTCACAGTGAATCCCACAGCTACTGAGAAAACATCCAACCCAAAGTTTCACATTTTACAGTCTGTAGAAACAAAGCTTACAGTACTGACCTCACAGTAACGATCTGGCCTCCATCTAGCTCAATTCCATTCATCTGTGCTATGAATATGGCAGCAACAGCTTCATAAAGGGCAGTTCCATCCATGTTAATGGTTGCTCCAACAGGAAGAACAAACCTTGTTACACGCTTATCAATGCCTAGATTTTCTTCAAGACACCGGAATGTCACAGGTAATGTTCCAGCACTGAAGTAGAGAAAGCAAAGAAGTAGAGAAGACATAATTACAATATAATATATACATGCAAGGGAGCGAAGTCAGAAATTCTGCTATCATTGTTTAGACTTTCTATTTTCACTTTCTGCTGTGATTCAAGCCAATTTTTAAATTAAGCCTACATTTAGCCGGAGGTGGGACTGAGGCTAAGACACTAACATGATCTGAAGTAGGGATGAGACCTTGAGAGAAAGTAGATGATTTTTTTAGACTCATTTATGAATTATTTCTTGCATTTTTTTTCAAAAAAAAGACAGGTTCCAGATGTTTTCAGATGGACAGAACTATGAATGTAGAGGCAAATCCTAAATTTCTTTGATTGTGAATTTGCTCTGGAGAAACCACTGTTGCATTAAGGAATGAAAAAGTCAGGCAAAAAGATACAACCCATGGAGGTTCCAGACACTGGAGGAAAGGAAAAGACATGAAACACAGCTGGAGGACAGGAAAAGATGAGAAAGACGGCTGGAAGAGGGGAACAGGTCCTTGCACAGATCCACAGTGACTTGTCTTTGTGGGAATAGTTCAGGTTATTACACTCACTTGCTCAAATAAAATACTTTAGTCAAAAAATACTGCTGAAAACAGAAAACACTCTTTTTTCCCTGTAGATGCAAATATCTTCTACTTCTTCCCTTCCCTAGCAGGTCTGCCTGCCTCGGGCAAAGGACTTGCTGTAACAAGCATGAAACCTCATACAGGTTCCTTACTTTTCTGTGTTATCCCTGAAGTTAGGTCCAGCAGCAAATGAAGCTGGTTGCTGCTGAAGAAGCTGTTCTGAAAAGAAAGTTGTCCTGAGGAAATTCCTTTTAATTGGTGTTTCATACAGAAGCAGCTGGAGCACATCTGTTGTGGTTTATTTGCTTTCTTCAGCTGAGCTGGCAGAATTTCTCAAAGGCCTTCGCTCTTGTATCCCACTAATTCTGGTGTCATTGCCCCTACAAAAATACTAGTTTGCTCATAGAAGAATAAAGGACACGACTCACCAAATTTTCTCAAGTAAATACTCGCAGCGTAGCATTGACAGTGGCTTGCAACTTCAGGGCCTTTCCAACTCATTCGTTCATCCACTACCATAGAGATGATATTGGGTACAAAAAATGTAATCTTTCCATTTTACAGATAATTAAACCATAGAAAAGAGAGACTAGGGAATGACTGAGATACCTAACTATAAAATGTAGTTTCATAATAAATGAAGTCCTAGGTTATCTGGAACAAGGACATGAGGCTGACCTATCTTGCATGGGATCTATGGAAAACCCAAACACTTCTGGATTAGCAGATGCCTGAGTCACTTCCTAAATGACTCCTCTTGTCCCACATCTATGGAAACATGAATTAGAAGATATGAGCTTTTAGATCCCCACCTTGTGCTCACACGACTGTACCAAAATCACAGAGGTGATTTTTTTAACAGATGTCAATGAGCCAGATACATGGTACCAATCATTTGTGTTCTAGCATCTTTACAAATATATTTGTAATAATGATTTATTTTACTGTGGTTTTAATCAAAGGTAATCAAATGCTTAGTATTCTGTGGGTTTAGCCAAATCAGCGACAATTAATACTTTGTATAACAATGTAGTATATTCTCTTGAAAGTTACTCTAGCAGTTATATTTATAGCAGACAGCAGAAGATGTCTAGTGAGTGATTAACCAGATACTACTAGTTTTCAAATTAGTTCCAGGATCACTTTACCTCCGACAGCAAAAAGATTCCTATATCTTATCAAAAGAAAAGCAGAATAAAAAATACAGTTCACTTACACACATTGAAACTCAGTCAGCTAAGATTCTTTTTCTTTGGAAACACAAGTCCCACCTTACCTTCACTACTACAAATCAGACCATGAGCACAAGGTGTGTACCAGCCATGGACCACTATTGCTGCAACGAACCCCAGCAGGCTCAGCAGGCAGGGACTATGCAAATATCTTCCCCCTTCAGTTCTGCCACCATGAGGAAGGACAGGTGGGGAGGCCAGGGAGACAAGGTTTCTTTATTAGAAGAGCACAATATGTAGATGCCTTCCATGGTTCTTCAGCCTGGCCAAAGACCTTTAATAGATCCCTGAATAGGGAGCAACTGCAATTTCCAGAGGTACCAGATCAGACCATATGATGGCGATTTTTGTCGTGTGGTCACTTGTCTGTGGTGCTACGAACTAGTCCACTTTGGTTCAGCCACAGATTCAGATCTGGATAGCAGTCAGGTGGTGAAGCTAGTATCCAGGTAAACCCATACGCTGGAATCACTTAGAATCCCCTACATTTTTCCACTTTGGTACTCCACCAGAAAAATATTACTTCACGCTAAAAAAACCAAACCATGTTGCATATGGACACTGTAAATTTTGTATTGAAAATCTAAGTGGAAACTAGAACACTTCAATGAACAAAAGCCTTAGGGAACATTGTGGTTTAGTAAAACACCTGGCCTGACTATATCTCCTATAATCCCACATTTTTTTATCACAGAGCCACAGAATTGTTGAGGTCCTCTGGAGGTCATCTATTCCAACAACCCTGCTCCAAGCAGAAGCAGCTAGGGGAGGTTGCTCAGGACTATGTCCAGACAGGTTTTGTGTATCTCCAGGAGTGGAGACTCCACAACTCGTCTGGGCAACGTGTGCCAGCATTCAACCACCATCACAGTAAAAAGATTTTTCTTGTGTTCAGATGGAATTCTTGTCTTTCAATTTGTGCCCACTGCCTCTTGTCTTGTCATTGGGCACCACCGAGAATACTCTTCCTTCATCTTCTCTACACTGTCCCATCAGATACTTATGCACCTCAGTAAGGTCCCCCCAGAGTCTCTTGTTCATCAGGGAAGTTGTCGTCCAGTGGAGTCGTTTGGATTGACCCAAAGAGGCAGAAGAATTGCAGTTCTTTCAAGGCATTCCTCACCACCAAATGGTCAGTTTTGAACTATGCTTTTTGTTTTCACCTTTTTTAATTAAAATGGAAGATTAAATTTTCTTCAGAAATAAACACTTATTGAAGAAGAAAACTTTAAAATTTAAATGAAAAATATTTTAAACATAAGAGCTGACTGCCCCAGTGCAAAGCATTACTTTATTACTGAGAGCCGAGCTGCCTACACACTTTGTTGAGTCCGTTCTGTGCATTAGCATTGAGTCTAAAATGCTCAGCTATTCAATGAAGTCCCCTTACTCTGCCAAACTGGATGAAAAAATAAAATGAGAGGTTTTTTTCATTTCTTTCTTGAAACCTAGCAATGTTTTGGGGTTTTTTTCCCCAATACAATGAGACTGGTCCTAACGTGCTTTCAAGATAAATAGAATTATCATCGTTTCCTAGTTGAGGAAACAAACACAGAGGTAACAGAATTTGCACAAGTCATTTGGCCAATATCAGAAAAGAAAACAAAAAGTGGGTCTCCCATCTCTCTGCAGCTGGCTGTACAACCTCTCTAAAAAAATCCAAAATATATGTGGTTATTTTTATTTATTTCAACATGGCTGGATTAAAAATAGGTTTTATTCAGTGGCATAAAATGATTTTGTAGTGAAGGTCAGAACACCAGATGTATTACCTCTAAATAGCAGCTAATAATCTGCTAAAAAATAAAGCAAGCTGTTATTTCTCAAGCATACCTGGAAGCTGTGCCTAGTGCTGTGATCCATGCCTGGAAAATCCCAGCAAGGAATGAAAATGGGCTTTTCCTTGTTATCACAAAGTAGAGCAGAGGCAGGAAGATGCCTCCATGGATGAGAAGACCCACAATCACAGTGACCATGTACATGCCAAGTTGTCTAGCAACTACTTCTAAGTCCTTGATTGCAATGATTTTTCCACAGATGAGGCAAGCAATGCCCAAAGGGGAATACCTGGAGAAAGAGAACAAGCACAGAGAGAACCAGACTTCAAAGCTTACTTATAAAAATTGTGCTCAATCAAGTATACATTGGAGAAGAGTAGGAGACTCATCTTTTACAATATAATGGCCATCTTCAGCAATTTTCCCATCTACTTCATTTTATTCCATTCCATCAAATAGAATGTGTATTTTCTGAATAGTTTCTGATCCTGAAATAACATCATACAAGACTACAATAATGTTACACAGGCTTGGATCATTATGAAGAGTGGTGCAGCATTTCTTCTTAATACATAGCTTTTACAGCCTGTTGCTCATATGGTTTCAGGGAGTTGCATTAATTGTTTCATTTAAGCTATTTGTTGAAATGAATTGCTTTTATCTTGAAGGTTGCAAATGCTTCCATTATGTTCTTTCAATAATTTGGACAAATTCTTTTTAGTTTATACATTCTTCATTAATTATGTGCTTTCCTTACTTAGGGTAGGGGTTTTGTCACCTCAGTCGTGTGATTTCTTGATGGCATAAATGGAACTTTTAAATAGGATGACAACGGTAGTGCAGTTTGATAATAAAAAAAAAAATTGAAATGAAGGGATATTATTTAAAAAATTTAATAATCAGCTACAGTGAAAAATGTCTGAAAGTGTATGGACAGAAGACAATATTTATACCTACACTAGTAAAAGTTAGTGTATTATATAATTTTAAGTGACATTCATTTTCTCTATCTGTTTTATAAAATTTAAACTGGGAGAAAGTAATGTGTGCAACATGGAGAAACTGTAAACAAAATGCCTCTGAAAATAAATGGCAATGTATATTTTCAAAAGTGATTAGTGATTTGGATGCTTGATTAAAAACAATATAAAGGAAACTGACTTTCAGAATAAAAAGTGCTTCTCGTTTTCTGTAAGAAACATCTCATGGTCTCTCAAGCAACATGCCCAAAACCTGGAGAGCCCTCAGTCCCTTGAAATGCAAGGCCAGCTGTTGTACCAATTATAATAAAAAGCCATGTTTCAATCAACTTGATGAAGCATTTTTCTTATAAAGAATTACATGGTGTCAGAGCCAGATATCTGATTTGTTTTATGTTTGTGTAGCAATGCCATGCTCCTCAGAGTCTGGAGTTGCCGTGGGAGTTACAGCTCTCTGTGCAGAGAAATCATAAACCAAAGAAAAGGCAACTGCATAAAGAAGTGCATTTGGCTTTATAAACACACATTAAAAAAAAAAAAGCCATCTGTTTCTGGCGGCAACAATTCTTTAAAAATTGTAGACAGAGATGAACAAGTGGAATTCCCAACATCAATCTCCTTTCTCACAGAGAAATAAAAAGCACATCAGTAAAAAATAATCATTTAACAGTGAATGTCTTGAAACTTGAATGATTTCTTGCCATTGCAACACTGACAACTAGAGAAAAATTATACTGTAGGCAAGGCATTATATCTTGGGTGTACCAACTGGTGCTAAGTGAAGTAAGAGTGAATTCTAGCTGTTGGGGTGTTATGAGAGTATAGTCACCATCTCTCTATAGAGTGGAGAGCAGCAGGTTACATTAACTTGAAAGCAGTAGGGCTTTGTGAATAAAAAACCCCTGTATTTTTATGCAGCAAGATAATCTACAAAAAAAAAAGCAGAAGCATAACAGGAATGCGAAGTCATTGCTTCAAGTTCTTTCTTTTGTTTCTACACATTTCCACATCGCTGCTGCTATCTGCGTCACTCTTGCATAACAGGCTCTCTCTGAAACACTGATGAAACTGAAGACTTCAGGCACCCTGCTCCCTTTTCTATAAGCTGTGTCCATCTAGAGCCTCAGAGAGGCTCTGCAGCCCTGTAACTCGGGAAATCACTTCCAAGGACACCAGGGAATCACGGGGAGCAATAAGCCAAGATACGTGTGTTTTAATGGAGTGGCTATTTCTGCTCTCCAAGACCTAGGAGATACAAAGCACAGTAGTACAGCGCCAAATGTAGCAACGCATTTTTACCTTCTGAAAAACTGGTTTTGTGTGATATGGCCACGCTTGGCTCTGTGTACAAATAGCTCTGGGGAAGCCCTCGGAAAAAACAGCTCCAAAAAAAAAGAGAGAATCCCCTTCCATTCAGAAATGTAAACAAGGGCTTGGTCTTGATTGGGTAAAGTCACTCCCTTGAAGGCAAGCCAGGCACTGTTATTACGAATGGGTATACTTCAAAAACAGGACAGATACCTTCCAGTGACCCCATTGCAGCAAGGCTGTAAGATACAGATTCTGCAGAAACTAGGGGTGGAAGGGCCACACATCACTGAAAACCACAGGAATTTTATTTGGTAGTAAAGTATTTTTATACAGAAGACAGTGAATAAAGTGTGTCTTCAGGCTTCTTTGTAATTATGCCTCCTAGCTAATACAGTGGGATTATGCAAGCCTCCCAGGAAGATTTGGATGTTCTTATGTGGGGACTTGCTTGCTTAGGTGTCCTTCTATATAATGAACTTTCATAATCAGTGTGGTATTTGAAGGCCTTTGCTGGTACCTGCATGTCTTGGATTTCAGTAAACAAAGAACAGAATACCTTCAGAAATATTTCAAATTGCATCCTAAATAATCTTCACCAAATAGAAATAATGCTGCTGTGGTTCTAACATACCTGTCAAGGCTTTAAAAAATGAACTATTTCATTACATCGTTTACTAACAAACTGTGGTCACTATATGCCATATTAGGGTTTTATGAGGGTTTTTGAAATTTTTTTTTGTTCTAAAAGTTAAAACTTCAAACTTACCACATGATCATAGTCACTAACTTCATAACAATCTCGTTCAGGATGTTGAAGAAATCCACCATCATCTTGGCCTGTTCTCCCATTTTCCCCATAGCAATGCCAAAAGCAATAAAGAATCCTATTAAACCTATCGGGAAAAAATGGCAAGACAAAAAAACCCAAGTAAAACCATGTTTATTAGGAAGTTTTTGTACCTAGTCAATCTCATGATACTACCTGCTAATCCAGTTTTCAGAACTATACTGTATTACGCATCTCTTGGGACTTTTTAATATGGATTCACTCTCAACTTTCATGATCATGCTCATAACATCTTTTATTATTCAATATTTTACTAAATTGCAATTTCACAGCACAACTATGTTTTTTTTCTTTTTTCCTGAACTGACCTGATCATCAAAAAAATACCTATACCATAATCTCTCAGTGCCACGCAACTGTTAGAAACCTCATAGCCCCTGGCAAATGGGAGAGGCAACACAGCGCTGTATCATGACTCTTCTTTGTTGCGAAAATGGTCACTAGGGACCAAGAGCTTTTTTCCCAAGCTTTACAAAAGTCCCTTGACAGATTCAACCTACAGAGTAGTCATTCCTGGAGTACAGGGAAAGGCAAAAGTGGCCCCAGCAGGAGTATTCCAGTTAAATTAAGAAGGTGGGGGTGGGAGGAGAAGGCGGGTATTGCACTTTAAGCTAAACCACAGAACACCCATTAAACAGATTAACCTCACTGAAACCAGCTATCAGTGGATACATAATCATAGAATTCAATACAAGTAACATTTGGCTCCTAAATTTAAATGCTAAGGTGTGAAAGTCTGGCACATTGGACTATCAGTGTGAAAAACCAACTGAGTGCATCTGTCATGCATTACTCTGGAGCTGTGTCTCCAACGCTGGCCTTTACCATCCAGGAATTTTCAGTGCCCAGAGTGGGATTATTAACTGATACTGATAGATGGTTTGAAACTTCAGCCACCCTCTGAAGCTAAACTTTCAGTCATGATACAAGTTCAGTATTTAACATGTGTGTGAAGTCAGTGGGGTAATTCCTAAGGAAAAACCCATCAGGACACAAAAGCATTCAAGAGAGGGGAATTTCAGCTGCCAGTACTCTGGGAAAAGACAGTCTGGCCCATATCCTCACACTGGGTTCAGCAATGATACTTTTTTCTTCTTTTTTTTTTTTTTTTAATCAAATCTCCTGGATATAAAGTCATTCTTTAGAACCAAGCTATCTCTGTTGAGACACTTGAATAGGGAAGTGAAGTGTATGTTTGTGTGCTGCAGAGCATGGAGAAATGATGAAAAGCTTTTCAGTCAAAGACCAAGTAACTTCCTGGAATTCAGACTCTGCTTCAGAAAATGTCAGTAGATGGTTTTGTTCATTAATTCCAAATGAGCTGCTACATTAGTCATAAGAGTCAGGTTGGTCCATATTTGCAGGAATTTGCCTGGCTTGTACAGTTTGTGCAAGCTGGATGGCAATTCCCCAACATTTTCACTTCTTCATTCAAAACCAAACCACACCAAACCAAAAAACTCTGCAACATTTGGGAGTCATTGGTTAAAATGCTATAGTAAATCCCCCACCTAAACTGTGTATTTCCTTTCTGTAGGAATTGCATGCAGCCTTCTAGCTCTTTTCTTATCCTTGACAGAGCCTGCACAAAAAAAGTCCAGTACTAAATGTAATGAATCTCTCACATTAGAAATGCATAAGCAGAGCTCCAGGAGAGAAAAAAGCAGGTGAGGGTAACAGCATGAGCAATGAGCTGCTGCCTCACACAGGGTGCAAAATGCTAATTTGCAGCTTTGAAAGAAAGTGGCTGCTCTGCCCACAGATGTTGAACGGAAGGAGCAGTTGTGGAGGCAGGCATAACACAGTGGCTCCTGGCTCTTGTAGATCAGTCTGTTTCACAGAGAAACAAATCCTCTCTGATCTATCTCCCCTACATCTGAGCAAAGCAGCCACTGCCAACCAACTCACCAACACCCGGAAAAGCTCTGCAGGCACAGCAGCCACTGTGTCTGCAGGCGCAGCTCATCAGCTGTAAGGAGTCTATAAGGGGCCATTTGCTCCTAAAAAGTGATGGCCTAGTGGTGAGATAAAAGCAGTGGTTTAGATACTGTCCCACTTTGAGGATGACACCTACAAACATAGGTGTCAGCCTGGACATGCTGCCACAGTGCATGTGTATCTTCAAGTGTAGGAGTGCCAATGAGGCTACAAATTGAGAGCTACTTTGTGACTAACTTCACCCACGTCAGGAAAGTAAGAAGGTAAGCAGGAGCATGCCTCTTCGGGCTGGCAAAACAGTGAGTCTAGGCACGGAGGAGAAAATAGAAGCAGAGTGGGAGCTCTTTGCTCCCCCGCGCCCCTGCTCCAGTCCAAACAGGTGCTTCAGGAAGGAGTAGGAGATAGGCAAAGCCTTTGTACCACCCCTGCTTGCTGGCTTGTCCAGACAGGATGGCATGACAGCCGTTGTTCATAATTTGCAGCTGGTAAAGGTCAGCAGCCAAGATGAAAGAAAGAGGGAGTGGTGACTCAGAGCTGTGTCAAGCCTCTCTGGGATTTTTCTTGGGTGGTGCAGTTCACACCCCACCTCTCACTTCAGGCTCTGCCTCAAGCCAAATTCTAGTTCAGCATGCATGAGACACCTACTAGAAACAACTCAGCTCAAATTCATCAGGGGCTGGGTAAAGCACTGGCCCTTGAAGCTCTCCCCCATACTATTTTGCCAATATGCGTTAGTATTAGTCTAGGTAGGTTACTTCTAGGATGAAAGGATATTTTGGATACCTCCTACGTGCTTCCCCACTGTACTCCAGTTAATACCTGCAAAGCTGCCAATCCAGAATAATTCACTTGATTGTTTCTTTGATACAGTCATATTTCTAGTTGGACCATTAGATTTTCACCTCAGAGACCCATGGGCAGCTAGTGAGTGATAACATTTGATGATTATTTGATGAACATTTGATGAGACTAAACTTGCACCGAAGAGCAGATCATGTGAAACTGGCTAGCCAGTCACAGCCAAAAGCTGTGTCGTACATATGACACATATTTGACAGGCAAAAAGTTTTCCTACCCAGGACATTCATGCCATCCTTAAATTCAAGTCCCTTCTTAATGACCAGCTGGGCTTCTGGTGGTGCTTCGCGCACTGTCTCATTCATCATAGCAAAAGCAGAGTCCGTGACATTAGGTGGTTCCTCAATGAGTGGTGGCACCAACACTTTCTTGGTGACAGTCTGGATCTGAAGGCAATAAAAAGGGAGGATGAGAAACAGACTGAATGTAATCCATATGGGAGATCAGGAAATAATCCCAGGGAACTATATTTTTAAAGGATTATACATTCATTTCAGAACCTCTTACTCCTCCAAAAGCAAGTTTGCTTTTCAATAGTTACAAGTGTTACAAAGTCCCGAGAGTCTTCCTCATTATTCTAGTGTGAAAAGTATGGCAAATACTTGTTCCTTACAGCTAGGATGTAACATTTTACAGATCGTTAGCCCCTTGATCCAGATGGTTCACAAATGGTGCTTCACAGATTGTATGTTACATGTTGATACCATTGACTTAGCACCAAAAGGCAGGCACCTCTAAGATCAGTCACAGCAGTAACTCTGCAGTAAGGCTTGTTATTCAGGATGGTCTGCCCAGCTCAAGTTATCATAGTCAGTGTGATGGTTAACTTGAATCCAACGCTTCATTTGGTGACTGCGAGAGCTCAAAATGGAATATACACAGTCCCCTGAGCTCTCTAATTAAAATATTGTGAGTGACAAATAACAGAAAAATTATCAAAGCTGCCAGATACCTATTAAATCAAATCTGACCACCTCAAAAAAGAAGACATCAGCATCTGAATGGATCTGGACCCCTCCTGGCACATGAAAGGCAAGGTTAAGGGAAAGCTGGGAAGGAATGGTAGGGGGAGTTTATGGCTAGGAAAAAAGCGAGGAGGGAGTGGGAAAAGAGAGATCTGTGACTTGCTCCTTTTAGAAGGGACATTTTCCTCCCACTTCACACCTTGAACCTTTCCCACCTCCTCATGGCTCTGGGACAGGCAAAATAGTCAGGAAGCTATGACTGGTTTGCCATGGTTTTCCATCTGCTCCCTACCTTCCTTATTCCTAGAAACATGTTTGAGCAAGGCATCAGAAATGATGCATTAGATGCACCATTTTCCTGTTGAAATGGACATTGCAGTACTATGGATGATGATCCAGATTCAATCCATATATTTTAAAACCGTAAGATTTTAAATTACCTTATGTCTTTCCTTTCAAAACCTGCTGTCTAAGTCTAGAGAGGGGGATGTAGAAAGAAAACTTACATATCTTTGTATGAGAAACTCTTCAGTTGTCCTGAAACAACAAAACATTCCTGCACATTTAAATTTTTTTCAAAGTTAAATTTTATCTGAGGGATGCTGTCAAAAGTAATTTTCATGTGAGGTATCCAGAATGTAAGAACAGAGTCATAGAAATTAAACTTAAAACATTACACGCTCACAAATTCCACTACAGTCACTTAAGTCAAAGGTCCTCAGCCTTTCTTTGCACAAGGCCACGGTCAATAAAAATGCTGAGCCTAACATCAAGTTTAGATTCTGACACCAACATATGAGGCTAGAAATCCATTTAAATGTCACTATCATATTTATAGACGATAGTCTCATTCTCTTTCATGGCACAACTTAGGTCACTGCTGGAATAGCAGTTTTCATTATAAGCGAAGTCTTTCTTGCAGAAAGACAAAATATACAAAAATTCAAAAGATCCTGAAACACCATGATGGTTCAGAGTTCAGTGTGCAAATGAACTATCTCAAAACTGCAATTGAATCCCAGCATTGCTTTCTGTCTGGTGGCAAGGGAATGCATGGAAAACTCCCCCACAGACCACGGCTACACAGTACCACTGCTCTGCACCCTTCAAAACCATTCTTCACAGAATTTCTGCAAAAAATTGCT